>NC_142573.1:9365681-9690227 GCF_041283825.1 Pyrus communis
ATCTTTTTATTCTCTTCATATCTCCTTTGATTTATAGGCAAAGCAGGAGCACCAAAAGCAAGCAGCGGCAGCTCCTATTGGAAGGACATGTACAGTGGGATGAGTGGGATGTAGTGGGTTGGCCATCCACACATTGAATGGCTCATAATATTATAACAAAAGGCAATTTTGATATTTTTTGACATAGAAATGTTAAAGCTATTTTTTGTCTATAAAAGCACATTTTAGTCTTTTTCTTGTAGACACACAATCATTTTTTTTTTTCTTCTCAAAAACGCATATTTCAAACGAAAACCATTTCAAACAAATCCTAAATGTGGGGAAAGGATCCTCTCCGGACCCAATCCTTCAAGATCCTCCTTCTTTCTTCTTTGCAATTTTGCTTCTACTTCGTTTTCTTCAATTCTTCTTCTTTAGTAATCCTTCTTCTTCAATCCTGCGTCTTCTTCTTCACTTGTTTTGTTTGTTTATCGAAAACTTCTAGACGATCTGTTTTTGGAACCACGAGCTAGAGTCTGTTGTCGACGATTATTACGATATTGCCAATAACCAACTTTGGGAAGGCCACGACACCGACTATGGGGAAGCACAACGCCGACTCCGAAAAGGCACGACGCCGACTTGGCCTTTAAAGAAGAAGAATCCAGAGGAATTGGGTCCGGAGAGGATCCTATCCCCCAAATGTGTGGCAAGATGTTTTTCCATTAAATACAATTTTAATGTGAAAAAGAATACTTTTTATGCATAGTTGTTGGTAAAAACGATTATACACTATTGACCAAAAATAAAAAGACAATTATACACTCCAATTTTAAAATACAAGGAATAAAATGAGTGTAAAAGGATATTTTAAAGAAAGCTGTTGTTAGCACTTAAAACAAATCAGCGTGCATTTAAAGGGATATATGATTTTCTGGAGAAAAATTAGAAATTATTTGTACAACAACAGTAAAAGACATATAAACAAACGCTAATTTAGACTCTCTTTTAGGTACAAGACTCTTTATTGTTCTACACACTAGGGGTTCGTTTTAGTATCGAAAAGGAGTTTAGGTTAAAAGGTTGAACTTGGAGCTTCTGCAGTCCATTCATACTCAAAATGGAAAATAGGTATTACTAGAAATTTGTACCCACGCGTTGCTACGGGATTGAAAATTGTATGAAATATTGTATTGCAAAGTTAAATTCCTTAGTTTAACTTGCTTGAAGTAAAAGACATCAAAAACTGAATCAAAAGGAAGGGAAATTCTTTTGTAAAACAACCCATAAAAGATACCATCTTTAGAATCAATTCAAGTATATTAGCAACGTGTTTGCAGTCAATAGAGGAAACTAAACGAAAGCAAACCGCAACTCTTCTAGGTCTATTCTTTGGCCTAAAGAGAATTTGTGGGCAACAACCCCACAAAAAAAAAAAAAAAACCCTTTCTTTATTTTGTTAAAAAAAGAGCAAACTTTGAATCAATTGACATTTCAAATTCCAGTATATGATAACCAAAACAATAGGAAGCAACTTCATCAAATTAACACACCATGAATTCTGAAACAACATTAATCAGTAAGCTAAACTCACATGTCAAAATTAAAAGGGGTAAAGTACAAAAAACTACCTCAACTATTGGGGTCATAACAGTTTCATACCTCATCTTTTAAAATTGACAATGTCATACCGCATCTTACGAATTTGTGACAATATCATACCTCCATCAATTTTTCTGTTAAGTGCTGATGTGACAAGAGACTGGGACCACTTTCTATTAAAAAATTAATAAAATATTATTAAAAATTAAAAAAATATTTAATATTTTTTAAATATTAAAATAATAAATAAAAGTAAAATTTAAAATAAAAATAAAAAATAAAAAAAACCTTAGTTGTCCCTTCCCTCCCCCTCTCTCTCTTCCCCATCTTCATCATCATCTGGTTAATCTTTAACACACACACACACAAAAAAAAAAAAAAAATTGAAATCCCAACCCCACCTGCCCCCCAGGAGAAGGAGGAAGAACCGAAGAAGAAGAAGGAGGAAGAAGAGGAGGAGGAAAAAAAAAAAATTGAAAACCCAACCCCACCCACCCCCCAGGAGAAGGAGGAATAACCGAAGAAGAACAAGGAGGAAGAAGAGGAGGAAAAAAAAAAAAAAAATTTGAAAACCCAACACCCCCCCCTCCCTACCCCCCCCCCCCCCAGGAGAAGGAGGAAGAACCGAAGAAGAAGGAGGAAGAAGAGGAGGAGGAAAAAAAAATGGAAACTGCAACCCAGAAAAAAAAAAAAAAAAAAAAAAAAAACCAGAAGAAGGAAGAAGAAGAAGAAAAAGAATGAGGAGAAGAAGGAGAGGGGAAAGGGTCCCCGCACCCATAGGAAAGTTTTTTGTTTTGTTTCTTTATTCTTAATTTTTTTAATATTTAATTATTTTTTAATCCAGCTGGATTAGTGAGTGGTCCCTGTCTCTTACCACGTCAGCACTTAACAGAAAAACTAACAGAAAAATTGACGGAGGTATGACATTGTCACAAATTTGTAAGATGCGGTATGACATTGTCAATTTTAAAAGATGAGGTATGAAACTGTCATGATTCCAATAGTTGAGGTAGTTTTTTGTACTTTACCCAAATTAAAATTATAAGAATAATTATATCGTCAAACTTCAGAGCTGCACGTACGGTTGCACTTATTAAATGACAAACTAATGAACTATATTGTATAATAAGAAAGACAATTGAACTTGTGCAAATGCGAAAAAAATTATAGAGAAATTAGAGAGAATGACTTATTGGAAAATGGCAAAAAGAGTGGTTACAATAGATTATTAGCAACAAACCTATTGGAAAAAATTGCAAGTTACATAAAGAATTAACATGTAACCTTACAAAATCTAGTAACAATTTCATTTGGTTGAAAGTATAAAGACATAGTAAAAGGAACTAACACGAAGTGAATCTTCCTCTCTTCTCTCTTCGTCTCCCCGACTCTCCCCATGTTCACTCCTGCGTCAAAACAAACAAAATTCTTAACATAGAAATTAATCTCTTGAAAACCCAAAACTCTAATGTGGTTATTTATTCTACTATTATAATTTCCCTTCTCTGGAAATAAACAGAAGCAGAATCGGACAAAATTTTGTGGAAATTCATAGTAGTACCATGGAAAACAAAAATGGGACAAATTGGGCAATAATAATCCATCAGACAAATGTACACCACGAAATCAAGATTCAATAGGACACAAAAGCAATGTTTTAAAAGGCTCGCCTCAGGGTGCACTTAGGCGTCCTCTGAGGTTGGGTGTGAGGGTTACCATCTCTGTTTGATGGAGTGGGCGGAAGGCGTCGCCAGAGTCGCCTAGTCACGCCTCAGGAACTTTTTTAAACCCAAATTTTGGGTAGGTTTTAACTGTCTTATACCTCTTCCTTGCACTATCGTCTCTCTACTTTTTTTTTCTGATTTTTATTTTTTTATATAATGAATGTGTGTGCTATCTGCGTGCATTGTTATATGTGTGCTCACGCCTCCCTAGGCCGGACTATCCCTCGGACGCCTTGCCCACACCTCACGCTTTTAATACATTGCACAAAAGCAACCATACTTATTCATAATCAGTGCATTCATGTTAAATTATCAATTAACAATTTTATACCTTTTATGTCACGGGTCTGGGACCATAGAAATTTCTATCGCCTCTTTGTCCATCTATTTTATAATCTATGATTTCCTTTTCTTCTTAGTCATCCTTTGAGCTTCTTACAAAAAAAACACATACATGCAAATGTTTTGAGGTAATAATAACAACCACTGAAGAAAGGAGGAGCACTTTTGTTGTAATTCACCTTTTGGGAAATCGGAGAAAGTGCTAGAAGAATTGGTTATGATTCCGTCCTCAATAAAGTTGCAGTCTTTTAACTTCTTTTGGGACCCAATCATACCCGAAGAGACATTTAACTAATCAGATTGATGGATTTTCACATAATCTCAAAAAGGTTTCTTTTAACCACAATTTTAAGAAACAGATCAACCAATATATACGCAATCACAAAGCTTGATCACTTAAAAAATGTAACCACAGTAGAGCAACAAAAATGAGAGAGAACAAAAATCGGGAGTTCCATACAAATTTTAATAGCACGGTCAATGATAGCTAATTATAAGTAATCTTAATCAGTCAGTTATCATGAATATACAACTTATATTAAGTTTCTACAATATCCAACACACAGATATAACAGAAGAGGAAACTTTTACTTAAGCAGCACAAAACGATATCCTCTGCATTTCATTCCAAAATCCATCACTCTTATGTATTTGGCTGCACAGTTTTTGCTCCAACATAGCCTGCCATGATGATAGCACTATCAATAATTAAGACATAAAGAAAGACTATCCTAGCTAGGCATTATCATTGGATTAAACCAACAATGCATAAGTAGCAGACCAAGTGTTTTTTAGAATTGATGTCTTAACATGTTTAAGTAGCGAAAAGATTACAACACATTGGATGTGTTAACACATCCATAAGCTGATGACTCCCTCTCCGGTTTACCGCATCATTCTTTATACATTCAACAATGCAGCTGCAATTAAAAGTCCTTGGAAAATGCCAAGCTGCCTATAAAGACATGACGAAAACTATATCTCACCTTACCCCCTTGTTGGCATAGACAGCATATCCGTCCTTGTTGTTTGAGATGAATGATAATCCTGAACTCCATTATCATCATCGTCGAAAATGTCTTTGGCTTTTCTAGCAAGAACACCCCAAAACCCATGTTTGGATTCATTAACATTCTTCAATGATGTATACTCGTGGCTGAAAATCCAACGGAAAGCAGCAAAATTTAAGTAATGGGTAGAACAAAAACCGGAATCAGATACAACAAAACACACAATTCACAAATGAAACAGCACAAAACAAACCCCAAAAAAATTTAAATGAAGAATTCTTTATAACATGCATGTTGATAATACCACGAAAAATTCCACTTCATTATACATGCCATTTGTTTTCTCTGTCCAAATATGAAATTGCCATCATCTTTTTCGAAAGCACAAACCAAAATCACTTCTACACAGAAAAGAGTGGAAGCTTACCCCAAGCCAATTTCGTGTTGGTCACTCCTTCTTCTTCTTCTTCTTCTTCTTTTGGACCCAACAATCTGTGGGTTTGATTGCAGCATAATGATTTAGTTTAAAATTTCAAATTTGATTATATATATGTAGATAATCTTAAACACTTCAATTAAACCTGAAATTGAAAAGAACACTTCAATCTGACTAAAACTACACAAAGGCAAAAACAAAGACAGAAAAATGTTCAAACCAATCTATAAGCCAAAATGATCCCCCAACATCAGTAAATTAACAATAAAAATCTAAACCCATATAAATTCACAGGAAAATCAAAACGCGCGAAAAAAATAATTGGATCACAACTGATCAGGTACAAAAGGATCAATTACAAATCCAAAAGAAAATTTGCTTTGAGAATTCTTTGAAGGTGCGGTGAGGCTGCTAAGAAACATCGGCTTTGCTCCGACGATGAAAGCAAAGACGGAGGAAAGGTAGAAACTTGGGTGGACATGTATGCAATGATCACAAAATGAAAATAAAATGTTGGGGTTAACATTGATCAATTTAAGATTAAATTGGTTAAAACAGTTAAAACGTAAGATATTGCTTGACAATAGATCAGGTGATCAAATTTATGCAATGAAATATTACAACTGAGGACAATGGATTGAACAAAAGCGAAAGAGAAGTGGGAAAAGAAGAAAAAAATAGCAGAAAAAAGAGAGGCATTAACAAAAGTAACAGAAAATTAACAACGCAAAATATTTGATACATTGAAAACTAAATGGCTGAACGGATTATTTACCTTCAATAAACACTGATCGTTCTTGAAAGTGAAGAAGAACGAAACCAGACAGCGATATGAAGCATCTAATTACAGAGACAAAATCTGTAGATGATAAAAAGAGAATTTAAATGTAAAATGTATGTGTAAATGAAAAATCTAAAAAAGAAAAACAATAAAAACAAAATAAGAAAGATCAAGAAAAGAGGCCTTACCATAGTTTGGACGAACGTTACTTCAAACCGACTGCAAGTGGGAAACTATACTTAACATCATGCTGAGAAGATGTAGAAATGGCATGACAAAACATTGACAGCATCAAAAATAGAGAGCTCACAAAAGGGTTATAAAGAAAATGTTTAATTTGTACAATGCAGATACAAAAGGTTAAAAGTTGTTTATTTACATACAAACAAAAAAATATTACAGACATGTGTTCGATTTTAGCACTTGGAACCACCTTTCAAGCGCAACCAGCATTCGGATACAAAAAATTGGCAAATGCTGGTCTATGTACAGGCAAAAAATATTACGAAGTTCAGATTAGAGAGATATTTACATCACAACCAAATAAGATAAATATTGTTTGATACAGATTAACAAAAAACCATCAGAATTTTTGGGCATTGCGGTCAACTTCTGCTATTGCACTGTCCATTTTTGAAAAACCAACCTAGAGAAATGAAAGAAATTAAAAGGGTAAGATCGTTATTAAATATACGATGGAATAAATCTTGTCTAAAAAAAAGAAAATAAAAAGGCAACGTTAAAATATAGTGACCTAGCTTCTTTTTGGAGCAGCGGAGTTCAACTTTTCACCCGTCGGGGATGACTCCTTAAGCAATTTGATCGGCACTACATCCAATTCTCTTAGATCTGTGTCTGAAATTTCCTCGGCTCCACTATTTTAAATGGGTTCCCAATGTTAAATAGTATGAATATATGGAAATTTGAAATTTATAGTTGCAAAAGCTGTTACGGCACAAACCTTTGTTCGCCAGCAGTAAAAAGAGCTCTCCTAATTGATTCCCTCTTTCATTTATATGATTACTTAGTGGTTTCAGCTGTTGAAGTAGAAGATGAAACAGTGGTGGAGGACACTGTGATTTCTCTTGACAAAGGTTGTGGAGTTACTCGCTGCATAGTCGTATCCTCAGTCACATTGTGAATGAGCACATCGTTCGCATTAAAAGTATTCCTCCTATTAACAAATCGTAAGCGAAAAATCTTCTTTTGTCCAATAAGCCTAAGAAACTCGTTTGGTAATAGTTGTTGGTCCACCAGTCTCTAATTCATTACCAGGTCTTTGCAAGGCATGCCAAAAAGTTTCTCGCCGCATTTACCGATTATCAAAGCATTCATTTCATTTGTTTCATCTTCAAGAATGAGATTAACTTTGTACCTACATTTAGAAACTCAACCTTATGAGATTTTTTGAGAATCACAAATTGCCACAAACTAAATACCTAAATAAGTAGAACTAAAATAGATCACACACAGTGTAACATCCCACATCGTCTAGAGAAGTGGATCATCTAAGCCTTATATGTATATTCTCATCTTTACCTAGCACGAGGCATTTTGGGAGCTCACTGGCTTCGGGTTTCATTGGAACTCCAAAGTTAAGCGAGTTTGGGCGAGAGTATTCCCAGGATGAGTGACCCACTGGAAGTTCTCGTGAGTTCCCAAAAACAAAAATCGTGAGGGCGCAGTCAGGGCCTAAAGAGGACAATATCGTGCTACGGTAGAGTCGAGCCCAAGATGTGGTGTGAGTTCCTAGAAACAAAAACCGTGAGAGCATGGTCGGGGCCCAAAGCGAACAATATCTTGCTACGGTGGAATCAAGCCCAGGATGTCGTGGGGACCTGGACCGGGATGTGACACACAGGCAAAAACTTTATTGAATTATACAATGATCATATGTAACCAAATATAACAAAAAAGAAAAAGGAAAACGAAAGAAAGGGGAAAAAGAAAGTTTTGCCACAGCAGGAAAAAAAAATTATAAGATTTAGGTTTATAGGATGTAAATGAGACAAAAACACAAACCAAAGAGAAAACAATGGTAACAAAAATAATTTTTCAAAGAACATCATGTTTAGGAACCATTCTGGACATCCATTGCAAAAACACTTCACAATCCAAAATTTAAATTTTTTTTGAAGTGTGACTGCATAAAGAATGAAACTAAATTTGTATATTCCGTACTGAATGTCATTAGCCTTCTCTGTATCTATTTGTTCCAATTGGCTAACAACAAACCACAGGACACCCAGAAAGAGCCAACTTTTTTATTCGTTTTGCTTTAAACATTCGATTTAACATTACCAAGGCGTTGGAATCTGGTTGGGATGTTTTTGGCAAATGAGCTGGCCACTAATTAGATCCTTGTGCATCTGTTTTACACAATACAGGCAAGCACTGTACCACCAATCGAAGCACTTGTCAAAACGCTTAATAGATGCTTTGCACAGAAATGTGTCGTCTTGTAACACATTTTGTCACTTATTTGTAATAGCCAGAATGACAACACAATTAGTTATGTTGAAAATGTTAAAATTGAATCGTCAAGTTTAATACCTTGTGCAAGTCTGAATCCAAAAACGCTAATTCATCAATTGTAACCCTTTTAGCAGTCTGCAAAATTTCAGCTTCGTTTGCTTGTTTCGAAGAGGGAGGGAGCATTTTCAAACGTTCTGTATAATCAAAAACTTGCAAGCATCAAAACATTTTATGAGTTTAACAATTTAAAAAAAAAAAAAAAACACAAACCATACTCCACCAAAAAGAATTAACAGTCTTATTTTGTTTTGACAATGAGAAATACACTCACACTGACTTATATGCATTGACTTTGGGGATGTCTAGATCAATAAAAAAAAAGGGACGAACCAGTACTGTTTAAAGTGATCTTATCTGCACATTGGAATCACAGCACAGAAAACAAAAAGAAAATATTAATAAAGGTGGCTCATCACATTTTGTGACAAAAACTACATAATAGAGATAATCTACAATACGTAGATACCCAACTGTTTAAAAAGTTTTCATAAAATCGTGGGATAATCAGCTGTATGATGTGGTGCATTTCAAACCAACTAAGTCATTCATAGCACAATATTTATCATTTTCTAACTATTAATGAAAAACCGATGATCAAATCTACTTAACAGACATGATTGAATAAAAAAGAAAACAAAGTAAGAAAGAGATCAGTAGCAATCAGTAACGACTGATATATTAAGATGCTTCTAAACTAATTGATGACAAAGAAGAAAAACATATAATGACAAATCGGAGCAAAGACAGATAATAAAAGTGCAAAACGATATAACATCTAGAGAATTTAAATGAAACAACATTTGCAGACACCAAAATAAATAAGCCAAAATTAAGTTTTTAAGAAAACAGAATACTCAAGTAAAGCTTCACTTTCAGACTTGTGAAAACAACAAAGGGCAAAGAAAACGCGTCCATTGACAAAGAAGAAAAGGCTTTTCCAATGTCCCCCCACAACGTTACCATCACTTCCTCTTTCCTGTTGATAAAGGGAACAACGAATAAACTTATCACTTTTTTTTGTAATGCAACAAATTAACAAATATTGAAAACAAATGTGACGAACATCCATATGAAACAAAATATAACCTTATATTCTCGATACCGACATCACACTTGTATGCAATCCTCTTATTAATCTGTTTGGATTCAAGAGGTTGTACAACGCTTATATGTCCAATGGCATCTTATTATTTAAAACATAAACAAAGTTAAAGAGCAATTTGGAAAACAAATGCAGACACACTTGAACCCATGCATATCCACATATAGATTAACAGTACCTGTGAGAATGTCAACACTGTTCAAGCGAGGGTACAGTGTGTTATAATCTTGTAGAAAAAATCGATGGTGAGGGATAGGCAGGAAGACGCTTGCTAATTTTCAAAACATTGTTTTCGAGGTGAACAAAATCAGGGTTTCATGCGGTACTACCTTGTATTGTGCCCTAATTTTAACAATTCGAAAATCCATGATTTCATAACATCCACCGGCTTCAATTTTGGAGGCCATAACATTGTGATCACCATCTGATGTACAGCCCTCCCCCGCATGTTGCTTCACATTTCATTAATCAAATTGTTACCATAAAATAAACTCAACAAATCAAAACAGTTAAATAATCTGAGGCAAGATGTTAAAAAAAAAAAAAAAAAATCTATGGGGGCACAAAAATTTGAGATAGAAAACACCACGTGTCAAACATAACCAAAGAAGCCGAAAAATTGAGAAAAATAAACGAAGACATGAAACAGATGGTCGACACACACATTTCGCTAACCATAAGACAACTAATTTTAACCATGTGACATGTAAAAAACCATCTCGACATGAACATTATTTACTCAATTAATTGTCATTGCCTCTACTTTTGATTAAACTAATCAAACAATGATTCCTCACCGCTTCATCGATGAACACACAGTGCAGGGCAGTGTACTTCTAAACAGTTCCTGGGATCATGGATTTCCAAATTCTGCATATCCGAACTTTGATTTTATCTGCCTTTGTGTATGGTCTTAACTGATTAACAGGAGTTGGGCGAATGTTATCCATTTATCCTATGAAGAGGAAATTACAGCGACACATTAGAAATTCCCACAAACCCACAGAAAGAAAAAACAATAAAAATTATAAATGATGTGCAATCCATTCATCCATGTTGTGAAACAAAGAGACAGAGTTGATCACGTAACCAAAACGGCAATCATGAGGCCAAAAAAAAAGGGAAAAATTTCAAACAAAAGATGTAAAAAAAAAAAAAAAAAAAAAAAAAAAAAAGGAGAACATTCAAATGGTAGAGATCCTCGACATCTGTATCAAAAGGTTATATTTATTAACCAAATTATTAATACAATTCTTGCATCTTAATATATATCAAAATATCTCCACCTTCATTTAACGAAAGTGATGTTGGCGGTGGTGTTGTAGAGGGGACGAAGAAGAAATAAAAATCAAAACAGAAAAATAGCCAACTAATTCATGAACCAATACCAACTCCCTCATGCGAAAAAAACCCAAAGTCTCAAAAACTACAGACCCATAACAATTTCATCAAGTGACTAACCTCAAATGCTCACCTGCAACGACACTTCTTACATCCTACGTCTCTTTCCCCAACCTTTGCTTCCCCAAATGACGCACCTAGACCTCTCTCGCCACAGGCGTTGACTCCTCTCACAATTTAAAACCCTAAAATCCATTCAAACCCATTAACTAAACAAAGAACATCACAAAAATTAAACGATGAATTGCTAAAAAAAAACCAATGAAGTCCACATCTCTTTAAACGCAACAGAAGAAAACCTCTTTCACAGTTTAAAACCCTAAAATCCATTCAAACCCATCACCCAAACAAAGAACACCACAAAAAATTAAACGATGTACTGAAAAAAACCAACGAAGTCCAGATCTCTTTAAACGCAACAGAAGAAAACCCACTCTGCAAACCAACATAAAAATCTGCAAAGGAAAACAAAAATCTAAAAAAAAAAATCACGCACCACAGAGTTAACAGACAAAGGAAACACCTGCGACGTTCTGAAAACCACAGTTGAGAAGAACAAAACACAAAAGCGCGCCAAAGAGAAGCACACAACGGGAACCAAAAGAAAAGAGAAGCTGAGAGTGATAGAAAACTACCAATGCAAGTGAGAAACGGAAACAAAAAGCAAGCAAAACAAACCCCAAAAGAGAACAGCAGGATGACCGACACGTGTCACATACAATTCCCAGCTTGTCCCTGCCCGAACCACCAAAAACAATCAGAAGGCATGAAAAAGCCGAAGGGCAATTCGGCCACTGGAAAACCACCCACCTAGCGCGGGCAAAGTAGGAATTTTACTATAGAAAAGGAAGAAATCAGCACCAAAACCCAAACAAACCAGGGGTAGATCTGTCCGGACATTATTTCTAAACAGTGCCAGGCTCAACTAACTTTTAGTAAATATAATATAATATAATTTGTGACATACTCAAAATGGAAATTAGGTATTATTCGTGACTGAGATTCATGGACTCTATAGCAACTAGCAACTAACTCAGATAGGGTTCTTTCTGCCGTGGCTCCTGCCAACACTAATAAAACACTTTTTTATTTTTATTTTTTTTTCTTTCAACCTTTTTATTGTTCATGGAAATTACAATATATTAAAGGGAGAAAAAGAGCAATAGCCAACAAATAATACACACAAAACTGAGGCCAAGACGTACAAATTGAAAAAATTAATATAAAGATGTTGACGTCCCTTTGCCCGTTGACTTGCAATTGTAAAAAGACAAACTCGGGCTCGGGTCAGGCTAGATGGACTCTGGCTTGGGTCAGGCTAAGCGAACTCTAATGCGTGGACGAAATGATAAGGGAATGTCCGGAAACATATTTACAAAGCTTTGCATGGAGATCTACAAAGAAACAATCAAATTGATCAAGATGCACAAGAAGGATTGCATCCATGTACAATTTTACACTTATCAACAAGTATAATCTATTTCAGTATTCTAAGTGGTTATTCTATTCTAGATAATGAAGAACTTGTTATTCTTAACTTCAAGAAAAAAAAAAAAGAAAAAAAAAACTCTTGGTTTCAAGAATTCCTATACAACTTAAGTTACACACTAAATTTTTTTTCTACCTACTGGTTGAATTTATATGCTTATTCTGACCAGAATATTCAAATAATTTTCATTGAATGACTATAAATAGGAGCAAGAAAGTTCTATGGAAAGGTGTTGGAAGCATGGGTACACGGATTTGGGATGCTAACTTAGTAGACGCGTAAGCGAGATGTGATATTTTGTTAGCAATTTTTTCGAGGTGCTCATGTGACAAGTAATGACCATGAAAGAATCACTGAAATAGATTATACTTGTTGATAAGTGTAAAAAGGGAATTGTGGGGCTGAGATCTTAAAAACTAAGGAGAATTATGAAAATTGTAATAATTCACAATAGTCATGGAGTTCCTAATTCTGTAAGAAAAATTGCGTAAAAATAAGAAACTCTTTAAAGAAAAATAATCTTAGTAGAATGGGTATCCATTTGATTCCTAGTTTATCATTTTACCATCCAAATTGAATGCCAAAATTTGTAAAGCTCAGAATTACGAACATCGAATTATGTGTCAAACTCGCTATTTTTTAAGTCAAAGAATGGGGCTTTTCGAAAATCAAATATTTCTAGTTTATCATTTTTCTTTGCACATATATCTTCAATTTGATATGTTTCCACATGTAATAAATACTTTTAATGGCAGAGCTAGAAATTTTTTACCGGATAGGCTAGCTTAAAGATTTAAATTTTTATAAACAAAGAAAATTTTTCACAGTATCAGTTAGCTTAAGAAATTTTTCACAAGGTGGGCCAAGAATTTTCATTATTCAAACAAATTCAAACGTACAAGAAGCGATGAGAAAAAAGATGTGAGAAAAAGAGATGGTTTGTAAACTGTATTATATAATCAAACCGAGAGAATTCGAATCAGTAACTAAATATATGATGGACTACATTTGAAAATCAATTAAAACTACATGAATAATTTTATTTTCTACCGAAAGCTACATGGGCTACAACCTAGGGTAGCCCTTAATGTGGCTCTGCCGGTGAATACTTATAATATTGAAAAATTGAAACCTTTCTTTACATTCAATTTTTTTTTTTTTCCCAACCTCATCATACATGAAATTCTAGCTCCGCTTCTGTATGTGTCATTTTATAATTGATTCGTTGTAACTTGTATGTTGTATAAATACATTCTACTTACAAGTTACAAAAAGAGTTATTGGTATTCTCTTAGTAAAAATTTGGAATGTTATATTGAAGCATATTACGATCCCAATTATGATCAAATAACTTACCAAGCATTTTGACAACAAAATAAAAAAGAAAAGAGAAAAATGTCCCAAACATGAAGATATAAGGCTGGTTTGGTATTGTTGTGCTTTGAAAAAAAAACTGCTTCTGTTGTGCTGTGAGAATAAGCAGCTGTGAAATAAAGCAGGGGAATATTTGGTAAACTTTTTTGTAAAAGTGCTTTTGAAAAAAAAAAAAAAAAAAAAAAAAAGAGGTAGTATGATACTGTTTGGTAAACTTTTATGTAAAAACAACTGTGATTATGTGAAATGACCAAAAAGTGTATAATACTATATTATTATTATGATATTTTATTTAATATTACTATTTTTATGTGAGGATTTTGTGTGGCCGTGGGGTCCACACCCCATTTCCCTTATCCCCGTGTCTTCCTTTCCGTCCCCCAATTCTATTTTTCCCCTCCTTGCACCGAGTTTGATATTCATCTTCCCCATTCCCAAATTTCCTTTTTCATTCTTGCCCATCTCTTTTCTCCGTCTGTTTCTCATCTCTCTCTCCAACCACCCATCTGCTTCTCATCTCTCTCTCTAACCTCACAACCACCATAGTAGTGGATCCACAACCATGCAGCTTCAATTACAGATGACGGAGTGTCGTTTTAATGTCAGATGTAGCACCGAATGGGTTTTAGATCCGGTGATCGCCAACAACAACCCATTCTTCAACAACTCTGGCTTCAAACCCATCCTGGCACAAAATCATCTCGAATCATGTAACTTGAAGCCAGTTATCGCTGATGGACGATGTGTAAGCGAGGAAAACCCAGATGCCCACTCCACACCACACCATAGAAGGCAAGAATCAGGACAAAATCAGTCATCTCCCTTCTGCCCATTTCCCCCCTCTCTCAGATTTCTCAATCCCCAAACACCAAAACAAACCCACCTCTTGTATCGCATTGTCCCTCCCTCCTCTACATATCCGGCGAAATAAGAATATCAACTTTGAAGATTCGATCTTCAACCTAGTAAGAAGCAGAAACGGAGAGGAAAGGTAATTTTTTATTTTTTTCGTCAAGAAGAAGAAAGGTTGGGAAGAGAGGAGATTAGAATTTTATTATATTTTAAAAATTTTAAATTAACTTTTAGGGTATAAAGGGAAAAAACTGTAGTTTAGAATATTAACTTTCTAGTTTAATGTGTGCTCTATGCAACAAACAAGCCAACTCCTCCTCCATTTGCTCCGCTTTCAACTCATTTCAAAAACTTTTTTTTCTTCTTTTAAATACTTGTCAGCCCGTAATCTCCCTTTGTAGCTTTCAAGTAGGAGTGCACTAGTTAACAGAATTATAAGTAAGTGGGCTCAACCCAGCAAGCGTAACGTAACTATCATCTAAGCGTCTCTATTTGTCTAAAGTGTAATGAATAGATATTTTTTTACATATAGCCACCATATGAATGATGGTAAGCAAGCAAACAATATACTGTTTAAAAAATAAGTGAAAAGGCCAAAAAAAAAAAAAAAACAAATGAAAAAGATAGCTAACATTCTTCAACGTATATAATTTGATCTAATTTAGGGCTTACATAACATAACCTTGGATCTAATTTAGGTCTTACTTAACATAACATGTTGGGGTTACATCAAGTTAAAGTTAAGAAGGTGGATTGTCTACCCTCCCATTTCTATACTTTCTCCATACACTTCTGTTTGTGTAGTTACGGTTAAGGAGGTAGATTATATTCCTATTACCTTTTGTTTTATTATTTATATAAAAAATTAATATAAAATTGTAATATGGTTTAACCGTGACCATATATTACAGGAATGTATGGAAAGAGCATAGAAATAAGAGGGTAGACAATCCACCTCTTAAAGTTAATGGACAAAGTACGTGTAATGATCAAAGCTTTTGGAATTATTAAGGAAGGCTACTGTTTTTGTACCACAAAATAATATGTTGTCGTTGTTGTTCCCTGCCCTACTTGCTTGTCCATCACATGCCTTGTCGCTTTTTATTACCTACACACCACCTTCAGGGTTTGCTTGCTCTAATTTCTTTTGCTTTTTTCTTTTGGAGTTGTTGCTGACACTTTAAAAATCTTATTCTACGTTCTATTTTTCTTTCTAAATATAGAAAGTTTGAAATGTAGAATGTTTGAAATTTGAAGTGTCAATAACAATTCTCTTTCTTTTTTATTAACTTTTTAATCCCATTTTTTCATTATTTATTTCTTTCAAAAGTAAATATAAATCATATGTAACCGAGTAAGAGAGATTCAGATGCAATGTGTTTACTTGTTTTCTCACATTAACTAATCACCTAATGAGTATGCGAGACTGAATGTGATCGTGATAAAAAAAATAAAAAAAACACATGTTCTTTAATTAAAAGATACGCATTTACATGCAAATTTCTTCATCAATTGAGTATGTGTTTTGGGTCTTATTTTTAATAGCACGCATTTTATTGTACTAATTAAATCCATATAGCTATTAACCTTAACATGCATATAATAAGCATGCAGCGTATTGAACATTAGAGGAATCAATACAAGTTCATGAGTTTGCAGCATGAAGCTTGTGATTATTGGGGTCTTCTTGGTCTTTCAAAGCCTTTAATTTATGAGTGCATCACTAATTAATAAACACCAATCTTTATAATTATTATCCTTTTTTTAATAACCAATTAATATGTATGTTATGCATATATAATAAATAAAAACTGAAATGTGTATGTTATAAGATGCTAACGCACGTAAAAGTAGCTTTGAAAAAGGAGAAAAGTTAAAGAGAAAGAAAAGCTAGCTAAGGTATATATGCCAATGCCATTGAGATCACCAAAAGAAAACCCTTTGATGGGGCAAAAATTCTTTACTTGGCTTCATCAAATCAACCTCAACAATCCACGGACCTTTAAATACACGACTTACTTGTACTTCCCATCATCGACTCATTTTCTCAGGAAATTATTGTTCATATATTTCAGGATTAATTTTTAAGAAGAAACGAGTGCGCGGCTGGACCAGATCAAATTATAGTGTTTCAGCATGGGTGTTCTTGGAGCCATTGCTAAAAATTTGGATACAATAATCGGGTATTTAGCAAAAGACCCACCTAAAATATCATCATCTGTTTTTATTCTTATTATTTTTTTAATAATTGCTTTATCATATCCTCCATGCATTGATACTAATGTGACAAGCATGTCTATTACAAAAGGTGCGGAAAAAGTTTATATGGGTGGTGTCTTCATCTGAATAATGTCAACTTCCAATTCATGAATAAATAAGTAATTAAGCACACACGGCTTCATCCTTATATGTTAATCTTGATTTGGTATGTGTGTATATATTTGCAGAGATATTTTACAAAAATAATACCGTATGTATCAGTAAAAAAAAGAGTATAAAAAACGTACAATATATATGTATATGCATGAAATGTATTTGGTTATATTCATGTCACATTAAAGCCTTAGACAACACATATATTCGTGTGATTGCTACAATAAGTAAGATTATCTGAAATATATATCAGCTTTTTGAATCTATAAATTTTATACAGTTATTTGACCTTCAAGTTTTCACGATCTTAATTAAATATATAGTTGAAGGTTTCAAGCTTCCAATATTGTTAATATTATGGGTAATTTTTTTAAATATATCCAAGAAATATGAATAATAACATGCATTAACGAACATATATACATATGTGTATTTTATTATATCATAACCGGAGCTTACTAATTGATATTTCATTTCTACGTACCGATTAATCTTGAGAATTTTTCTTTTGATCTTCTTGCAGGCCAGGCCTTATGCTTCTTTATCCATTGTAAGTAAATTCTTAATAATCGACGAAAAAGGGCAATAATCAGCTAGAAATTGACTAATTTATTGATATATTTATTAGTTCCATTTGGTGATCATGCATGAACAGGTATGCATCAATGAGAGCAATCGAGAGCCCTTCAGCACTCGACGATCAGCAGTGGCTAACATATTGGGTTATATACTCTTTCATAACCTTATTCGAACTATCCTGCTGGAAAGTCCTAGCTTGGTATGTCAACAAAATACTGCGCGCATGCACATTTATTTTAGGGAGATAATTTCCACACTCTTATTTTCACTTTCTTCACTCATCGATCTCTTTGTTTTTGTCTCTTGATTCTGCTTGTATTTATTCATTCCAACTGTTAGAAAAATAGAATCTGGAAATCATTTCTCTTTATTTTGATATATACAGTTTTCTAATAACTATCCATGCAACTATTGATTAAACTATATATCTATTTGGAAATTGGCATGTATAGGATTCCAATATGGCCGTATACGAAGCTGTTATTTTGCATTTGGTTGGTGTTGCCAATTTTCAATGGGGCAGCCTATATTTATGAGAACGTTGTGAGGAAGTATGTGAAGCTTGGAATGGATACGACGAGCTCAAACTATACAGCGGGTCAGAAGAAGGTCCTGCAAATGATGAGCCTCGACGCAAGGAAGTCCGTCGAACGCTTCATCAATCAACATGGAGATGATGCTTTCGAAAGAGTCGTCAAAGCGGTATGCACAAACACTGATTACGATCATCATCAAAGAATTAATATCTATTGATCTCTTTCTAAGAAAGATTAAGTTCACTAATGAATCTGTGATCAAATACGCAGGCTGAAAAAGAAGCTAGGAGATACTGATCGATGCAGCAATTATGTAGCTACAAACATATAGAAGAGATGTGCATTCTAGTCTTTGTAACTTTCTTTCATGATCAATGTAATTAGAAGCTTATATATGCTTTATTTTCTCTCAAGTATTGGAGAAAATGCATGTCGATAAATGTACTTTGAAGAAATACAGCAAAAGTGAAATTTCTATTGCAGTATACCAAAATCTTGGACAAAAAATATTTTTAAAAAAGGCCAAAATTTTTCCTGCTCATGGAGGGACTAGAATTTTCGCACTTCGAAAATTACATAGGAAATTATTATTAGCACTCTAAAAATCTTATTTTACACTCCAAACTTGTGATGAGTATAGAATGAGATTTTTGAAGTGCCAATAACACTTTCCCTTATACTCAAGAAAACAAGAATCTTAACTTCGGCCGGCAAAAACAAAAAAATAATAATAAAATTGTAAGATAAAGCATATAAGCTAAAATGTCATATTTTACAGATCCGGCAATGTGGAGATCGTAACATGGCTTAAGAAATAGATGTGAAAATACATAAGTTTTCGACAGTTAATTTGGCAAGTGTTACTGCAAGCGCAACAACCTGAAATCCTATGAACAATGCTGCTTCTGGCATTCATGCATGAACATTCTTGTATCCTGGCCTAAGCAGTGAACCTGTGGCATTCACAAAATGTGATGTTTATAAGCATCTGACACCAAAAAACAAAAAATGATGCGGCGGAAAGGAACATATATCCATTTAAGAAGACTTACTTCTAAAACCTGTAAATCTTTGTTGTTTTCTTCTGAGGTTGTGGTTCTCTGAAACCATTAGTTACTGCAACAAAGGGGATTGTTGAACGGATTGACCTGGAGTTATCCTGATCCACATTTGGAGTCGGTTTTATGATGTGTTTTGCTCCTGCACAAAGTTTAATGGGGCCTGTAGTTCTCACAACGCTGTCCATTTTGGAAGACTCAACTCCAAAGGTTTTGAATCCATCCTCTTGAAGGTCGTGTTGGCTGCAATCCAAATCGCTTGTTTTCTTCCAACTGGAGTCAAGGTCAAGTGCTCTCAAATTAGACTGCATTTCATCTAAAATGTTCCCTCTTGACGATCCTGCAGCAGCACTCAACTTTTCTTGTGTTTCTAAGCGCAACATGTTGGCAGCCTTTGTTGAATCTACAGCTTTCACTGCTAGTCTCTTGGTTTTTTTGAAGGGATATGGGTCTTTGATACTGAAAGATTTTGTTTTTAATCTGTCTTTGATCTTGATTCTGTTTCTGTCCATGTCGGTGCCAGATGTTGGTTGTAGATTTACTCCTTGAACAGCTAGAGCAAGAGGAGGCATAACTGTAGTCGCCTGAGTAGGTACATTCTCCCTCACTTGTGAATGAGAGGTCATGAAATTGCAAGGATAAGAAATTTCCGACGAATGATGCTCGTTAAAAAAGTTAGCTCTCGGCATAATATGCTGATGGTGTCTGCTATCCACATTTGGAAAGGATTGAGAAGCTGCATTTGGGGGGTTTACCTGCAGTGTTGCATGTAACAACCAAGGCGGCATGCCCATAGAGGAGCTCTGAAACCATGATGACTCCACATTATTGTCTCTACATTCAGGATTCAGGAAAGGGAAGCCGAATGATGATTTTGCAAAATGAGGTGGATTCTGCTTGTAATTGAGTTCAGCAGGTCTTAAAACCCCATGCCCACAGGTACTAGGAGGAGCAGATAATATCGGTAGTTGAGAGCCAAACTGTAGGGATTGTAGAGATTCAGCTCCAGACATGAATTGCTCTCGGAATTTAGGTGCCCCATTAAACATTGCAGGTGAAGTGGGCATCTGAGCAAAACGGATCAAATTAGAACTTGGACTTCTGTTGGCGGTAAGGCAGCCATTTTCAAACATGGAATGGCTTTGCCAGTTGCGGTAAGCGTGGGGAAATCTGGACTCTGGAGCTTTCATCATTAAATTTTGCTGCGGGGCATGTTCTCTGTGAATTTCAAACGACTGTGCGGCAGGTTCTTTCAACTTCCCCGATGCTGTGCATGGAAACCAGTTATGCTGGAAATTCCTGTTCAACGACAGAGTATCCAAGGCAGTACTTGAAGGACAATGCTCTGCTATAATTTCCTTATCCGTCCACAATGTTCCATCCTCAAACCCTTGAATCTCTCTGCTACTTTTACCAATTGCCACATCTTTTCCCATTAACCGCATTGTTGGTTGATTCACACCCAATGGTGTGTAGCCTGAATTTTCCTTAGAGATCATTCCACCTATCTTTTGGTTCTTCACCTGGTCAAATTGTCCGCGTCCACTGATAGAGACATTCATCAGGTTCTGGTCTGAAACAAGAGGGTGAAAAGAGTGGCTGCTTCCGCTCTCAAAATCAAACTGATGTATATCTGCTCTTTGAGTACTTTGCAAGTAAGTAGCACCAAACAAATCTCGAATATGTGACCTAGGATTCTGTTTAACACAATTCTGCATAGGAAAGAAGTTCAACTGATCATTTGGAAGTTCTCTTTCCGAAAAATGTTTGTTGCATGCAGTCGAACAATCTCCTGTATTTGTTACATGGGTAAAATTCTGTGTCGGTAAGCTACTGATACTTGTCAAGTGCGTAAAATTCTGTGTAGGCAAGCCATTGGAGGACCCTGGTGTAGCATTCGACTTCCTCAACTGGATTAGCTCACCATGTGAATTGAGAGGCAAGCCAACAAAGTCCTCTTCTGCACACCTTTCCCTATTTGTAACCGTTCTTTGTTTCCACTTCGGAAAGGGATATGAGCCACCCATCAAGTCCATGGGTGGACATAATAATTGGGAGTGCAGACCACAATCGCTGAATTTATCGATTTCAGATTGTGACAGGAATGGAAACCTCCCCTTTGCTTTCTCATTGAAAATGAAACTAGATGAAGAAGGGACAGGAAATGCTCCTGTATTTTCCCTTGAACTCATTGCAGATACTCCTTGCGTAGGATGTACGACACGATCAATCATCTTTCCACTGGGCTCAAAATCTCTGGAAACAGTAGCTCCTTTAGTACTTACACGGCATTCTTCTAGAGCAAATATCGGTCTTGGAAAGCAAGAATCTGCAGGTCTATGTGTGGGGGGTAGGTAGCCTTGGTCGAACATCCTCAAATTATTATCTTCAGCCGCAAAACTACTTGAAGGCACAGATTTATCTGGCATTTGATTTACTTTTTCTTGATGAGTCATATGTGGCCTCAGAAAACTTGGAATATCGACATGATCAGGAATTATAGGCAATTCCTTCCTTCTGATTACACTGCAAGACTCAGTTCCAATATCTGTGTCAATTGAAACATCATTTTTTCTTCTGTGTACCTCCATGGGGGCTGCTTCTTTATTACTGTCAGAAGACTGGTCCTTCTCAGATGAACTAGCGAAGGAATTGGAATTATTCTCAAAGGAAGACAATCCATTATTCCTCGGACTAAGTTTGTGATCCGTCCCAGAAAATTTAACATGCCTTTCTGAATGTTGAATACCACAAGGATTTGATTGACTATCACTTTGCATGCCGCAATAAGTGGAGTTCTGCCCACAAACATCATGATTCTTGAGAATGCTGTGAACGGCAAACACTGGTTTTTTATGCTTTGGAAACGATTTGTATGTTTGAACAACTTTTCGCTTCTTTGCAGATAAACATTTGATATTTGGTGTCCTTGCAGAATCCCAAATATCCGGTGCAAACTTCTTATTCAGCTTTTTGGCATAATTGGCTGAACTTTGCAATTTAAGTTTGCAAGAATGGTCCTGATTCATACAAGAAAGTCATTACACCGTCGCATTCAAATTCTTAAAACAAAACAAGAAAATTTACATAAATCTATATCGTTGGTTCAGTAAAACTTTGTATTGATCATAGTTAATTAAGCATTAGAAAATATTTTATTTAGCTACAATATCAGTATGTATTAATTGGATTAAAAGCACTCTTAAGTGCAAAGGGAATTTCTAAATCAACAAGTATTCTAGACTGCCAAATCATAAGCTCACTTAAAGCTATTGATTATCCGACAATCCATTGTACTATCTATGATGAATAGACCAATAGTATGTCCTTCTGTCAAAAAAGAAAAGAAAAAAAAAAAGAAATTCCAGCAGAAATATACTAGCGTAATGTGAAACACTTTTTGCATCCTTTTTGCATAAATGCCAATACCAAACAAGAAGAAGATAAATAAAACACCCCAGCCGAAGTTTGTGCTTAGCAACAGTTAATACTTACTCTCTCAGACCAAAAACTTTAATATTCAACTGCCGATTGATAGTTTCCATCAAATAGATCCATCACCCGATTACAACTTGAAGTCATTCTACCATATATCCAGATAAAGCAGTCCCGGGATTTAGCTGCATTGCAAGTAAGATGAAATTTATCCTACTTCGTAACAAAGGCTTGTAACTTGTCTGATCACATATATACCTCTCTATCTTGTCCAAACAATTTAGCTGATTCAAGAAACATCTATTATAGCTTATTAGATCATATTGCAACTAATACAGCTTCCCCGAGATTGTTCTTGTCCAAACAATTTGTCTCTCAATCGAAACATTCACATTAAACCTTTTAATGGACATAGCTCATTCATGAAAGATCGGTTCAGATTCTCCATGCTTCTCTTGAAAGAGTCTGTTTAACTAAAGGATTTAGGGTAAGAGAATGATTGTAGGAACCAATGACATCGCACAGCTAGGTAAGACTTCATGTGTGATTGTTTCAGACCGCAAGATCAAAGTGACCATTGTTGCTTCAATTTTAGAATTCTTAGATAGTTATTATTCTGCAGAAAGGAATCCATCGTCTTTATCTTTGAACAATTAGACCAACCTTGCGTAGTACTGAAATATCATTCTTTAATATGTCTATCATTTTTTTGAACTATCAGCCATGCCACAAAGGTTGTTCAGACCGAGAAGTTAAAGGCATGATATACAAGGACAAACACCCATTCAATCTCTCTTTCTTAACTGAATCCAAGATTTCAAGACACAATATCCAGCCAAAAAGCTAACATGTGCAGAATAAACTCCACTTGACCAGATAACATCCATACGATAAAGATGTTTCACCTTTCGACTCACATTCTTGTGATGATATGATGACAGAAGAATGAAAATCACCAGGCATGCATTATCTCCAAGCTCTTCCTTCACTTAATGGAATTATCCTTCCAAACGATTTGTAAAAGATCCCACTACCACTAGACATAAAATGCCATCCTGAAGGCATATAAGTCTAGCATTCATAATTCCACTAATCTACGACATTCAGATAAATTGAATCAAATACCACTGCTCATTTGATCGCTGATTCAATGTATGATCGATTATCTCTTAAATGTTTGATCGATTATATCCTCAATGCATGTGATCCAATTACAAACCAGCATATGGATCTAGCATATAATTGCTTGACCAAACCCCGACTGAATAGCTGGAGTAAGATCCCAAAACAGTCCTCCATAACTGCTGCAACCATTCAAACACCATACATATACACAGTGATACATATACTGAAATCTCTTGTTTCAGAAGTTGATCATGTGGACCCGAATAGTCTTAACTTCCCAGTACTGATATATAGCTAGCAAGTCTTGGGCATTCATAGTCTTCCAAACCATATCAGACCAAGAAGCAGACAAGATCCATTATTCTAGATATTCCAAGGTCAAGGATATCTAATTAATCCCCAAAGCCAATCAGAAGATCCAAATTTAATCAAGGACAGACACAAATAATGCACTGCCAATCTCTTGCAACAACCAAGATCACACAAATTAAAAAACAGTACTACTGCATGCCCATCCGTATCGCATGATTTCCCGATGATCAGAAACCCGTTCACCATACGTATAAAGTTATTAATTTCATCAGCAACCATCTTTGTAAAACTTCGTAAGTGGATATATAGCTAGTAGAGCTCTCAAAAATTATTACCACATTTTAATAAGCAACATAATTATACAGACGCCCACTTCTTTCTAAATCTAATATCCAGTCAATCTAATTTGATCGAAATCGGAGCATATTTTCTTCCCAAAGAGATTAGTACTCAAACAGTGTGTGTCTGTGCGTGTGGGGGGGAACATCATCATTAGTGTAGCTAGGATTATATACTTGCTAAACCAAGGACAAAGAAAATCGTCCACCCTATAAAATCCCTTTTTCTGCTGAATCCGTACCGTACAGCTGGATCACCACCCTCTCCCATCCATAACCCGATGAATTTTTTTGGACAATCCATAACCCCGTAAGAACACATAAAACACAAGGTACAATCACAACAAACGCACTCGCTCCCCTCAAACTAATTCCATAGTTTTCTCCCAGCTTTTTTACCAGTATAATTTTATGCACAAAGTAATCAAACTAACACTACAGTAATCAACTTCAACAACAATCTTATTATATAATCATAAAAAACACACACAACCCAACTGTTTAATCAATATTTTGTGGTATGAAAGTTGATCACATACCTTGTTTGCAATTAACCCATCATTCTTCATCATCTTAATAATCTTCTTCTTCTTGTTGTTCTCCTCCTCCAATAACATAACCCTTTTTTCCTTTTTCCTTTTCTTTACTTTCTTTGTTGCCTTTAAAACACTGCCACTCTCACCCAACACCTTACAATTATCATCTCCATCAACGTCATCTCTTTCACAGAGATCTTCTTTTTCATGCGTTTGAATCTGCGGCGCCACCGCGAATATTTCCGCAATAGATCTCTTCTTGGGAGCTTTCGATTTTGCCTTCCTCATCTGCCTCCTCCGCTCCTCCCTCGACGCAAGACAACCATCGATATGGGCGTTCACACCGTTCACGGTAGCCGCCTCAAAATCTTTACAAACTGGACAAACCAACGACGATAAGTCGTCGTCAGACGATTTCAGGGTCTCCTCGCTCTCAGCCGCACCATCACCATCAGCAGCGGCAACCTCGTCAAGTCGTTGTTCGACAGCAGTGAATTCGATGTCGTTTCTGGGGATATCTGAGCTTTCTTTGTTGACAAGAGTTAGTACCTCTTGGTTTTTGTTGGATCTTTTCAAGCGGTGGAGCTCGTGGGACCACCAGTTGAACTTGGTCACGGTCATCGGAGGAAGCAACGCCGCCGCTTCTGCTTCCTTTTTCTTCTTCGTATCTTCGTCGTCGTGGTTGTCCGCAACCGCGAAGGGATAACATTTCAGCACGTCCACGGTTCGCATCTTCGCCGCATATTCTCTACAAAAACACAAGAACAAATTTTTAAGAGCGGCAAAAAACAAAGCAAAGAAAAGTTGCTAAATTTGAGGTAGCAAGCAAGCTTACCGGATGGAGAAGCCATCAAACGCAACAGCCATGGTCGTTTTGATTGGAAGAAGATGTTCTTTGAAGGAGAACAAGAAGGGGAAATGAGGAGAAGGGTTGTAGGTAGAAGCTATAGAGAATCAATAGCTTTAGAGGATAGAGATAGAGAGAGAAAGGAAGAGAGAGGAGAGAAAGCTGGATATATTGTTTTCTCTCCTGCTTTCACTTTTCTTTCGGTTTGTGCGTGTAATGGATTATTATTTTTTATTTTTCCCGCTCGAGAGAGGGAAGGACTGAAGGAAAAGCGCGGACAGCAGCAGGCAGACTGAAAACTGAAGAGCAGTAGTGTACTACTCATGGGCCGAAGAGGTCGTGGTATTTCTCTGTCTTCTATCTCTCTCTCTCTCTCTCTCGAGCAGGAGCACTTTGCTTTGCTTCCCCCTTATTTATGACTGACAGAGACCTGACAGACCCCTACCCAAAATGCTAAAGTGACCCCAGACAATTATGAGAGATTTTTAAATATGATCGGTATACAGAAATGATATATCACGTGTTATATTTAAAAAATATAATATATTATTAAAATATTAATAATTAAAAAAATAAAATTTTTCATTACTTTTAAAAAGACATATAATGTACTATCTATGTTCTCATCACAATAAAAAATTTCTCTTCAACTACCATCTCTCTATGTCACCCCCATCCCCCACACACTGACCTATATTTATATTTAGTTTATATTCTCTTTTTTAATATATATATATATTATCGAGAAATGTTCTCCTGATCATGTTAACATCAAATCTAAAAATGAATGAAAAAATGGGTGATGCTATAAACACATTTATTTGTCTTTACATATTTTTTTTAATTTTTAAATATTAGATCAAATAAATTTAAAAAATATCAAAAAAATAAAAATTAATAAAGTGAATGTAGAAGGTAAAAATAGGTAAGTTGATCGCACAACTTAATAAAATAAGATTTATATGTTGACTTGATCTCTTCACCCTCAATTTTCTTTATATAAAACTTGTCATTGGTCATCATATTATTTAAATATGATATAGTATTATAGTCTGATAATATTCTTTTTTATTTATAAGTGAGAAGTTTTAGGTTTAAATTTAGTAGATAGCGAATTCGATACCAAATTAGGTTGTTCATTATACGGCCTAGCCTAACTCCTCCTCCTTTTAGTGTAAACTATATCATTCTACTCATAGAAAAAAAATTCCTATTATTTAAATAGAAAAGTTTTTTTTTTTAACAAACGATATTATCTACACTAAGGAAAGACGGTGACCCTAGTCTCATAATGAGCTAGCAATAATGTAGTTTAAATTCGCATTTGGCGAGAATTGAATATAAGACCTCTAACTTACAAGTGAAGAGGAATACCACTAAACCATAGTACTAAGTGGCAATAGAAAAGTTCATTTTAATTCTTCAAAAAAATGAGTTTTAGACTATAACCTTGTGTAAATTGTAACATCCCACATCGCCCAGGGGAGTGATCCTTAAATGTATATTCCCATCCCTACCTAGCACGAGGCCTTTTGGGAGCTCACTGGCTTCGGGTTCCATGGGAACTCCGAAGTTAAGCGAGTAGTGCGCGAGAGCATTCCCAGGATGGGTGACCCACTGGGAAGTTCTCGTGTGAGTTCCCAAAAACAAAACCGTGAGGGTGTGGTCGGGGCCCAAAGCGGACAATATCGTGCTACGGTGGTGGAGCGGGCCCGAGAAGTGATTAGCCCCGGGCCGGGATGTGCAATTTGGTATCAGAGCCTAACCCTGGCCTTGCGTGTGCCGACGAGGACGTCGGGCCCTAAGGGGGATGGATTGTAACATCCCACATCGCCCAGGGGAGTGATCCTTAAATGTACATTCTCATCCCTACCTAGCACGAGGCATTTTGGGAGCTCACTGGCTTCGGGTTCCGTAGGAACTCCGAAGTTAAGCGAGAAGGGGGCTAGAGCAATCCCATGATGGGTGACCCACTGGGAAGTTGCTCGTGAGTTCCCAAAAACAAAACCGTGAGGGAATGGTAAGCTCAAAGCGGACAATATCGTGCTACAGTGGTGGAGCGGGCCCGGGAAGTGATTCGCCCCGGGCCGGGATGTGACATAAATTAAAATCCAATTTTCTCGTCCCTAATGTATTTAATCATCTCATTTATTAATTATATTTTGATATTTTATTTCTCTTTTTCTTCCTATTTTTAATGTATTAATTTCATTTAAATTTAATTTCCATTTCATTCATAATAATATATTTGATGTCTACATTTAGGTAAACTAATTTTTTTTGTTTTATAATAAATTTGGATACAATTTGTTTGTTCTTCATTTAGGTACATTAATTCATTTGGTATATTTTGGTATATCCATCAATACAAATATATAGGTACATTAATTCTAATATAATGCATTTCAATACGTATATTTTGGTACACACATTTCGGTATTGACATTTAGGTATATTAATTCAATATAATATATTCCAGTACATACATTTCATTTCGTACATTTTGTTACATACATTTTGGTATTAACATATACACGTGGAACACTATGTGGACTCATTGCTCAACATAATTTTTTTAGCCAATTTCCCCATGCTGTTAGTTTTTCATTAATTCCATCCAAATTTTTGTTAAATGGAAGGATGTGCACAACATGTGAAGGTAGTTTAGTCGCTTTGTTCTTTAAAATAATTGAAAACCCTAGATTTCTAAAATGTTAACCTATGCAAATTTGTGTAATTCTATAGCTTTTGTGCCTGAAGGTCTAGCGAAGTGACACTTTTGTCTTCAAAGCAGAGTCACGTGGTGTGCACTTGATAAGAGTTAACATTAATTTGGATAGAATCTATGGAAAACTAGCAGTAAGGGAGAAATTGGCCCAAAAAATTAGTTTAAGTCCTTGATTTTCCTATTGAGAATTTTTAAGGGGAAATCGAAACCTAAGTGAAAGTTTAGAGGGGGGATCGGCAGTTTGGCCTATATAATAATGATAGGTAACTTATTTGCTTATGTTTATGTGAAATTAGAAATTTATTTGGATGCTTTAAACTAGATGCGTTTTTGTCTAGTAAATAAGAGTTGTAAGGGCCTATCTCTAAAGAATTTTATATATTACTTATAAAAATAAAGAACATTTTGGTATTATGTGGAAAGTTAGTATGATATTGTTAAGTGAAATAAATTACTTATGATAGTATGTGATTGACATGTTGATATAGTGCATTGTATTTAAACTATGCGTGCATTTACCATTAATATCTAAACCCTAAATTTGAACCTTAACTTTATCATTATGTTTCCTAACAAAAAAAAAATGGCATTGTGTGTTAAATTCATAACATGCGCGAATTCGTTACATTACTTGTTACTATATATAAGTGCTCAACTGATTAATAAATTAATACGACATTAATTATTTGTTTGGGTATACTTCACAAAGTAATTCTATAATCCGAGCGTTCATTTTTTGGGTCCTCATTTAGAGATCATGCATGCTAGCAAAAAGTTACTAAAATAAAAAATTATTGTTTACCCCTTTAGTCATTACTAGCAAGGATGCCCGCGCGTTGCTGCGGGAATGAAAATTGTATAACACGTATAGAAGTTCTAAAAAAATTATATACGTATATACAGTTGACAATACTATTTACATACATGTGCAAATTTATTTACAACTCTATCAACAATAAGGAACAAAATAGGTGTCCATGGGCGAAATGAAGTTTATGGTTGTAAATTGTCATATTCCATACATGTCAAACTTCATTTAGGAAACTGAAACCATAAAGAATAAAGTGATAAACACGCAAAACAGTTCACAATATGAAACCGTTGCTTCACTAAATAAGCAGTACCAACAAAATCATGCTTGTTTTGCTGCAAAAGAATAAAGTAGAGAAAGGGAAACAAAATATTTATTTGTTGTTTTATTATATGTGGAAAAAACTTGGAAGGAGAAGCGATAGTGAAAAGATCATATTTATTTCAAATTTTTAGACAGAAAAATAGTACAGAAACCAACAATGAAGGCACATTCTGAGAAAGTATTGATGAAACCACACGGTACACATACCTGCTTAAACCTTTCCTCCTTTTGCTCAGCCTGTCTTTGGAGTAGATTAGACAAAGGGAAAAATTGTGTTGCGCAGTTTAGAACCTGATATAACAAAAGCATAACATAAAAAAAAATAAAAAAAAATAAAAAATTCCAGAACCTGAAGTGCCTTTTGAAAGCTTGGTCCTACTTTGAAAATCTACAAAGGGAAAACTTGTAAACCCAAATTAAAGCTTCTTCTCTTACTCTAAAGAAAAATGGAAACTTTATATGGAAAAAAATTGAAATTCTGTGTAATCAAAAGTGGATCAAAACTCTAAATAGATTATCTTAACGTGTAGGAGATCGTTGTTAGAATTTGAAAACAATTGAAACTTCATTTTAAAACACAGACTTAATCAATTGATTTATATTTAAATGGAAAGAAAGTAGTGGTTAGTTTTACCTATTGTTTGTTTAGTGCCGCTCAATTTCCAATTTGTATTAAAAGCTTGAATTTTTACTTTCCTTCCATTCCCCTGTGCATAATAGTCCAGTAGCTCTTGTTTACCTACAACAAATTGAAAACCATTTGGGGAAAATAACTAAGCCTTTTGTTATTAGATTCTTGGTAGGCAAAGCAAGAAATTTACACACAACAAAACTATTAAAACTTTAAAACCCAATTCCCAAATTAGGTTCTCGACTGGCTAATGATCATATTGGATATAAATTATCATCCCGAACATTGCAATGCTTGATTTTATTTATTTATTTATTTTTTTTTTTTGGAACATTCTAGTTAATCATTATTTAACTGAAGAATACAATTCGTAGAACAATAATTAGCAGATAAAACTAAAGGGAACAAAATACCAAAATTTGCAGTTAACAACATAGAGCTAAGTGAAAAATACAAAAAATAAGGATAGGAAGGCAACCAAAATGTGACTCTTACCTGGGTTTGGTTATGCTTCTATCAACTGCTGCCCTTAACTAACGAAATAAGCAATCTCTTAACGTAGCACATTTAGTCATCAATCCCTTACACACACACACAAAGATATTATGTATTACATTCTAATTTTTCTTTACTTACATTTTCATTCTATTTCTTCAAGTGTGTAAACTTACACTAATTCTCCATAATTTTCAGTCAATTCCATTGTAATTAAAATAATTATTGAGTATATACGCACTTATAAACACAAAAAATTCAGTTTTCCATACGAAAGCACATACGTCAAATCAATGTTCCTACTGTATTCATTTAATTAAATTATACCTCTAATTTATAACCTTTTTATTTCGCTTCATCTGCAGCTAAAACCAAAATTTAGACAGTCCCCAATATAATTCTATCAAATACCAGATAGCAACACCATGTAAAAGTTATATTGGGTGTCCACACCCACACTTATACTTTACAAATAAATTTGAACTTTGAATCACTTGGGCTTCAAAAATATTTGCACATAAATTTGAAAGAAGATGAATAAATTAAAGAAAAATCATATCTACTGGCAATTCAGACTGACCTAGAGTTGCTATCGAGCTCTGCCGAAGACAACTCTGCACTGTTGACAAAGTCTAGAACAACCTGGAAATTTAAAGAGATCAAATTTAAAGCCAAATAAGCAATCATTTACTGAAAATCTTCACAAAAAGTGCTAGTTTCACAAATAAATGAAACCCAGATTAAATTTCTTGATTAAAACTAAGAACTTCTAAGCTTAAGAAAACCCATGAATCCAACCATAAAAAATATGCAAACTTTCACACTGGCAAACCATTCATAAACCAAAAATGGTATCTTAAACAAAACACATGAATCCAACTCAAAAAAGCTCAAATTTAAAACAACCAACACAAATAAAATATCAAACATGGTTCATTGTCTCTCTTCGCATTTTAAATCACGTAGTGTTGCCCAATATATTATCGTATTAACATTTCACATACTCATGCATTAGATAAAAAATTATATCTATGTTAAAATTACATGGACTGCTTTATCATGGTTTAAGAAAGCAACCACAAATCTTAGTATCTACATGTTCCTCAAATTATCTAAAATACTAAAGCAAAACCCTCACTTCTCACTACATGTTTAAGATACATGAAACCATACAAACCTCTTCACCATTCACCAATACCACTGGTGCTCAAAAACCAAAAGAAAAAAAAAATCATTAAATAAGATGGCTACTAACCAAAGCATCCTTTGAACAAATTAAGAAATTCAAATAAAATTAAACACTCAGAAAAAAAAAGAAACACAAAAAAAATATGCATGAATTGTCAAGGAAATCAAGATACTAATAAATACAAAGATAAGTTTGAATTGTTAATCAAATAAATAAATAAGACAAAGCATTTCCAAATTATGTCTGATGAGTTAATGCTATGTGATTGCCCTGGATTCGTCTTTCCATCCTTTTCAAGCCATGAGATGATTGCTTCTGGTGTATTACCAAGAATATGGAGGCTGCGCTGATAGTGGCCAATTGAGTTCCAAGACATGTTATTGAAGCGGTTTGCAGGATTGATCTGCCCAAACCCAAATCCTATGAAATCGATAACGAAGAAACAAAGAATAAAAGGAAAAATGTATTATAGCATACTATGTCCTGCTTCATACATATTTAACCCTTCAATTAAACACATTTCCTTTTCATCAAAATTAGCATGAATATAATAGTGCTTCCAGCAGAAAATAAAAGGAAAAAATGACAACCGAAAAAAATTGACAACCCAAGACATAAGTTTAGAACAGGCCAAACAATGACAACCCAACAAAACCAATTGACTGTAAGTTCAGAAACCTTTACCTGTGCTTCCCTTTTACATGCTGCTATAGTGTTTATTTTTCCTTTTCGATTTAGAAATCTGCAATTCTGCTATAGAAAATGAGAGAATTGAATTACATATATTTTAGAATGACATTCCACCCCCTCCTGCCAATATCCTTTTAGAATGACATTCCTACCCATTTGCAAAACAAATTACAAACAAATCATAAGAGTATCTTCATTCAGAAAACCTGACTTCTAAACATGTCAATGTCCAAAATTCTCCCATTTTCAACATGCATTTTTCAAGAAGAGACATACACTGGCACACATACAATGAAAATCATATGAAAAAAAGAGCCAAGAAATCACATAAAAGTATCAATCTTTGAAATTTTATTTTCCTTTCCCCCATCACAGCCAAAAAATAAAGGGTAAGTCTACAAATATCAATTTTCATGCCACAAATTTGTGATACATTACAATCTAAAATCACACACATACATCATGCATACACATACATCAGAGGAAAGGAAGCAAATATTTTCAACAAACGCGATGTAATTCCTTACCTGAGAAAGGTTTGGCCCGGTGATGTGTACTATCCAAACTTTGCACATCCAGAAAGTGAAAAATATGACCTACCAAGGAAATCAGAGCATGCATGTGTTAGGTTTATCATTTGTCTGTCAAACTGTGCAGTAGAGACCAAAATCAAAGATATTGGTGTGTTTTACCTTTGAATTTTCCAGTTTCTAGACTGATTTGCAGTGGCGGACTGCATACGAAGTTGCAGGCCTCCTTGATTTTCTTTTGCTTAGCAGGAGAAAATGAGGCTCTGGGTTTATTAGGGAGATGATCGAAGCCTATGGAAAACTTATACAACTACAAAATGGAAAATTTGAGAATAACAAACAGTATTAGGCATAAAAACAGACTAAAATGTAGAATCAATCCAGAAACTGGTAATGCCTTATTCAAGGGTTAAAAGGGGAGTTAAACTGATTGAAATACAAATAGACACTACTCGTGACATGATTAGGGCTAACGAATATGATCAATCATTCTAACATTCTTCCTAGGTTATCCAATCTAGATGACGAAAATGGCTAATTTTGTTGACCAATTAACCGGATTAGCTAACACTTCCTAAAGAGATATTCTTCATGCTTCACATCTCTTAACTGGACCTGTAATAGAATTCTAGCATAGTATCCCAAATGGTATTGAATTGGATGACGAAAATGTCGAACTTCTAAATAGCTCATCGTATACTTGTGATTTGTGAATGAAGGTTTTGGATTGTTTTGTATTCATGAATAACGATCATATGCTTGATAATTATCATGCTAAGAAATTACCAATCACATATTTAAAATCTAGGCACAAAAGTTTTAGAAAGATAAATAAAAAATCCATATAACTAAATAGGCTTTGAATATGCTATCAGGGCACATGATTATATACCTAAAAATGGCAACGAACCAGCTTCTTCCTCCCACGACCCAACTTTCTGAAATTTCAAAAGAAAATAAATCCATTAGCAATTGAGAGAAATTTGACATATATACAAATCAAAAAGCAGAGGAGCAGAAGGTTCAAATCCTAATTTCAGAAGCATGTTACCTAGGAACATAACATACTAAGCAGCAAACTCTAAGCAAAGTTAACTTGTTTAGGGTAATAACAGATTATTCATTAAAAGAAATCCTTTTTCGTAGACATGTAACTATAATATTAACAACGATCACAAATACGAATGAAATGTTTACTTTGTTTGAATTAATCCAAAAGACACGATTTTATCATGTCAGACATGCTAATGAAAACCCCTTTTAAAGAAGTCAAAATGAAATGCAATCAACTATAAATCCGTGATCAATGTGAACTGAAAAATGAGTAAACCTAGTGACATGCAGGACAGAGACCTAATACTGTTAAATACACTGCAGAAAGTCCGAAAAAAATCTTGTTGCAGGCACAAATCAGTTAAAGAGTTCAAAGATAAGCGAGCTTGCTTAGAAGAGAATTATCTTTACACCCCGAGTACAAAACAAAAGCAAACCAGAATTGTTTTGCTTCTTCAAGCAGTACATAGAAATGCATTTAAGTTAGACCAAATCCAGATTAAAGCAAGTGTTCCAGCAAAAGGATTCTAAAAGATTATTAATATGACTATAGAATGGAGAAATAATAATACATACTATTCCATTGCCAATGGCTGACGTATTTGATATTAACAGATCTTGGTTTCTTTGAACAGATTTGCAGCTTGCTTGTAAGAGTTTTTGTCCAATGACAATACTTTCTGTAATCAGAACCATATAAATCCACAGAAACTAAAATCAAGAAACGACAACATAAACAAAAAAATAAATTCAAAGAGTAAATAGAAGTACAGTTTATAAACTAAACTTTACAAACAAAATGACATTTACAATAAGAAAGAACAAAACAATAAACTCGATCACAATCGAAAGGGGGCAAAGAGTGGCAACCTTGCACAATTCCATATAAGAATACAAACTAAAGGTCATATATCAAACAACTTTGAAATTGAAACATAATATAAAAGTATTTCTTGTACATGCAACCAACATGCCTCTAGAAAATTAAAGACAAATTGAAAATCAACTGTTCGTATCGAGATGTTCGATCAAATTGAAGAAAATTCACAGCAAAATGGAAAATGAAAATATCAACTCACTGAAAGCCCACAAAAAAAACCCAAAAAAACAAAAAAAAAGAAAAGAAGAAGAAAACTGACCTTAAAACAAAGAACAATACACAGAACAGAGAGATGCATCCCCAAAATGAGAGAAAATGACAGAAAACGAAATAAATAAAGGAACCCCCACAACTTGACCTAACAGTGCAACAAAATCCGGAAATAATTCACAGCAAAAGGGCTGAAATGATGACAATCTATGCTAACAGTAATGAATCCAATAAAAAATGGAACTTAGCTTTCGAAATCCAGCCACTCATCCGACACGCAAAAGGGAGAATAGAGAGAGAGAGAGATCGAAGTACCGTTAGTTAAAGAGTGGACGGCGTCGATTCTCAGAGCACAATAATCCCTGAAGATCTCTTCCGCCCTACTTTTGATGGTCGTATCTGAGTTCATTTGTGGGTGTCGGCGACTTGCAACGAAGGTGGATCCACGAAATGGAGGTTGGTTCGTGGGCAGGAGGAAAATTCGATATGGGTTCGTGTGGAGGTGCATCGGTGATTGTTGAACGGATTTAACTGAGATGATGAAGAGGAATGGGGTGAGCAGCGCTGGGGCTAGGTTGAGAGAAATGGGAGAGAGAAGTCTCTCGAATTTGAGAGAAATAAGAGAGAAACAGTGCTAGGGTTGTAGGAAATGAGCTCACAGAGTGAGAAAAGGAAAGGATGGGCGATTTGATGGATGGTTATCGACAGAGTCGGGAGAGAGAAAGAGGGAGAGAAAAGGCGGTGGCAATTTTGTAAATAAAGTGAAATTCGGCTCAAACACACGGACACAATTACCCCCTAACTTTTAAGAAATACCTTCCCAACCCAGCCCAGATCTGATGGTTTTTGTTGTAAATAGCGTGAAATCGAGGGGCAAACAATTGACTGTAGCCCAATGAACAGTCAATTGCTCCCTAGTTTTAGAATAGATAATTGTGAACATTTCATTGTTTGTCAACAACAAAGCTTGTAACATATATGTCTGTAATCACTAATTATGTTCAAGCCCTAAATTTTGAAGTAATAGTTTTTTAATTATTTTTTCAAGTAGAAGGGATTAAATGGATTGGTTATAATAGATTAGGTTAAATTTCGTTTATGACTAATTCATCTTCTACCTTTAACTTAAATAAAATTTAAAAATAGACATTCTTCAATCCAGCCTAATCCTAAATACCAAATTTGACAACCCGTCCCTAAAAATTATGGTTTTTATAATTTTAATATGTGAAATTACGGAATTTCCCTATGGCCAAAGCGTGATTTTTCGAGGACGTATGTGATTCTCGTATATTTTGTCATGTTTCTTGACATATTCAGATAGAGCTCGGTCTTACGGACGCGTAGGCACAAGTAGAAGTGAATCTGAAGTTACGGTTAAAGTTTTATTGAGTTACGAACCCGAAAGTATTTGGAATGAATCACTATTTTAATTATCTTACACTATATTTTTATTATTACTAAAGGATTTATATGCCATTGGTGGGTGTGGCTGGGAAAAAGGAGGAAAACAGAAAAGAAAGAAAACGGGGGAAGAATAAGAGGGAACAGGAGAAAAAAAAAAAAGGAGGGAGTTGGACGAATAGGGAGAGGAGAGAGGGTAGGATGGGCCAATCAGAAACGAAAGAAAGGAGGGGAAAGGAGAGAAGATGAAGGGGGGAGACATGGGTTGGTCCATGCAAACCTTCGGACCCAACCCGTTCCGACAATTTTCCGGCCAATTTCAGCCATTCTTCCGGTGAACCATGTCACCTAACCACTGGGAAAACATTCCCATTGTTCCCTCTACCTATTACACCCAAAATTGAAGATGTTTGGCTTTGATTTCATAGAATCCAAATCGTAGGGGCCGACGGCACCGTGACTCCAATCCACCAAACTTGAAATGTTTTCATGCAATTAACACCACCAATAGACTTCCCTTAAGGCCTAGAACAATGCCCAATCCTTGGTTAGAGCATCGGAGTTGAATTGATGACGAATCAAGAACACCCATTTCTAGGGTTTCCGGCGGGTTCGAGGCAAATTGGACTTAGCCACAAGTATAAGGTTTGCTCTACTCTTTGAGATCTTCATTTCTGTGATTTTTGAGAATTTTTAGAAATAGTTGAGTTTTCCGGCGAACCGGGGCGGCTGATCTCCACCCGCAGCGGCGCATGGCCAAGAAGCCGACATTGTGTTTTTATGCGAACCTGTTATTCTAATTATGCTTTTGAGACCTAATTGCTATGGTTTGAATTTTAATGCGATTGTAGTATATGTTGGATTAAATGAATATATTCAGATTTGGTTTGAATTCTGGATATGTGAACTATGAATGGCTTGATCCCTGTTTAGGGTACACAGGTAGTCTAACGAGACTTTAGATGCAACCATACAATATTTGAGGCAAAAGCTTTGTTTGGGAAATTAAGCAATATAAAGGAATTGGTGAAAATGTGAGTTTTAACTTTATGATTTGTTGGTTAAATGTGGTCATAAAACAGTGTGTAAGGAATAGAGAAATTGAAGTAAGGAATCGTAAGTATTGATAGTTAGTTAAGCTAGTGTTTAGTTGGGCTTGTCGCCGATAATTATTCCCGAAAATAAATAGTTCGGGAGTAGGGCGTTATAGATTGTGTATTTTACGCCACATTGTGTGCGTGTGTGTGTGTGTGTATTTGAAAGCACTACGATATGGTTAAGTTTTGGATTGCATCATGGCATTTTCATGGGTATATTGTTGCGCATAATTATTGTGAATGTTTTGAAGTACAAAGGTGAACACAGGACGCACAGGTAAGTTTAGGTGAGTATATGTTATGAAATGTGAAATGCATGGTTATGATTACATTTTGTTTGAAATGATTGAGTTATGGCATGACTATATTTATGTTTTAAGCAACTCCGACATTTTCGTACAGGTTGCAATGATAGGCAACTCCGACATTGTCGTACAAGTTGCATGTGAGTCATACAGGTCACTATAGGTGACTCGGACTTACGTGCTAGCATTGATTAATGAGATATGGGTGAGTCGTACAGGCCACTATAGGTGACTCCGACTTACGTGCTAGCATTGATTGATGAGATATGGGTGAGTCGTACATGTCACTATAGGTGACTCCGGCTTACGTGCTAGCATGAATTATTAAGCACCTGATTATTTATATTGCTGATGAGATGTTGTATCATGGTATACTTCTAGATTTACTAATAGTATACAATTGATTTCATCTTTATACGTAGTATGATTTTCTGTGAAATTATACAGGTTTTACGGCGAGGGTTTATTACTTTTGATAAGTGAATGGTTTTTTAAAAGCTTTGTTTTCGCCCACTCACATTTTCTATTTTGCACCCCTTAAGGTTCTAGTAGTAAAGTTTCCGTATCGATGAGGATTCGTGGCACTTCCCAATACAGGTGGCTTCTTATGATGGTATAATCGTTATCTTACCATACTGTACTCTACTTATACTCTGTATCACGTGTGTATGTCTCCATACCCGCTCACCGGCACTTCTAGGTTTAAATTTATTCATAGTTTACACATTATCATACTTTATGGCTTCATCACCTTTTAAGTGTCGGCCAACACAGCTTGATTCGGAGTCCTAGTGGACATTCCGGGACGGGGTGTGTCACCAAAGCGTGGCATATAGTGTTATATGTTATGTTTTTTTATTGAAATGTTGAGTATGGTGAGACTTCAATAAAAAATTTGCACGGCACTAGTTGCTCAGTTGATTAAGAACATTAATTTTCTCTCTCAAGATTCTGATTTCAATTTCCTGCTCATATGAAAAATAGAAATAAGAGGATATCATTTTAATTAACAATGAGTCTTACAAATCCTTTTCATTGTAACTCCTTGGACGGTGTGATAAGAGTCTAAAAGAATAAGGAAAATGTTAACCATTGCTATTAAAAAAGTAGTGCACACCACCTCCACCACCCATATTCGATTATTCTTGGAGCCATATGCAACAAGGATTCTGCTACATACGCAGGCAAAAGCAAAACTCAACGCAACACAAGTTGAAAGGCATCGCGTGAACATACGACTGTACTTAAGTTGGTCACTAATTAAGCGCTAAGTTAATTTGTTCATTCTAATTTTCTTTTCTGTTTTTACTTTTTGGTTTCCAAAGGGGGCCAACATAAACAATTAATTTCAATTTTCTTGTCAATACCTTTGGGACACCCTTGTCCATAAGTTAATAAGTACATATATGTAAGTGACATATGGACCACGATTACCTAAGTACAATTTTGAACCTCATAATATTTCAAATAGTTAAAGAACACTGATTTTTGGTACTATAGGTGTCTTAAGTACGATTTTTGTAAATGACCAGCTTGATACTAATTTATTTTGACTAACTCAATATATAATAACTTGACTCTAAGTTAACAATATTTACTTCCCACCTGATATTTTAAGTTCATATTTTCTCTCCTTTAACATCACTTAGGTAAAAAGCAACTTATAGTAGTTATGAGACAAGTCCCCTTGGACGTGAATTAACTTCTGTTAGCTGTGTGGACCTTTAGACCTTGAGGTGAAGGCCAGGCACTACTCAATTTACATCACCCTCCCCCTTAACAATATGTATGGACCACATTTGCATACAAGTTTATTTAAGTCTAGCCACATCGACGGTATACTGGTCCCCTAGACTTCAAAAATTTGTAACTTCTAGCTATTTATACCAAGAAAAAATTACTAATTATAACTTTCAGCTTCTTATATAGTTAGCTAGTTTCATCTTCTACTAGTTAGATGAAGGTTTTAAAAGATGTTAGGTGCTAAGTAGATCAAAGTTCTATATAACTTTTAGTTTTTTTTTTTTGTAGAAGACCGAGTTAGATTGATCATGCAGCACTCCACATGTTAACATATCTTTATATATAGGGAACTCTATTTTCTTTGACGTACCAAATAATGCATGCATGTTCAAAGTGATATTCACAACTTTTTTTTCTTCATTATACCTCTTCTTCTTCTTCTTGTTTTTGTTTTTTTTTTTGTTTTTTTGTTTTTTTTTTTTTTTTGACTTCACTTGAATGTCACGCATTCATACAGTGGTGGAAATACACCGATATCTAAAGTCCCTCAAGTTATATTTATGCAGCACTATATATATTGGAAAGTCTTATTAACACTCTAAAAATCTCATTCTACACTCCTCACAAATGTATTTTTCTTTCCAAATATAAAAAATTTGGAGTGTAGAATGAGATTTTTGAAGTTCAATATCAATTCCCTATATATTATAGTACATATATTTGGTGAGTAGATTAACTACCCCCATTCACGTCCTTTGTAGCATAATTTAATTGGCACATCTTGAGAATCTTGTTGCTACCTACAACCAAGAAAAGGAATAAGCATGTTAGATATTGTCACACGAATCAAGAGCTACATGATGTAGAAATATGTGCAAGTTAAATTTAGAAGATGAATTAGAATTTCAAGTGTTTAGGATTTATTGGCACATTCCCATGGTTGGAGGCTGTCGGACCATGCAATGGCATGGACCTCTCACGTGTCCTCTCAGAGCTTGGAGACGATATCACCATCATCTTCAGATCTAGCAGAACATGCAAGTCCGGGTCTCAATATGTCTACAACACCATGGACATTCCCTAATCATCTTAAATAAGCATGACTCTGCCAATAAGCTATAAAGAAGGTTCCAAGCCCTAGCTCGAGTCTAACTAAGAGAATCCAGGTCTGAATAGTATGAACGTGATCCTCATATCTTATTTGAGAACTATACGGCTTGAGAGTAATATCCACTCATGGATTCTCAAGATACACCTCAAAATGGATATAAGCATCGGTCATTCTAAACCCTAGAGCTGAGATACAAACTTTATAACTCTTTCCCTGAGTTCATTCAACAATACCAATCGAACACTAACTTGAATGTCGGGGAATCTTTGACCGACAGCACAATGGTGCTCCTCAAAAGCTCTTCCTTGTTCGCAGGTTGTTCAAGTTCGCACCGGGAGTCTGCAAATTGTGTTCTAATAATTAGTACTATATCAATATTTTACATTAATAATGAGTTGAATAGTAGGGTTTTGCCATTGCCAACAGAAGATGCATCATGCATGTATCTGTGACAAAGTTAATTCCAATATAAGGCACGGGAATAAAGTGAGTAAATGGTTTCGACTCGTTGGATAGTCATTGGAAGTACGATTAAAGATCTGAGAGGTTGCAAGCAAACAATGATGGTGACCGTTGATATTTTTATACCCCATTTTTAATGCACGTATGCTTATGCTGTTATGCATGGAAGCATGCATGATAATGTAAAATGTTCATGCATACATGGGTAAAATACTCATGCATGCACGGAGATGTATGTTCATGCAACCATGTATGATGGACATGTATGCATTCGAGGGGAAGTAGGATTTTCTTCCCTCATCTTTTCATCCCCTTCTATCTCCTTCTCGCACATTTTCTTATTTTATCTTTCTCTTGTCATAAAAAATTAATATAAGATGTTGACATAATTTAACCGTAATCATTCAAATATGAGAAGATTAAAAAAAAAAAAAAAAATCTTACTTCATTCAAGATTCAAGGGACGATGGAGACAGGGCGCTCCGCTCCACTGAGGGAGGTGTCATAGGCCCCAGCTACCAGAAACATGTGTCCCATGGATAAAGACACAAATTGTGCCAGACATTAAAATACAAGAGTAAATAAATACTGTTCGCTTGCCTACTGAACAAAATGAGAAAAATACAAACAGCACAGCGTGTAATATAGTTTGAAACAACAACAGAGTGCAATTAGGGGTAGTTCGGGTCAGAATCCCAAACTGAAAAGCACAAACCAAATTCTCAAACATATCCAACTGGCCACATAAGTCTTAGACCTAATTTAAAATTAAATATAAAAAATATGCTTTGGTTTGGGATTATCGAAGAAGGCATATGGGATCTCTATTCCCGTATCGAACTTTTTGAAAACGGCTAGAGATTTTCGGTTCGGTTCGAAATTTTCAGTATGTTTTTTTCCACCCCTAAGAATGATAAATGAGATACTATATATTTTCGACCACCCCCTCCCAATTCATATGACAAACACGTGTCAGATCTGTTACACTATTTTCAATATTGCAAAAATATCAACGGAAGTGATAAGGTTGTGTAGTATATATGTATCAATGTTTAATATCCATCCGTGTATACTATATGATATATTTATATAATTTTTTCTGTTTTCAAAAGAAGGCAACGAACTAATTAATTAGCTCATCTATATAAGTTTTTCCATTTTTAATATGCAATGTTTCTACGTGCATAGGTGTGATCATTTCATTTTTCTTTATTTGGATACATAATAAGTATATTGTTCATAATTGGTTCTCATTTCTTTTGTTTACTCGTCTTTTTTAGAAATTTATCTAGGGGCATGAGCAATAAACAGTAATTGTTACCTACGAGATCAAATCTTCTGCATCTAGAAACCAATTAGACCACTAGATGAAAGACAATGGATAATTGGATAGAAGCTCTAACTGGCTCGGTCCTTCTCGGAGGAGATTCTTTTTTAGAGCCTCAGAAATTCATCGGGCTCTAAAATAAACTATATCTATCATATTAAAATATGCATATAAGAGCAAGTTCATCCTAACAAATCCTTTTGCAATTGGGTGATTTAATACCCCTACTCCAACAAAAATAGAGAAGGATTCTCTACCCTCCTATTCTCATTCTCTTTCTTCCCCTCCTCTCAAACATTGTTTTTTATCTTATTATTTCTATAAAAAAAATTAATATAAAATATTAACGTGACTTAACCCGTAACCGTTCAAATATAAGAATATAAAAAGGTAGATAGATTAAGAGGGTAGACAATCTTCCTCCAACAAAAAAAATTGTTCCAGCCCACCCAAATCCTTCATGATATTCGGTGGGCCCAACTCCCCCAAACTCAGCAATCGGGCCATTCTTGCCCGCCTCTATGCATCATGCTGACGTCCATGACAAAAAAACTTGCAGGCGAGGGTGCAACGACAAGAGGCGGTGGTCGAGGGAGGAGTCCGCCTTCTCTGTAGTCGAGAAATTCGGCTTAGAAGATGAAGTGGAGGTACGGACGGAGAGAAAGAAGGACGACGCGAGTCGAGGGACAGAGACGGACCAAGGAATGGACGGACGGAAAGAAAGGAACAAGAAAAAGGAGAGGGGGGGGGACGGACGGAGAGAGAGCTGCAACCAGCCTCGCGTACTAAGACCCGTCGCCGGTGAGCGCGAAGTCGAGGGAAGAGGAGGAGGGAGAGACTTGGACATAGGAATCGAGGAAGAGACTTGATGGTTTCAGACAAAAATATGATATTTTTACTATAAAATAATATTAAACCTTTTTATTATTTTTTAATGTGAATTGTCGGGATAAATTATTTACGAACTTGAAATGCTCTCAGGTGATTACTGTTTACTATGACAAGAATTGTCAGACAAGGATTGCATGTCCTCTCATTGCTTTGCTGTTTGTGTGATCATTGTTAAGTCACATCAATATTTTATATTACTATTTATTTTTATCTTATTATCTTTATAAAAAAAACAATATAAATTTTAAGGTGGCTTAACCGTGATCACACAAAACAGAAGGGTACAGGAGACAAGGATTGTCTGCCCTCCTGTTTGTGTGGTCACGGTTAAGTTAAGTCAACATTTTATATTATTATTCATTTTTATCTAATTATCTTTATAAAAAAAATAACCCGCGCAATTATCGCTTTAAAGAGTTGAATTGCCCTATAAAAGAGAGGTTTCCCTATCTAGTTAAGGCTAGCTTTTACTTTCCGATTGATTAATTAAGTTCCTCATGTAGCTAGGCTTTAGGATATGCAAATGAGAAAGAATGTAATATATATATATATATTACTTAGGCTTATAGGATTTGGTTATTTCTTTACTAATTAACTTAATTGTTACTTGGTGCAAAAAGCCACCAGATATCTCATATCGCTAGTACAGTGAAAACCTCATAAATTGAAAATTTAATAATGTTTTGGACTCTCATGGCATGCATGTGACAGATTAATGTAATCACATGATTCACTTGATATGAAACTGGAGAGCCACATAAACCCTTACTTTGTCTTTTGGTAAGTATCAAACAAAAGATCATTAAGCGGAAGTATTGAGAGGTTCACTATTATTAGGGATAGGCTAGTTTTGTATTGTTATGTTTAAAAAAAAAAAAAAAATGTTTTTGCTGTGTTGTAAGAATAAATAGCAGTAAAATAAAATTGTTCTGTGTTTCATAAACTTCTTTTTTGTAAAAGTGTTTTTAATTAAAAAAAATGTTTGAGTATTTAGTAAACTTTTATATAAATTGTTTTGGATATGTTAAATAACTAAAAATGATATAGTATTTAATGTGATATAATAATTATCAAAGACAATAATGTAGGAGTAAAAATTGTAATTTTGTAAAACATATGAAGGTATACTTGCCATTTGAAAAGCTCATTAAATGAGCATTGATTACTATACTTTGAAAAAAAATAAAACACTTCTTTTAAAAGGATGGTAAACCTTGCTTCTGCTTTACTATGCTTTTCTACTTTCATTGACAGCAGTTTTTTAAAAGAATACTCTATTTTTTTTTTTTTTACCCAAACACATTTAATGTTCTGAATTTTTTAATAAGTTGTTTTTTTTAAATTTTTTTATTAAAGCACCACAATCTCAAACGAACCCTTAGACTCCCAGAGCCATTGGCCATGCGGTACTCAACATCCTGACCCTACAAATTAACTTTCCTTAATCCTTATCGAGATACCCTAATGAGAAAGACTTAGCTCCTTAACGATCGGGTAGAAATTCTTCCTTAAAATATTTTATGGTTTACTCACAAGATTTCATGTTTATGATCGGAATCATTCATATTATAAATTACTATGTAAGGATCATCTCTACAAAAAATCACTTTAAAGCAAAGAGCTTTAGGCATTGAACAATATAAAAATAGATAGACGGATTGGACAAAAGCATTTCAAACTGCTTATCTACTTAATACAATTGCTTGACTTGTCGATCCTAATTTTCATTGATTTTTTGCGAAAATAATTTTTATAGGGCTATTTATAATATAACCAACTCTGATCACAAACTCAAAATTTTATAAATAGTCCACCAAGTAATTTGAGGAGGAACTCTTCCATAAGACCTACTTCAATTTTTAGAGTAAAACTCAAATTATAGGTTCTAAACCTCCCCTAACTTACTCCAACCCTTGGGTCAAAAATAAGTTTTATATTTATAAATTCATTGAGTCCAACCGTTAAGATCTAATATGATCAATCCAATGGTAAAGAGAAGATCTAACGGTCAAAATTTAAATCCAACAACTAAAGTAATTAAAAAAATTTATTTCATGTGATTTCATATTCTTTCATAGTATTCAACAAGTTTCATGATCTCAGTTTAATGATTTTTCAATATTTATCGGAATCTAAACTTTTTTAAGTTAAAATATTCATAAAATTAAATTAGAATAGTCTACATAATTTATTATTTTTTCTAAAAGTTACTTTAAAAAAATTATCGTAAATTTATTCTTTAATAATCTCAGGTTAAAATTTTTTAATCCAGAAGAATGAGAGCAAAAAAATTATTTTTAGATTAAAACCTAAATTTTTTGAATAAATTTTTTTTACTTTAACTCAAGAATTGGAAATGCCTAGGAGCCATTATCCAAATAATTAAAGCCAGTTTCAAAGTTGTATACGTGTGCTTTTCTGCACCGTGTGCTTTTTTAGCCCATATAAGCTGATTGTTTAGTTGACACATGCATGATGTTGATCATTGTTTAATATATTTACCTCACCGAATCTAAGAACTGGAACTAGCTTACTAATTACAAATCTGGATAAATGATTACTTGTTAGCTTAAAGTTTATGATGGTGTTATTGGTTTGGTGCATACGTGTAGTGGGTGCAACTTTTGGGGCTGCGCCCCTTGTTTATAAATATTGATTTATTGAGTATTGCCTTCTTATTAATCAACTTTTGATCGATTAAATATATACTAAATATGAAAGTAATGTTAGATAGATTAAAATTTTAAATTAAATTTATAAATTAAATAGTATGTCATTAATAAGAAACAAATATGTTAGTCGATATTTAGTTAATAAATTAATCATCTACAACCACATCATTTAGTTTGTAAATTTAATTTAAAAAATTTTACCTTCTTAACATTATCCTAAATATAAATTGATCCAATTTTTTACAAGACAATGTAAAGCATGCAAACATTTATAAGCCGCTTTTCTGCAATATGAAATAAATTTGATTGATGGTGTAAATTCACAGCCGACAACAAAAAAAAGATTCAATAATATATGGGAAACCTACATTTCTTTCTAGAGGGGATATCTTTGACTAGATAAACGTAAAAGACTATGAACATGAATAATTGATTTTGTTGATTTTTATCATGATGTGTGGAGTAGATAACACAATCTCAAATCTTATTAAGAAACCTTCTCTCTCTCTCTCTCTCTCTCTCTCTCTCTCTCTCTCTCTCTCTCTCTCTCTCTCTCTCTCTCTCTCTCTGTTTCTATGTGTATGTATAAAATAAATATGCAAGTGACCTGAAATCTTGAATTAAGGAATTTTATGTGTGCTTATAAGGAATTAAGGATTATTTTACGTACTATAATTAGTTTCATAGTGAAACTTTAATTTTCTTTATTATATTAGAGCAGGATATATATGCGTCTCAATACCGTACATGTTCACTCAATATATGTTATTTACGTGTTAGGCTTAAATGACATATATAAGACATATTGAGTGTGTGAATCTTAGCCAAGAGAATAAAGGGACCATGCATGTATGTGGAGTTGAGCTACCCTATATATTTTAAATTATTGTTCTGGTGGAACCTCTTTCCGTTCCTATTAGATGTGTTAAGCCGCTTCTCTATTTAACTATTTTGCCCCTGATGATTCTTTGCTCTCAGTGCTAAAAGGAGGTTCGAGAGATAGATATATGCTAGTGTGTCGTTGTTGGATGATGTCAACAGACAGTGAGATGAGGGTTAGTGTGTGTCTATATAGTTTGTGCGAGTAATTAAGTTGTGCCACGAGTGAGGAGGCTGACTCAGTTAAGATTAATTTATATGCCTTGAGTGCTAATGACTTTACATCTTTGTTCGTTGTATGCGCAAGTATAGAAAAATATAAATGAATAAAAACTGGTTTTAATCATCCCATTGATAGAGAGCAAGCGTACAAATCTTTAAATGACGGTAATTAAAAGGCCGAATTCTAACACAAGCTAGGAATGAAATTAAGATATCTTGTTTGAAGAGTGTCATATTATTTATTACTTTTTTTTTTTTTTTTTTTTTTTTTTTGCGAATGAAATTCTATCGCCCTTTCTTCAAGATATAAAAAAAAAAAAAAAAAAAGAAACGTACATTTAAAAATGAAGGGGAATCATGGGAGAAGGCAAGATCAAGCCATCTTAAATTTAGAAGTAAGATTCCTTGAGAAGGATAAATGAATTCAAGGAAGTTTTGGGTAGAGAATAGTCTAGATTGAAAAATCACTTGTCAGCTTGTTGATAGAGTTGAACGTCTTTTTCCTTAGCTCTCCTTTCACTTATATATAGGCCGAAGAAGCTTTTCCGACTTTGCTTGCAAAGAAAAAAGGAAACTGAACCTTTCTTATTTGACAAGCTATGCGCCAGCGTCGAAAAATCGTACATGGGGTTAGTTGGCGGTCGTACGAGGGCACCACAGGCAAATTTTTATCACTTGATGTGAATATTGGCGCATTGAAGAACATCGATATGGAACCGGGTCCTCTTCTGAGTTTAGGAGGCTGAGCCTCCTGAGCAAAGGATCCAGACCGTTGAAATTTGATCCAACGGATACAAACAGGGAACTCCTCTAAAAGTTATAATAATTGCAGCCGTTGGATTAAATTTCAACAACCTGTGTGATTTGCTCAGGAGGCTCAGCCTCCTAAGTTCAGGAGAGGATCCAATTCCCACCGATATTCCTTGGAGCAGTTATGCTCCATGGATCGGGTTTGGACCTATTGTTCATCTTTTGAAATGAAATTCAATGTGCACACTTAAGAGGAAATGATGATAATTTTACCCTAAACAGCTCAAACGACCTCTAACTTCCTTTGTCACAAATCATTGTTTTTATGGTCCAGAACCGAGTGGCGCGTGAAGTTGAGTGGCATGGCTAGGCACACAAAATGCAAAGCCATATATAGGAACTTAATAGTGAGGGGGATCGACTTGAAGTTGATGAGTATTTAGAGTTGCTCTAGACTCTAGGACTTTAAATTTGGAGAATGAACAATTGGTAATTTCAAGGAAATATTTAAACAAGTGAAGAAGGTCCTCAAGTTGGAAGGCTCACCGCTTGGCTAAAAATTTGAGGCCATGCACAGACAACGAGCCCCTTTGTCTCCTGTCTAATTCCCATATCGATTAATTTTCTCACATTATATAATCCAAAGACTCCAAATTCCAAACTCCAACCAACATGAATTTGCCGGCCACAAAGTTCATTTCAATTTGTTCTGTCTGAGCATGCTTCATCAATCCTGCATGTTCTAACTATATGTACATGTATGTGTGCATGTATAAACACAAGACCTAGCTAGCTAAACAATCAGATTATCAATAGTTTAGATTGACAACCGAAAGTCATTATTAGTATACATACGACATGTAGGTTACCCTAAAATACTTATTACAGTATGTAATCATAGTTAGGTTAATGCGAACTCTGAAAGATTAAAACGTCCAAGGGGCGCGGTATGTATCGACCCATCTGTTTGGGTTTCCAGACATGGGACATGAATTAAGTTAAAAGCGGTAGTAGTACACTGTACATATGCAGGTAGATGATGGAGTAGAATTATCTCCCATCTTTTTTTCTCTTCCCCTTCCTTTTCCTTCTATTCGAACGGTTACGGTTAATTCATGTTAACATCTTATATTAATTTTTTATAAAAAGAGAAAAACAATATAGAGAATGTGAGAGAAGAGGATAAAAGAGGATAGAAAGAGGAGGGGACAGAATCCGAGTAGACGATGACATATATATATCTTGTGCAGTGCCAGGTGATCAGTCATCAGTGCATGCAATGCAACTAAGTCAGTGTACTAATTTTCACCTTTTTCGTTTCTGTAATTTTTGTTCGGTCACTTTCGGTCTCACCTTAATGGACGTTTCCTTACCTTCTTTTCTTCATACGTCACAGTCTCTATCTCTCTCCCTAGATCTCTCTTTCTCTCACACACAAATATATATACACATTTATATATTACTCATATATATACACACACAAACACAGACGGAGAGTCTGCTGCTGCAACAGGATCAGCAGCTCATAATTTACTACATATAATAACTCGTTAGTAATTGCTAAACGGATTCTCCATCTCAGATATATTTTTATATGTTTTGATATATCATATATATTGCACTTACAGAAACAAACAACAAAAACCGGGTGTTACCTGTATGCATGCTTAATGCTTGCTTTGGCTATCTAGGGTTTATAATTTGGAGGAACCAGTTCCCTAATATCCAGTTATCCACCATATATAGATTTAAAACTTTTTTTTTCCTATCTAATTAATCAAAATTATAATGCTATAAAAGCTGAGATTTAAATCTTCCTAACGCTCCCAGTTGATTAATTTCTCAAGTTCATTAGAACCACACAATTAAATTATCAACATGTCTGCTTGGTAAGCTGTTTGGGTGAAAGAATAAATGTTCTAAAGCATTTGGGCTATAAACCCCTTGCCTCTCAGTTTAATTAGATTTCAATATATAAGAGGTCCCTTGATGGCTTCATGCTTGACTGCGTAACCAATTGTAAGTTCTCCATTTATATAACTTTTAGATCCAATATTTTCAATTCATGAGCTTTATTTTTTTGCGCAATTTATATTTATTTAATCCTCATGTTTTTGTTTCTCAATTCGCATTCACTTTATTCAATTCAAAAGCTAGCAAAAATGCTCTAAAAAGTGCACCATGAGAAAAGGAGAGTTCGGAAATCACTCTCCCTTCTTTTCCATATACATATTTGGTATCTAATCTCTCATATCCATTAAATAATTAATCATAATAGCAAGAGAACTTAAAACCAATGACATGAGAAAATTTCAAATCTAACTCTAGGTAGCTCATGAAGCCCAAATTAACATAGCCTGCCCACGAAGCTCAAAAGGCCTAAAAAGAAGAGAACTAGCCCAAGCCCGGTCACCCTCAACCAGAAGCGTTCAACTTCATCAGTTTTCCAATTCAAATAAGTTCTCAGGAATTTAAAAATGACGGAAATTGAAATGACGAGATTCTATTTTCTAGAAATTGTAAATTTTCTTGTTTGGTTAACCTAAAAGAACAATGGAATTGAATATAAAATTTGTTATTTTTAAACTCTCAATCATAGAAATTGAGAAATGACACCTATTTACATGGAATTTGAACTTGGGATTTGGATGTCCCAAATTCCAAGTTTTTTTTCCATGCGGAAATTCTAAATTTCTATGCTTATAAATCCAAACAAGAGAATTGGTGCCTGTTAATTTATAAATTCTGACTTTTACCAAAATTCCATGTTTATTTCCCTCATCCAAACATAGTGTTAAGTCTCATAGATAAGTGTTGGAGAATCGAGATAGTGACTTTTGGGTTTGGCCGGAAAGTCCTTATATTTCTCCCAGTCCGTTTTCAGAGCACTATGTGAAAGTAAAGTTCCAATCTTTCCTTGTTTTTCAGATAAACTGTTGCGTCTGTTAGTGTTGCTAAATGCGTGTATTTTAGGAAAACGAAAAGTTTTTAGACAAAAGCCTGAGGAGAAACGATTTTGAGTGGAAAAAATGCTATGTGTGAAGTTTATTGCCATGCATTTTCTACGCAGAGAAATTTTAGTACCAAAACTAGTGGAAAAAGCATTAATTGGGTTCAGGATACATACAACCTCAGATACAAACCCGAAACTCCTAGAGTTAAGTGGACTGACCACCAGAAACAAGTCATATCTGCCATTTCTGAGGGGAAATCTGTGTCCATTACCGGTTCCGCGGGGACCAGAGAAACGATGTTGGTTAAGCACATCATCATCGACAAGATGTCATACACCTTCGAAGTTTTTTGTCACTGCACCTACTGGTGCTGCGGCTTGTGCTATCCGTGGGCAGACCCTTCACTTTTTCGCTGGTATTGGATGTGGCAATGCTGATAGGATAACTTTGCTGAGTAGGGTTCTCGTGAACAAGGAGGCTTGTAGGAGGTGGTTGAAAGCCGAAGTGTTGGTCATAGATGAGGTTAGCATGGTTGACGCGGAGGTTTGATAGTCTTGAATACATTGCAAAAAAAAATACGACAAGTTGATGAAATGTGGGGTGGAATGCAACCTGTTGTGGGTGGGGATTTCTTTCAGTTACCACCCGTATAAAGTGAGTGGAATTCGGAGGGTAAAGAATTTGCATTTGAAGCAGACTGTTGGGATTCTAGTTTTAATTTTACAAGTTAATTTTCTGCAGTCAGACCCTTGACTAATCAAGATACCTCAGGGGAGATTGATCCTGAAGACTTCAAGTTTTTAGAAGATTCTTGCGTAGATTCCGAGTCAGATCCTTCTGCAGTACAATCCTAGCCAAGGGTTCAAGACGTAAATAGAGTGAATGCAAGTAGACTGGAGAGCTTGAGTAATGAACTTCTTGTTTATACTGCGGTTGATAGCGGGCACAGGTCCTTGGAAGAGGCAGCTAGAACAGGTGATTGCGCCTAAACAAATTGCCTTATGTAAAGTTGCAAGGGTGATGCTGCTAAAAATTTTGAACACTCAGCGTGGCCAGGTGAATGGTGCAACTGGTACTGCTATCGCATTTCTTAAGACCAAAGATGTGGGAGTGATGAGCATATGCGATGCTGGGCTGCTACCAGTAGTTAAATTTGATTTGGGGATGACAAAGGTGATTAAAACAAAAACATGGGATGTGACAGAAGGAGATCCAGTAGTTGCTCAAAGAGAGCAGCAACTTTCACACTGGCTTGGGCTTCAAGCATTCACAAGTGCCAGGGCATGACTCTGGACCGTCTTCACACCGATCTCTCAAAATCTTTCAGATATGGAATAGTTTATGTAGCTTTTTCCGCGTGTGAAAAGCTTGGAAGGCTTGTATATATCTGGTTTCCATCCCATCAAGATTAAGGTGCACCCTAAGGTTTGCCAGTGAACACGACAAGGAGGTTGAGGATAATGTCAGCCAGAAAGAATATCGTAGCAATGATAATAGTGGCCGGGAAACAAAGATGAGGAGGTTGAGAATGAGGATGCCATCTAGAACAAATATCGTAGCAAGGATACCGTAGAAAAGGAAATGAGGGCAGCGGTTATACCATACACTTGGAACACCTGTAGGAAGAAAATACCAGGAAAACAACTGAGATAGTTTACAGTGCAAGAGCAAAAGTCACTATTTAATCTTGGAGAGGTACCCTAAACTGCATCCGATTAAGGAATCCTCAAAGTTTTCCAAATATTATCTTACCTGTTTCACTTGTTTTCGTTCAATGCGACTTTGAGAGTTCTTGTGCTCGTGTGAGTGCCTTCAATGTGATACTGATGCTTAAGTGTTTGTTCGTATTTTGCACAGCTGTGGCAAAGAGCTTCTGTTTCAAGTAGTTAAGAGTGTTTATCTTGAATACCAAGCAACATTGTGTTCCGATTCCCTTTCCCCAGTTGCGTTTATTTAGTGCTATGTCAACCCTTCGAGTAGATTCATGATGAGGCTGTATTCTAAGGGCTAAGTTTCCCCAGCTTTCGGCCTAGAGAAACTTTCACGGTGCTTCTCATGCCAATCCCAATGTGGAGAACAAATCACATGTGGATTTGTATGATTGCCATGTGTTTGGATTAATATTTGAATATTGGGCTTGAATGAAGGAAAGCTCAATGATGTCAATTAAAAGGGAGACTTGCCCAAAGCCTAGCATCAAGCCCAGAAGCAAATTGAAGCCTTCTCAGCCAAGATACAAGCTACGTATATATAATTGAAATGACAAGTAATGAAGACTAACCTACTATAAGCAAAAGAACACTTTCTAGTGCCATTGCTAGTAAAAAGTTAATGACTCACTACCCTCCAAGTGCTTTCGGGCAAGAGCAAAAGCTATAACAGTCAGGCCAAATTGTCTATAAAAGGGAAGACAGGCCCCAGAGACAAGGACACTTAACCAATCAAACAAACAAACATACAAACTCTGATCTCAAACCAGATTTGCATTCAAAAGCTGAAATCAACCCAGATTCAGTCATTTTTAACGATAGTTCTCTGAAAAAGCTATCTCTTGTCTAGTATAAAAGCTATGTTACCTCCCTTAGTGTTGTAGTATCGATTCCCTCGTGTAAACTTGTTTACCACTCATCCCTTTTTAGCATATAAACCTTGCAAGTTCAAAGAGAAGTGACTACAAGAAGTTCAACTTGGCCAGACAAGGTGAAATCTTGCCCGAAGCTCTTTGTTTGTTTTCTAAATTAGTATATCTATTGCTTAATGCATTCTCCAATATGTATTCAAGTTATTTCCACCAGTTTTTCTATTTTAAGAGTCTCATTTGCATCTGAATTTGGTTAGCTTGATGGATATGTTTTCATTAAAAGTAATTTGGAACCAAACAAATGACTTAAGAGGCCTTGGACTGCCTCCATCCAAACATACAAGATTATGAACTAAAAGTCCTTATTTACAAGGCAAGAAAAAGAACTTAATGTGGACTTAACCCATCCACGACAATCTTTTGATAACAAGAAGTTGGAGTAACTTACGCAAGTAATCAACTTAAAATACACTTGTTCTACATCTGCATACTGAGATAACAGTGGCACGCTTAAGCATTTAGTTAGTTTTGATTGCGAGCCTCAAGGCCTACACCTAAGGCCCCACGAAGACACCTCTCAATACTAACTCTAAGCTCTTATTGTAGCACTTCAACAAGTAAGAGCCCAATTACACATCCAAAGTGCCAATCCCTTAGGAAGCTGTGCTGAGGTCCAGGGAACCTTCTCCAGAGAACTCTTTGCCCGAATACCATGTACAATTTAGGTCCTTTTTGAATCGACAGATGTATTTATCTGGACAATATTGTTCAGTTTGTTTAGCTTGCAATGTTATAGTTGCAAGTCTCCTCCCAAATGTCTCTGGATTTCTAGTCCAACGGCTTTGGGCATTACAGTTGTTTAAATCACAAGAGAAAAACCATAAGCAAGCACATGCACATGCACATGCGAAAATATAACTTGTCTTCCAACGACGTGTCTGAAGGCTTCAAGTTCCGTCTCATCAGGAGAGTAAACACCGAATAAACCTTAAAAACTAGGGGAAAATTTTCCAAAGAGCAAACAAAACATGGGATTTCAATATGATTGTTAATAAGAAGAAAAATGATAGAGGGTTCGGAGAAACTCTACAAATGCTTTATGCAAGAATCGGTAGGTGTAACTGTAACAGCATCTCTCGGCTCGCACCATACTCTACTAGAAAAAAGCTCAATTGTTCGGGCCAAAAAGGAGCTTAATTCCTGCATGAAATACGACAGTAGTTGCTCATCTCATTGTAGAGCATGAAGATGGACGGCTGCTTGGACTTGTCCGATCTTTCTTCAACATGGCCTCGAGATTCTGGAGACATGTAAGTGGTGTGACCTGTGCGAAATACACGATATTACGGAAGTGTATTTACTATCATAGCAAATTGACTTGCACGTGACTCAATGATCAATATATACACAAGAATAACTTTTCTGCACTGTGTGCCAACAAGAAATAATTCCAGAAGATGTAGGAAAGGTAATCAGAAAAAAAAACGAGCTTATTAAAGCAGAGAGAGAATTGCACCTTCCAGTGTCTTTTCCAAGCAAACTGATTATTAATGTCATGCAACCTCTTAATTATTTGCTTGAATGATGGTCTTTCGGATGGGTCTTCACTCCAACATTCCTCAATTAACCTGCACACAAAGTATACAAACTTAAATTAAGCATTCTTAACAAGGAATTACCCCCATAGAAGAGAATTTCGAGCATCGCAACAAGGCATTCTCGAGAAAATTTGGAGATTTACAATATAACCATTTTGTTGGAAGAGAGAATGAAACTACAAAACTTTTCCTATCAGGATTGCTCCTTTGGTTTCAAAATTAAGGAGCCAAAATTGTCTGGGAGACGTGTTAAAAAACTTGTCTCCAATACGACAGTAACTCTTTGGGCCCATAATACATCATTATTACGAACAAAAGGTTGGCTATATAAGTACGTGTAAAGGAAAATTACACTTCATATGTACAACAGAAGATCAAAGGTTTGCAAACAACTTACTCCTTCAATCCGTGTGCATAACGCTTTGGTGGCGCTCTAAATGGTGGGCGCTCATTTGCAACATATGCTTTAGGAACCTCATTTTCTGGCTTTTTAGAAAATGGTACACAACCTTCAATCATCTGGAAAATACACGTAAACATTTTTTTCAACCATTAAAACTTTTTCTCAGATCATCAAGAATAAACCACCTCTCAGCTAGAAAACATTTATACAAATCCATTCAATTGAGTGCTGGATTCACACATGACATTCAGAACCATGAAAAATTCCAAAAAGTGTATACGACACATAAAAGAAGTTCATTCCAATATACAACAATACAAAGTTCAAAAGCTGGACATTGGCATGAATGTACAAACATAAATATACACGTATGAATAAAAGACAAAAACATATTAAAAGAAGATAATGTATGGAGAAATGCCCTTAACATCGTGTCTATATGTAGTTATTGCAGTATTGTTTACCATATTTGGGGGAGGGGGGGAGAGAGAGAGAGATAGTACCTCTTGCAAAATCAAAGCAAATGAAAAAACATCCACTTTGGTATCGTACTCTTCATTTCTGTATACCTCAGGAGCCACATATCTCCCTGTTCATTAGAATTATATCAGCAACAGGAAGACATGTTTCAGTGAGTGTTTTACACACATATATATCAGATGGCTCTGTAGGTTTACACACAATATAGCATTGATCAAAGAAATGAAGGATGAGAACTTTCAAAAAAGCAAGCAACATACAAGTATCTTGAGACTCTTGACTAGTCATAGGTCTGTCTTCTTTAACTGTATTTGCAACTTTCAGTAGTTTGCTCACCCCAAAGTCTGCAACTTTTAGATGCCCAGAATCATCTCGCAATATGTTTCTGTTATCTTACTCACGAACAATTAAGAAACGATCAAAAGTTTCAATCATTTAGTTATTAATAGTGCATGATTCACGCAACATTTAAGTACAATGCTTACATGCTGAGCTAAGATGATAAATCTACAATCGCTTATCTATGAGTCAGATTAGATAGAGATCGTGTCGGTATACATCTATTTCTCTACTAGTAAAAGTAACAACAATAATACATAGAAAAAGAGAGAGTGCGAGAGCATACGAGGGCTCCAGGTCTCGATGAATTATTGCTTCAGGTTTATGCTCATGCAGGTAATTCATCCCCCTGAAATGTAATTCAGTACAGTGCTCATTAAGATAAGAGAACACATGCAATGAATAATTGGCTACAACAGGTAGCAATCATCCACCTCTCACCACTATGATTTCCAAAACACAAAACTTTATTTAAAAACTGTTTAGGTTGATTAACACAAAGATAAGCATGACACCAGTAAATAAATGGTAACACCAAAACTAATCAACTAGGTTTTCACACCCATTCAATGATTTAACCATTATTGAATTCCCTCCCCATAAATTCTTTAGTCCTACAAGGATCTAGAATTCATAATTTCAATGAGATGTGTCCATATGGACTGTAATCCTCAGAGGTAATGCCAACCATGCAACTGACCTTATGATTTTTCAACTGCTGGCAACTTCGAAAAGTTTGTCCCGCACTAATGTCAAATAAAGGAAATCCAGGATGATATGTTTCAAGTCAGATAACCTATTTCAGAATAATAAAGAAATTACATTTGCGAGATATTATTCAAAGAGTACACCTCAAGTTCCTCACAAGAAAGGTAATCAAACTCCAAATCGATGATACAATGTGAAAATTTCAGATACCATGTCAAGATAAGGCATTTGTGATGTTCATTGTTGAGAATTAAGCTGCATACTAAGCTTAAATCAACCTGCAGATGACAATCATGCAGATTGAAAGTGAAGAGAATGAAGAATTCGAAGAGATGAAGAACTTGCCTATTTTAGAAATAGCCGTTAGATTTAAACTTGTAACGACTAGTTTTATTTCCTGTTTTAGAAACCTACACAGCTGTTATTCTTATTTGTTTGGGATGTACTGTGTTATCTGATCCTCCTCCAAGTGGAAGGATCGTAGCCTCTGATGGCCTGAATGGTTAGAGATGAGTCCTTGCTCCCTGAAAAATAGGATCTGAGCATTTGACTGATTAGATGAATATAGGCTTGTATTCTCTGAGTTTTCCATATAGAAAAAATATTGAACATTCTCATTTTCTCAATGTTCTTCTTTCTTTGTATAGATTTTCTGGTTTAAAGTTTCAATCTTTGTTTGTTAATCAACCTAAAACATAAAGCATGATACCATTTCAACACGGTATCAGAGATTTAGGTCTCATTCCAAAGAGGGGCGTAAACTATGAGAGAGGTTCTTCCTGAAAAATTCCCAAAAGGGATAAATGTGGTTCCTTTATTGGTTGGTTCACTGATATTCACTAAGAAATGGTGGGATCAGGTTCTTCAAGTGGAGATTTATGAACTCCACAGTTTGATGGTGCAAACTACGCTTTTTGGGCTGTCAAAATGGAGACTATCCATATAGCACATGATCTATAAGATGTAGTAGAGATCGGAGTACAACCGCAGCCGATTCTCGAGGAGGAAGAATGCTCTGGAGATGAAGAAAGTGAGGCTGAACAAGTTCCAATGGAAGCACCCACCATCCTCAGAGAAGACAAAATAAAAAATGCCAATGCGCTGAGTCTCATCCAAGGAACGATAACTGATGAGCTTTTCCCTCGCATCAGAAATGAAAAGACTGCAAAATAGGCTTGGGATATTCTGAGAAGAGAGTTCAGAGAAGATAAAAAGGTAAGAGTTGTAAAACTTCAAGCAGTTAGGGCAGATTTTGAGTATATGAGAATGAAAGATGTTGAAAACCTAGATGACTATTTGGCTAGGTTTTTTGGAATTGTGAATAATCTGAAATCACTTGGTGAAGATGTGTATGAAAAAAGGATTGTGCAAAAACTATTGATGAGTCTAAGTAGAAGGTATAATTCCATTGTGTCTATCATTGAGGAAACTCAAGATCTGGATACTATTAGAGTTGAAGAAGTTATTGCATCTGTCAAGGTTATGATAAAATGAAAGACTTGCATGATGAAAGGGATAAATTGACAGGAACTGAGAGAGCCTTTAGTAGTCTCAGAGTTGGCAATAACCAAGCCACTGGTAGCTACAAAGGTTCACAAAGTAGGCCAAATCAAAAGTGGCAGGGACAATACAAAAAGGGATCAAATTGGTCTCAAAGTGGAAACTTGAACAACAACAATGGCTCAAGCTGGAACAACAATTCTGGAGGAAATTGGAACAATAGGTTCAATTCACAGAACAAGCAAGGGAGTAGTAGTCAAAGTGGTGTGAAACCACAGTGTCAAGTTTGTCAGAAATATCATTTTGGTTTGTGCAGATGCAAAGGAGGTGATATTTACAAGCAAGTAGCCAACTGTGCAAAGGAAGAAAAAGTAACCACAAGAACCATGTTCTATGCTTGTCACTCTTCAATTATGCAAGATAGAAATGCATGGTTTGTGGACAGTGCCTGCAGCAACCACATGACATCTCAAGAGTCTGTGTTAATAAACATTGACAAATCTGTAACTTGTAAAGTTAAAATGGGCACTGGAGATCTTATACAAGCAATTGGAAAGGCAATCTAGTGGTTGAAACTCAGCGTGGGAAAAGATATATAAATGAAGTGTTGCTGGTTTTAGGTTTGGATGAGAATTTACTAAGTGTAGGCCAGATGATGGAGCATGGATACTATGTTCTATTTGGGGGTAATATGGCAATTATCTTTGATGATAGAAGCCTCAACAATGTTGTAGCAAAAATGATCATGGCAGGAAATCTATGTGTTCCTCTTTCACTAGAATCTATAACACTTGCAGCAAGAAAAACATCAGTAATTGAAGACGCTTCGATCTGCACAGAAGGCTTGGACACTTGAATTTTGCTAGCATGAAGAAGATGTAGCAGAAGGAAATGGCACTTGGATTACCTGTTCTAACAGAAATGGAAGATGTGTGTGAAGGTTGTGTTTTAGGGAAATATCACAGATAGCCATTTGACAAAGAAAAAGTGTGGAGAGCAAGCTATCCACTTGAATTGGTACACACAGATTTGTGTGGACCAATGCAAAATGAGTCCATTGGAAGGAATAAGTATTTCATCACATTCATTGATGATTTCTCAGGAATGTGTTGGGTAAACTTTCTCAAAAATCAGTTTGATAGCTTTAATGTGTTCAAGAAATTCAAAGCTTTTGTTGAACTGCAAAGTGGTTTCAGTTTGAAGAAGCTAAGGAGTGATAGAGTTGATGAATACACCTCACATGAGTTTCTGGATTACTGTGCAAGGATGGGAATGGAGAGACAACTGACCATTGCCTACTCTCCTCAGCAAAATGGAGTTGCTGAGAGAAGAAATATAACAATTTATGAGATGGCAAGGTCCATGATGATTGAGAAAGGAATTCCTGTGATTTTCTGGGCAGAAGCTATGACAGTTGTTTACCTTCAAAATAGATGTTTTACAACATCTATGTTAGACAAAACATATTTTGAAGCTTCACCGGTAGGAAGCCTGAAATTAAGCATCTGAAAGTATTTGGTTGTATTTGCTATACTTATGTCTCATCACCTTTTAGGCATAAATTTGATGACAAAACCAAAAAGGGGGTCTTCATGGGATATGGAAGCTGTGAAAAGGGATATATAGTGTATGATCTGCAATCTAAGAAAATTGTACTCTTAAGGAGTGTGATTTTCAGTGAAAACAAGTCATGGAATTGGGAAAGTAACCAAATGCAGTCTATCTCAATACCTTTCAATCTTGAAGGGAATGGAACAGAAGATGAAGTTAGAGAAGAACAAACTGATGTAACCCAATTTGATAATGTTGGAGGTTCTTATTTAAACACTACTGTTGATGAGTCAATTGCGGATAATGGTGGAAGTCACAGCCAAGGCTCTACACCTAGCTCCACTCCAGTGAAGTTGAGAACTCTGGAAGATATATATGCGAGGTGTCACATGTGCATTATAAAACCAGAGAGCTATCAAGAAGCAGCAAGTGATATAGCTTGGTAATCAGCTATGAATGCAGAGTTAGAAATGATTGAAAAGAACAATACTTGGGAACTTGTTGAAAGGTCAGTTGATAAACCTGTTATAGGTGTGAAATGGGTGTTTAAGACTAAGCTTAACCTGGATGGAACAATTCAAAAAAATAAGGCCAAGCTTGTAGCCAAAGGGTATGCACAGAATTCTGGGATTGACCACAATGAAACCTTTGCACCAGTGGCAAGGTTAGACACAATTTGAACTCTCATTGCTCTTGTAGCACAAAAAGGATTGAAAGTTATTTAAGTTGGATGTTAAGTCAGCATTCCTAAATGGTGTGCTTGATGAAGAAGTGCATGTTGAACAACCTGAAGGTTTTGAGTTAAAAAATGCAGGTCATAAGGTCTACAAGTTAAGAAAGGCATTATATGGACTTAAACAGGCACCTAAAGCCTGGTACAGTGAGTTTGATGCATCTCTCTCTGTGCAGGTTCAAAAGAAGCACAAGTGAAGCCACATTGTATACAAGATCTGAAAATGAAAGAGGTTTGATAATTGTCTCAATATATGTTGATGACATTGTCAACACTGGAAGCAGTGAGAAGATGCTTACTGAGTTCAAAAAAGAGATGATGCAGATATATGAAATGTTAGATCTTGGACTTCTACATCATTTCTTGGGCATAGAGATACTACAAACTGATCAAGGAGTATTCGTCCGTCAAAGTAAGTATGCCAAGTCTCTACTTGTGAAATTTGGACTTGAAGACTGCAAACCAGTATCCATTCCCTTGCCCATTGGTGAAAAGCTTAAGAAAGTGGATGGGAATGAATTGGCTGATAAAGAACTTTACAGAAAAATAGTGGGAATTTTACTGTATTTAACAGCAACTAGACATGATCTAATGTTGCTGCAAGTTTGCTATCAAGGTTCATGAATAGTCCTACCAAGAAGCATCTAGGGGTTGCACGAAGGGTGCTAAGATATGTTCAAGGGACCTTCAACTATGGCATTAAGTATGTTAAGGACAAGTTTACAATTCTCATTGGATTCTGTGATGCAGATTGGGGAGGAAGTGAAGATGATAGCAGAAGCACCTTTGGTTATGCATTTAGCTTTGGAAGTGGAGCATTTTCTTGGGCATCTGTGAAACAAAACACAGTTGCACTATCAACTGTTGAAGCTAAGTATGTCTCAGCATTTGAGGCAACAACATAGTCCATTTGGTTGAGGTTTGTTGTTGATGATTTTGGGGAGATGCAAACTGAGGCAACACCTTTGTTATGTGATAATATGTCAACTATATCTATGGCTAAGAATCCAGTTTTTCATCAGAGAACTAGACATATAAACAGAAGGTATCATTTCATAAGGGAAACTTTGCAAGATGGTATGATTGATTTGCAATTCTGCAGAAGTGAAGAACAACTTGTAGACATTTTTACAAAGGTTTTGCCAAAGGACAGATTTAATCAATTGAGATTGAGGCTTAGAGTTAAGCCAGTAAGCAGCTTAGGAGAGGGTATTGAGAATTAAGCTGCATACTAAGCTTAAATCAACCTGCAAATGACAATCCTGCAGATTGAAAGTGAAGAGAATGAAGAATTCGAAGAGATGAAGAACTTGCCTTTTTTAGAAATAGTCGTTAGCTTTAAACTTGTACCAGCTAGTTTTATTTCCTAACCTACATAGTTGTTATTCTTAACAGTTTGGGATGTAATGTGTTATCCGATCCTCCTCCAAGTGGAAGAATGGTAGCCTCCGATGGTCTAAATGGCTGGAGATTAGTCATTGCTCCCTGAAAAATAGGATCTGAGCATTTGACTGATTAGATGAATATAGGCCTATATTCTCGGAGTTTTTCATATCAAAAAAATACTAAACATTCTCATTTTCTCAGTATTCTTCTTTCTTTGCATAGATTTTCTGGTTTAAAACTTCAATCTTTGTTGTTAATCAACCTAAAACATAAAGCCTGATACCATTTCAGCATTCACCACAGAAAATTAACAAATTCAGAGTACAAGCAACTTGACTGACCTAGCAATGTCAAGCGAAAACTTTAATGCTGATTTTGCTCTTAATGCACCTTTCCTTTTAAGATATGCGCGAAAATCTCCCTGAAACAGTAAAAATAAAAGCTCAGATGAAAAAGAAATCCAACAAATCTGTTGAATCTTTAAAAATAGTGTATGACACTAAACAAACACGTAATACATTTGTCTCATCATGTGTGCCTACAGGCTGCAGCGTGTCAATGGCCCATTTATTCGATTTCTCTTATTGTAACCTCAATGCAATCCAACAATTTCGGCATTTAAAACTCCAAGTCAGCCACCAAAAATCACACTTTTTGGCTAAAGGGCCAAATTAGGGGTGGACACGATCCAGTTCAACCCGATTCCACCCTTAAAATGAAATTAGAATTGAAAATTTTCAACGGTTCGGTTCTGCTTAAATTTATTACTAAAACCGTACAGTTTGGTTCATGACGGTTCCAGTTTGGTTCATACAGGTTTACAGTTCTAACCAAAATTATATATATGTTTTTTTTTTCTTTCTAATTTTCTACTTCTAATACCAAACATAAATTTCAACCACAAATTCAAGTAAATTTGAGTTTCCACTACTAGATCTACAAGATTTGTGACTGGAAGATAGAAAGTGTACATATAAATATAAATCAAAAGATAGAAAAGCTCATACCAATACCAAAATATAAATCTTAAACTAAAACTAAAATGTATATAATGCATAATATATTGGAAAAGAATGGAGAAAAATAATGTAGGAGGAGAAAAGTGATAAAACAACAAAGGAGGGGAGAGAAGTGAAGAAAAATATTGGGCTTATGCACATGGTCTTCTTGGAAAATGTCTTATTTATATAAAAATAATAATAAAACAATAATTTATATTAAAAGCGGTTCAGTCCGGTTCTTCCGATTCTTAATATTTCCAAACCGGAACTGGAACCGTTTGAAACAGTTCGGTTTGATTTTGTTCCGGTTTTGACTTTTTTGATCAACGTGGTTTTTTCTGATTTTTTTTGTCACGGTTCGATTTGGTTTTCCGATTTGGCGATTTTTATGCCCACCCTTAGGCCAAATTGTATGCTAGTCTATCGTTTGGCTTTCACTTGGTACTAAAGAATCTCTTATCCAAATTATAACAAATCAACATCAAATACGCAGATGCATAATAATGAACTGTGGAAGACTTAGGAATGGACGATGATATTAAAAGGAAGACATAAAGCAAAATTTTCACATGTTTCAGTTAACCTTGGTTAGATATTCTGTGACAATCATCATTGGACAGCTTTGCGTTACAGCACCCAAAAATTGGACAACATTTGGATGTCGTATCTTCTGAAGTAAAGCAAGCTCATCCCTGAATGCATTTCTGATATTTCAATAAGCCAATTAAAACTCCAGCCGAAAAGAAAGACTCGAGACCTTTTAATTCATTATCTAAATTACAACAAAAGTAAAGTAGAGATAAAATTTCACACAAAAGTTTATCATAAAGACAAACTTACACTTTATCTTCATCAGCGAATACTTTCTCCCCAAGCATTTTAACCGCCACTTGAATTCCACGCCACGATGCAATACGATAGGTTCCCTAACATACATTTCATATGCAATCAAAGATCAATATCACCATTACACTGCCATACTTAACTTAATCGACTGAATATTTTCTCGTAAACTAATTCACTGTGTCATAGTGAACTTGAATTTAATTAGACCTAAAAAAAAAAAAACACCAATGCCGACGTGATAGACCTTTCCCATATGAGACTTACCTTTGTTATCTCAACACTACTGGAGAAATCAATTTCATTGGGATTAATCTCATACTCGGGGACTTCCCGTGCGCTTTGCACATGCATGGGAGCCATCTAATATTTGCAAGAACCACAAATTATTCAATTTTTAGAAACGTAAGAAACAAAAGAAGCAAACTTTGCACACCCAAACACAATTAGATGACATAAAACCAACTAATTACCCGAGGCTTGGCGCCGTAATCCTCCAAAAGTTTGATCACGTCATCGTTTTTGTAATACATTGCATCCGCAAAAGGCTGTTCAACGAATAAATCACTCCCAGAGTCACTACACTGTTAGCAACCTATACATACAACATATATTTACATACATATATATACATACACACACGCGAATGTAGTAAAGTGACAAAATTTGGAGTGAACTTGGTTACCGTGCTGCCCCAGCGGTCACGCGGGTCGACATCGGCGCCTTTTTGGAGCAAGAGCTGAACGACGTCGGTTTGGCCCTGGCAAGCGGCGACGTGGAGGGCGGTGCGACCGTCGATGTCAGTGAAGTTGACATCGATGCCGGAGTCGAGGAGCTCCCGAATGGAGTCCAAGTTGCCCTCGTTGGCCATGTACAAGAGCCTCACGCGAGGGTCAACCGGCTCCGGCGTCACCGAGTCGTCCCGGTCCGGCGCCAGCGACGACTGCCTCATCAGAGTGAACCGGGCCGCTCCTGCTGATTGCTGGTGCTGTAGCATGGGTTCCATGTTTGGAGAAGAAGAACTGGGAATTGGGTTGTGAAGGCAGAGGAGAGAGAGAGAGAGAGAGTAGGTGGGGATTATCAATAAAGTGGGGAGGACTAAAGCAGGATTGGAAAGGGGTAGCTGGCTGCTTAGAAGAAGAATGAGAAGAAACAAAGTAGATATTCTCACACTCATTACTAACATGGTAGATGCTAGCGGCGCCGACATAGAGAACCTTATCTCGTGTGTACGGTTGGGCGCGCATGCGTGGCACGGGCCGCTCAATAAAAGAGCACGTGTCGATATTCCATATCGGCATAGTGGATGTTAGTAAAACAACCAATAGTCGGTTTGCCTTCTTAAACCCACATCGCCATCTTTTCTTCGTGCATTTCTGCTCTCAAAACTCTCAGTCTTTTCCCTCAAAAGCTCCGCCGTAGAGAAAGCCACTATACGCTTTTCCCAAAAGGCTTCGGTTTTTTGTAGAGAGAGATGAAGATACTGTGCAATGCGTGCGAGGTGGCGGAGGCCAAGGTGCTGTGCTGCGCTGACGAGGCGGCGTTGTGCTGGGCGTGCGACCAGAAGATCCACGCCGCCAACAAACTGGCCAGCAAGCACCAGAGAGTCCCTCTCTCTTCATCTTCCTCTCCCATGCCCAAGTGCGATATTTGCCAGGTCTGAACGAACTCCTAGTTTCAACTTTCAACTTTTTCTTGCTCTTATATTCATTCAAAGATTGTGACTTTTTTATGATATTTTGAGGTTAGATGCTAAGTCTTAGGCAGTAGCAATAAGTTGCTACGTCTAACTCAGTATTACATATTTTATATAATATTTAAACGTTGCAAAGATTCATTAGATCTACACAAAATTTAACTATTGATTTTTCAGACCATTTCATGTACTATGGAGGAAAAGTTAGATATTTTTGTGAAATTTCATTCCCCGGAGGATCTTTGCACTTTCTTTTTTGTGGGGATCGTGAAGATTTTCCAATTACATTCATTCATCATATATCGTGCAGTAAAAAATTATTGTAAATTTCTTTATTTAAAATTAAATATAAACAGTATCTGATAAAAACTGATCATAACGATGAACATATATAATTGGAGGATTCTTGAAATTCTCACAAAGAGGATCCGGCCGGCGAGGATCCTCTCTCATTTCATTCCTTTCATTATTTTGTGTTTAAAATTCCAAAGTAAATGTTGGGTTTGTTGGTTGTGCTTACATTGGTTAACATGAATTAATCTGGTTGATCCGGGTCAGACCGGCCGAGTTCGAATCGCTGTCGCACTAAATTATAATAGATTAGAATAAAATAGTCTTTAAGAAAATCATTATATTCTCAAACATGGGTTCGCCCAATTGGGTTAAGAGCAGTGTGTCCACCCCCTCAACCAAGTTTGAAGGTTGTTGATCTGCCTCTTCATCCAAATTTAAAATACTACCGTGATAAATTAAAGTAGTTTATAATAGATTATCGATGTGTTCAAGAAAATAAGTTCATACTAACTTTGTTTATTCTTCTATGTGAAAGTGGTTTGTTGTAATTGATTGAGATAAAGATTTGTTATGCTATTTTGATCAATTAAAACAATTTTCTTTCATGATACGTGTCACATAATGGTTCGAAAATTTAATGGTTTAGATCATACAATTATTAGATCTTACATAAAACTCGGTGCTACGAAGTGAGACGTAACATTAAAGTCGCATTAAAATTCTCTTGTTGAGTTGTAGTTTCAAATTTGATGTTTGATGTAATGTGGGATGTGACTCGGGTCACACTCTATCTACCTATTTGCTTTACCGTCATTCGTTTTTCCTATAGTATTACCAAGTCCGCTAGGAATTGAGTCCAGAGTATTTATACTTGGAAGTACAGATGTTGGAGACTTGCGGAAGAACTGTAGGGACATCCATCCGTATGTCATCACGTTACATCATGTTAACTAATTTCGGTCATTGACACTTGCACAGTTTGGTAGTTGTATTTATAATTGGAAGTACAGATGTTGGAGACTTGGGGTAGAACTGTAGGGATATCCATCCGTATATCATCACGTTATGTTAATTAATTTCGGTCATTGACACTTGCACTTATACAGTTTGGTAGTTTACACAACTCGTAACACTATTAATATTTTTACACTCGTTATATTGTTTTACGTGTTCATTAACCCATGCTGGGGTTTTATTACTTTCTAGTGGTCTGCAAACTTTACTTGACATATATGATTTGTTTGTGAGTTGATCCATGATTTTTGTTTAAAAAGCTCACAAGTCACACATTCTCTCAAAAATGAAGTACCCTTTTGGTGATTTCTGCAGAGGGACCGCTGTTTTGGTGGTTCACGTCTGTGAAGTTGTAATTGTTGAGATACATGAAGTAATCTACATTTCCTTTTCTGTTGCAGGAGATGGTCGGATACTTCTTCTGTCTGCAGGATCGAGCTTTACTCTGTCGGAAATGCGATGTTGCCATACACACAGTAAACTCGTATGTTTCCAGTCACCAAAGGTTTGTGCTTACTGGTGTGAAAGTGGGGCTTGAAGCTACCAAACCATGCATCTCCACCTCCACCAAGGAAATGTTGACTTCTGTGGAAACGGTTTCTGAATCAGCATCGTCGCGACCAATAAACAAAAGTCCAGTAGGTCCGTTTGTTGGGGAGATTAAACAAGCATTGCCTGGTAAAGTTGACAGTGTTGGAACTGGTGTATCAGGAAAATTACCGTTAATTCAAAATGCTAACACCTCCGGTTCCGGGTCGAACTTGGAAGAATTTCTTGGTTTTACTGACCCTAATCAAAATTTTGGGGTCTTGGACCGCATGTCGCCCAAGGTGTGTGTATATATATGTATATCTTCCTATTATTTTTGTACGAGTCTGTCATGCTGAAACCATGACCGCATCGACGTTTTTAACGAACAAAAATTAGTTTTAGTTTGCAATGACATCACAGGTTCATTTTTGCAGTTTGATGTCCAAACGCTCACGTAGACATAAAGTTTCTAGTGTTTGGAAACGATCTAATGTAGTTTTCGGCTTCTTACAGGTTTACGGCAGATACTGCCTCTGATTGTTTTTTTGGTTTGAAGCTGTTGGAGGATGATTCAGGATTGAACCAAATTTCAGAAGGCAGATTGTTGGAAATTGCTAGCTGCCGGGCTGTATTCAGTTTATTTTACTTTTGTGATCAAGTTATGTGAGGTGAGGGAATTAGGTAGGTGTATTAGGCAAATCATGGTAATTGGTAAGTTAGTATGTAATTTAGTTAGCATTAGTTGGTAATTAATTACTCTTAACCTTTTTTTTGGTCATTAATTACTCTTAACCTATATACATAGTTGCATATCTCTGAATGTGGGGTATGTAATTTAGTTACCATTGATTGGAAGTCCATTTTCACTTGCAACATAATATCTGAATGTGGGACATAAGATCCAAGTAGAGGAGAGAATTTTCAGTGTGTCCCAAATACTAAGTGGAACATCACTTGGTCACACAATTGGAAGGATTTAAAAAAAAAAAAATCCTCTAATCGTATAATGACGTGTTATGTTTCATCACGTATTTTCGATACACTAAAAATTTTCTCCAAATAAAGTAGTTGCTATTTGATAGAGTTGTGATGCCACCAACTATGGAAATAAATTTGTAGAAAAGTTTTGAGAATCACATTTTCTTCTATTTTCTTGCATAAAAAATTATCATTATATAAGAAAATTAATTAGTAATATAAACTACTAAAAAATTACATAAAAATTACACTTAGAAGGAAAAAAGTAAAGTGAAGTGTGATTCTCATCAAAGCTTCTCTAAATATTTATTTTTATAAAATGTGGTTCTCAAAACATATCGATCTACTTGTCTTGCTTTACTTAGTTTTTAGTTGTGAAAGGTTTTGTCCTGTTTTAAGTTAGTTGGGTTTTTTCTTCTAAATTATTAAGTTTGAAGTGTAACAACCCGTCCCCAATTATTACGGTTTTTATAATTTTAAAAGATGAATTTACAAAAATGCCCTTCGAGGCGAAGATGTTGACTTTTGTTGACCGCCTTGTCAGGTCACGTAAGATCTGTTTTCTTAGCGTATCTTTATAGCACTCGTTGCTATGAGTGTGCGGGTGCAAGTGGAATCAGATTTGGAGTTACGATGAACGTTTTACAGAACTACGAAGTCAAGGGGCAAAATAGTCAATTCACTATTCTAGATATTAGGATTGAATATTTTAATTATTTTAATATTAATCTGTCATGTGGGACCCACACCCACCTTTCCTTTTGCCACGTGTTCCCCACTCCGAGTCTCTCTCTCTCTCTCTTTATCTCTTTTTTTCCCTCTCTTTCGGCCCTTTTTCCCTCAGACTATCCCCTTTCTCTTCGTCACTCAGTCTCACATCCCTCATTTTCTATAGAACTATCACCGGCCACTCCCACTCACCATGCTCGCCGACGAGCCTTCACACTAGCAAATCACCACCATCACTTCATATTTGGGCCTGAATTGAGGACAAGAATATGTGGGAAAACCAACTTGAGGATTCTCGACCTCTGCAGCGAACATAGAGCTTTTCCTAGTGAAACATCCACTGTTCACATCACTTGTTAGGTAAGCTTTGAGGTTCATCCTTTTCTCCTTTTTTTTGATGTTTAGTTCGAGTTCTAAGTTGGCATGCTCGTTTTAGTGAGCTTGGGATGCATTAACAGCTAAGTTAGATTTCCCAGTTTCCAGCAAGAAACCCGGCGACTTTCGAACTGTATTCCGACCAACTCCGACCATGTCACGGCCTCCAATAAGTATATTTCAAATCCTCGTCTCTCTAGCTTCATTTTGAGTATTATACGTTGAGAATGATTAAGTTTTGACCCCGATTAGAGCCAGGGAAGTTTCCCAACCAAAATCCCAAGAATTCCAGTTTTCTCCTTCATTGGGTCCAGTGACCTGTGAGCCCAATCGGGTCGACCCGACTTGTGACCCAAAATCAGGCCCAAAACCCGATATTAATTCCAACCCAATAACCAAGCCAAATCCATAACCCATTAACCCTAACCCAACTACTAGGCCCAACCCAGAAACCGACCCAACCCAACAGATCTAACCTGGACCCAAACCCTGTTCCACGGTCAGTGCATGGGTGTGCATCATGGCCGGCGAGTGTAGAACACGCACCTCCGCTAGAGGTATTGTGACGGCGACTTTTTTGGCGAACTTTCCAACGACTCAACTCGGCGCGTGGGGGAACATGATGTCCCTACTTAGGTTTTTCGACGTGCCGAATCCGAATTCGTTGTCCGTTTTCCCAAATTCTGTCGTTTTGGTAGAGTTTTACTAAATGGCCTCTATATGTGGTTAGGTGCATCGGTGGGAAGTGACTCCATTCTCGCTAGCTCGAGCGGCTATTGGGCAACAAAATATCTGTGAGTGCACCCCTTCTTAATTGCATGTTTTTATAAAATATTAGGTTTGCAGGCATTTCATATTTCATGATTTGAGTATGTTTTCCATTATGTTTTACGGAATGCTATATTTATGCTTTACAGAGAATTTACAATTTATTTAAATTGCTTTTACGAAATATTTATGATTTATCGAATTATGTTTTACAAAACGTTATGAAGTATTGGATTTATGAATATGGTTTATCATGGTTATGATGAGGCTTTGGGCTTTGAGCTTCGGATTGATATGAGATTTTTGTGGTATGTTTTCGGTGCTTATCTATTGATTTATTATGAAATCCCGTTCTTGGATTTCACTGTTATAATCTACGTATTTGTATTATTGAGATTTTATATTATTTCTCGAGAATTTACTTTAATTTGTTTGAATTTAGATTTTAACTAAACTAGTTACAAAGTTTGAAGTTTGAAAATCAATTGTTTAAAATCCGTAGACCTTTGGAGGTCACAATTTATATTTTCGAATAGATCTTGAAACCATGAACATATAGGCAAAAGCCGTTTGCTAGTCCGAATTATAATGGTATAGTTACGAACATTTGAAGTTGTTTTACTAAACTATAGATTTTAAATCAATTAAACTTCCACAAGGAAGAAGCCTAATCAGAGTTAAGCAAAAATAATAGGACCAATCAGCTTGAAGGAGAAGGACCAATCAAATAAAAGGGGGGAAGGTTTCTGAAAAAAAGAAAGGAAGTAAAAACGGGCTGCTGCTAACCTGTTTTGGGGGCGAATTGGACCCGTTAACCCACAAACTTGACCCGCTTGTATCTCCTTCATCCGAGCTCCGTTTTGTGTGATCTTGGTGTCCATGGAAAGCTCTTGACGAGCCATACATCTATAGTGTTAGATTTTGATTTTATTTTCCATCTTTGCAATTTGAAGCCACAAAACCCACGAGTTTTCCAGCGGTTTTATCATTTTTCCGGTGATTCTGGCAACCCTTTCCTTCAAGTGAGGTATGAAACTTCATGTACTCTTCATAATCTTCAAGTTGGTATGCTTAGTTTGTGCTTTTGTATTAATTTTAGAGTTGGGTGTTTAGAACCCTGGAAATCCGGTTTTCTTCGGTGAATTTGGACGGTTTCCAATTCGAATTTATCGTAGGCCTAGTTGTGAAAAGTTTTCCTTTGTTGAGCTCTAGCTACCACGTAAATTTGAGCTCATTTAGTTAATGTTGAAAATTCAGGTTTTCTAAACCCTCCACCATGGCTACCATCACGTGTGGCGGTGCGTGGGACCATCCACGAGTGTTGTCTAAGTACCAAATACCTTCTAGTAACCCTATGAACCTATGTTTAACTCGGTTTCCTGAAATTCAATTGTTTTGTGTAGTGATCTAATTGGACCACCACTTATTTATGTGATTGACGACAATCCGATCGTTGGATCGTCGTACAATTTTGTGAGCACCCTAGTTATCAGTTGTTGGACCTTTGAGAACTTACGGATCAGAAATCTGATGTGTGGATCTTCCGGATTGAATAACCTTAGATTGTTGACCTTAATGGATCTACCTTATCGACGGTTGACGTTCTAGTCAACAAGCTTTACTCTAGAGTGTCGTTTGTCTCTAGTTTGTTGTTGAGGCTTGATGGAGCTTAGTTGGCTCATCATGATGACGTGTTTTTCCCAGTTGACGTATGTCTCGTTATATGTATTTGTGGCACCATATTGAATTCGCGAAATGATATGTGATCGCATTGTTTGATTAACGTAATTAAATGCTAAGACTATACATCTTAGATTCATTAATTGATTAATTGACAGGATTGTGGAATGACGCTGGATATGAGTGTTGTTATTATGATTATTTTAGTTGATCAATGTTTCTAGAGAATAATATGTACTTTGTTAATTCTTTAATATGTTACACGCTATGAAATGTGATTTTATGTGGGAAACGTGATGATTTATGTGATGGATGAAGTGGAAATGTTAATCGTCATGTGGGATTGTTATGTTGGATATCATTGTTATTGTTATGATTAGACTTGTTGATAAATATGGCTAGAGAATATGATTGTGCTTCATTATTTGTTCTTTGAAATATTGCATGATATGCATTGTGGTATTTTTGTTGGGAGATAACGACTTATGTGATGAATGTTCGAGTGTAGTGAAGTAATGAACTACGAATGGCTTGATCCCTATTTAGGGTACGTAGGCAGTCTAACGAGGATGTTAGATGCAGCCATAAAATGTACGAAAAATGCTATGAAATTTGAATCTTGATCTATACTTCGTACATATCCCGGAGGCAGGGTATGTTAGATATATGGGTATTTGGTGACGTGACGTGTCGATCCTGGACATATGTCGGGATCGGAGCGTGACAGTTATCATACAGCACATACACACAACCGGGTATGTAGATGTCTATGGCCATATGATACAATTGATGAGATTTATGGCATACCCCCAGCTTTACTAGCCCAAGGCTGGTGTCGGTGTGATATGTTATATGTATATGTTTCTTCTTTGGCATAACCCAAAGTCGTACAGCTTCATCTTCGGGTGATGGACCCTATGTTTCTTCTCTGGTGCAACCTAGAGTCATACAACTTTACCTTCGGGTGATGGACCCACTACATATACATATATATGTGATATCATATTCTCTGGTGTAACCCGGAGTTGTACAACTTCACCTTCGAGTAATAGACCATGGTTTCTTCACTGGCGTAACCCAGTGTCGTACAGCTTCACCTTTGATGATGGTTATGCCTTCGGGCCACTATGATACCCCTAGTAAGTACAACATTGATGAGATTTATGGATTTACCTTCGGGTGGTGTTATCACATTTATTGAGCATTGTTTTACACAAACATGTTTTACGAATGTTTTCTTGGCATGTTAGAGTTTTCAAGAAACTTACTATGTAGTACTATATATGTGTTTTCAAAACAGGGGGTTAGTATGTTAAAAAAAGGAAACGGTTTTCTTATTAGTATTATTATTATAAACTTTGGTCCACTCACCCTTTTGTACTGCGCCCCCTTAGGAGTTAGAATCAAGGCACACAATCCCCGCGGCAGGGCACTTCCATTTAGGTATCTTCGTGTCCCCTCTGTGTAGGACCCATTCTTCGGTTTGTACATTTTCATAATAAATCTTTCATATTATTCTTGATTAGTTGTATGCTTTGACCATGATTATGCATTAGTATATTTCTTTCTAATCACACATTTTAATTTGCATGCATGTACAAATGGCTTCGTCACCCTTGGGTGTCGGCTAGCATGTGCCTAGCCTGTTATTTGGGGATATCAGGATTGGGGAGTATCATGAAGTTTTTTTTTTTAAAGGGTGGTGCTATCTACATAACTTTTGTTTACCTCTCATGCACCTTTCTCAATTTCTAACTGTCAAATTCAAATGAATTGAAGACGATCAACAAAACTAACAAGGAGTGTGTGGGAGGTAAAATTGGATGTGTGGATAGTACTACGCTTTCTAAAATGTAATGTTATCAACATAGATGGAGCCACCCTAGGCTTACAGGGGCGGATGCCCCCACTCACACTGGTTCTTAAACAAAAAAGAGTACATGTAGTATCAACTTTCAAGCTAAAACCTCACTTACTAACCACTCTATTGAAATAGAATATTCACTTACATTTTGCCAACGACATCCCACCAATTATTTTATGCCATACACAATAGAAAAGAAGCATAATGGACCTGATTGTAGGCATTGACTACAATACTTATACATGTATTTAATACAATAACCATTTGACGATCAATATAATTCATGTAATTAAATGTATTTAATAGAATCACTATCTGACTGTTGAGGTGGGTGATTTGTATTAAATTTATGTAAGTATTGTAATTTTATTGTAATTTGGAGTTTTTCGTTCTAATTGATTTATGTTATCATTTTTATTTACTTGCTCTATTTATTGTGTTTCTTCTTCTTGTTTGTGCATATTATTTACTGGATTTTAAAATGATTTTGATTTATCAATGTTGGTTGTTTTTGATAAAGAACAGGGATTTCCACAAACATAAAACATTATGACTTAACATATAAGTGGTTCGTTTGTATACTGGGTTGAACTTTTAATTTTACTTTGTTGTTTTAGGATGTCCTCATTCAAAAAAAATATCTAACTTCGTCCCTGGTTATCAAGGGTTCTTATGCAAAAATTTCAAAAATAATAGTACGAAAATTGAGAATTACTAGTAAACTCGTGCAGTCGTTTCATATTACTCAGTTGCAATAACAGTTGATTCTGTGAGCTTTTTTATTCAAAGTGGTGTTATAAGTGTTTCGATTTATGAAATGGATTTTTGAGTGGCTTAATTGTGAGTAGCATACTAATTATTCCTCTTCTAATTTTCAGTCCACAATTATTGTGGAATTTTGATGGTAGTACTTTTGGGAGTCTTCGTCTTGTTACACGTGGAATAGTGGTCATTTTGAATAATTTTGTTGGAAAACGATTTGAACGTAATTACTTAAAAAGATTGTTGTTTCATATTGTGATAAATTCATAGATCAATATGTACGAATTTTTGTTCGAAGATTAATACTCTAATTAAATCAAAATTTTGAACCAAATTTTCAATTTAATATTATGAGTAGCTGTGTACAAATTTAAATAAGGTGAACGTGAGTAGCTCCCATCATAAGCATTGATGGAGCTAGAAACTCATGTCAGGACAGGCATTTAAGCTAAACAAAAGAAATTAGAAAAAAATATAGTAGTGTAATTTAAATAAGATAGTTCTTGGTAGAATGCTAGTTTTTTATTTTATTTATTTTTTAGTACATCGATATTTTTGCACTAAGGGGAAGAGGAGTTCAGGTAAGGCCATCTCCAACCGATGGCGGCTGGCCAGATGGCTCATTTTAGCCCTCTGGCCTTCTAAGATTCTCCAAAATATTAATATTATAATGAACAGTACATGGTTATATTTGCCTCCGTCTCCAACCAAGGGCTAAAGGGCCATATGGCTCGTTTTAGCCCTATCACAAAAAACTGTCTCCAACCGAGGGTCAAAGGGTCATAGGGCCAAACATAATTTATTATTTAAATTTAAAAATTACAACGATAACTGGCCCAAAAAACCAAAAAAATTAGAACTTAAATTTAACGAATGGTTTATGTATTTATAGGAAAAAAAAAAGAATTTTTAAGAATTTAAAAAAAAAAATTGGCCCAAAAAAACCAAAAATAAAAAAATAAATTTTTTTTGAATACAACAGCTAGCTGACTAGCCATTGTATTCAATTTTTTTTAAGCAATCCTGTCGGTTATATTTAATTTTGAATATAAATATATTCTTGTCGGTTGAATATAAATATATTCCTGTCGGTTATAACCGACAGGAATGCTCTATTTTCTAGCCAGCCCTCTTACCCTCTTCGATTCCGTGGGGCATTCTCAGATTCCACAGCTCTTTGGCCTAGCCCTCGGTTAGAGATGGTTTTCGGGTTATTTTTGGCCCTCTGGACCCTTCGGTTGGAGATGGCCTAAACCACACAATATGCAGCCTAATTTGGTATCGAATTCTCTATTCACGAGATTTGAACCTAATGCCTCTCATTTCAAGGTAAGCCACAAATTGTGCAGCCTAATTTGGTATCGAATTCTCTATTATTCGAATCTAAGGCCTCTCACTTCACTTGAAATACTACCAGATCGCAGTATTGAATAGCTGATAGAATGCTAGTTAGCAAGTCTCTAATCTCCAAACTCTTCTCCACCAATACACTACGTACTCATTGTTGTAAAAATCATGGACAATAAATACACGACTGTAATTCCAGGCTGGTGCCTGGCCAATCATCACCTCTGTGGCTCCGCCACCACTCATAAGTAATTTTATTTATTTTTGGATTCAAAGCATCTCATAAGTAACTGATAGAAGTAGAACTGTTGAATTATTAAAATAGTGTGCTTTTTATTGTTTTTAAATTAAAGAAGCATGATTAGCTCTAACCATAAATAATTGATAAAAGTTGGTAAATTTAATCTTATATTTAGAATCACATAAACAAAAACCTAAGGAGACAAATAATAAAAAAAAAATAATAATGGAAAATATTTGAAAACTTTGAATGGTAATGATAAAGGCAAAATAAAAGGTAAAGTGAATAGTATCAGGATTGACTTTTTAATGTAAAAATATGATTTTTCGTTAAAATAAATAGTACCGGAAACTTTTCATTAAATTTTCCTAAAAAAAACCACCAAATTGTGGATGAAATTGTAAAAATTTCAAGTTAGGAAGAAACTAAAGAATTTCTCATAAAAAAATAGGCTTCCTAAAATGAGCAAAAAAAAAAAAAAAAAAAACAGAGATAAGTTAGTAGGATCCTCTATCTCTCCTATTGCCCCAAATATATATAGTTTTGCCCTGAAGTCTAAACCCCTTTGTACAATGAACTAGACCAAGTCCCCTCCACTCCTAACAACAACAGCTTCTGATATATCTATCTATCTGATTCCGAAGTCCTATAAAATTAGGGTTTCTCTCTCCCTCCGGGTTTCTCTCTCCCTCCAGCTCTCTCTCTCTCCCTCTCTATCTCTCTCTGGGTATCTCTTTCTCTCTCTGCCGAGATCCGGTACTGTCTGCTGATGCAATAGGTATATACTTTCTTCTTTTGGGTTAGTTCCCTGTTTGGTTTCTGAGGAAATGGGTTATTCTTTTGTAATTTATTTTATTCCTCAACTATTTCTTTCAACTGATTCACTGTATGTCTCTCTGTTCGGTTGCTGTTCATGAAGACCTGGAAAAAGATATTAAGTTTTTAATTTTTACGGATGATATGTTTGGTTGCTGTTTAATTAGAGTTCACATTGGCTGAGCAAAGTTGTTGTTTCAAGGGTCGTTTTGACTGCTTTCCGGGTCCCAATTTTTGTCGAATATTTCAGAGATTGAAAAGCTAAGAATTTTAAACTGAAAGTGTCAGTTTTGGACAACAGAGGATTTGATTCAGTTTACGTTGTTGGTGATTCAGAATTGTTTTGCTTCACCTGGGTTGTGGGAATCACTAGTTTATGTTTAACAAAGCATGATAGAATAGGACATTTTCGAGTTCTAAGGTTAATGGGTCTGTGTCTGTTGCGACACCCTTTTAAGGCGTCGATAGCATTAGCATATGCCGAAGTTTTTGAAATTCCTATGTTGTGTGCCACAGTTGCGAAGCTGTTAATCGCTCTAAAGGACCTAACTTTTGTCCGTAATTAGTAACTGCGGTAACAGAGGAATCTGTTGTGGCCATGTCCGACGCTAAAAGACAATTGCTTGAATGTCGTTTTGGTATTCTGATGGGGAATGAGATTTTTAGACAATTGCATATGAGACATTTCACATTATGTGGCTGTGAACATTTTATTGGGGAAGAATATAGCTTCCGATAGGTAGAAAATATTCATATCATTCGATTGTATGGCAACGTAGCGTTGAGTAGTCATCGGAGGTACATACATAATTAATTCTGATCCAGTGCTAAGTTGTATTAGAAAATTGATAATGGGCCTTTAGGATGACTAGTATATTAGTTTTTATATTGATTGGTCATTGATTTTTTCCTTGAATTGCAATTTATAACTTTTTTTTCTGTCCGAAAGAGATGAACTATTATTGCCTGATATGTCATCTCAACATTACTTGTAGAGCTGATATTGATTCTAACAGGAGGATGAGAAATTAATCATGGAATATGTAATTTGCTAATATTCGATTTTCTTTTTGTAGACGACAAAGTTTATGCCAATCATGGAAACTGAGAATGGTAATGTTAAGCAAGCTGAAGATGCTAAACTACTTGCCAATGAAGCATATAAAGGTAATAATCTGTGTTTCTACAATCCGTCATACCTTTTTTTTTTTTTTTTCTTTTAATTTAATTTCACAGGTATGGCAATGAAATAAATTATGCTTTTAATTTCTTTGATTTTATGTACATGTATTTATAAATCAAAATTTAAATAATCAAAATAGATTTGATACGAGTGAGATTTACTTTCGGTGTTGCGGAAAGTTAATCCTAACAAGTGATGGACATTATACATATATCTCACTCTAGTGCTCTGAATTGAATGAATTCAGGTGAGACATTGACTTTATCTATTTGTTTCCTCACAATTGGCAAGAATGCCTCACATAGAGATTAACTTTGAACAGTATTCTATTGATTTGTTTGTACTTGTAGTGCATTTATTTTGGGGTATGATCCGTGTGCTCATATTTTCTCTATGATATCAGCTCATAAATTTTCTCAAGCTATTGATCTGTATACACAAGCGATTGAACTAAACAGTGAGAATGCTGTATACTGGGCCAATCGTTCAATTGCCCACCTTAAACTGGAGGAATATGGTAGCGCCATACAAGATGCTTCCAAGGCTATTGAAGTTGATCCCAAATATTCAAAGGCATGTTTTATCTTATCCCCTAGGTTTTGTGCATTTAGACATGTGTGATTGTGTTCTGATGGTTTTCTTTTGTTGCAGGGATACTACAGACGAGGTGCAGCTTATCTTGCTATGGGGAAATTTAAAGAAGCTTTAAAGGATTTTCAGCAGGTGCTTTCTTCAGCACTTTTCTAAAATTGTGACAAAATAATTTTTAATACCTACTATCATAAAAAATAATTTTCAATACCTACTATCATATTAAACTGCAAGAAGTTGAAGCCGCTTTTATTTCCAGCAACCCTTATGATATCAGTACATTTAAAATATCTATATTTGTAGGAGGGTTTTAAACAATATACTCATCATGTGAAAATGGTTATCTGCCTGGTTGGTTGTTTTTTAGTATATACATCTAATAGTGTTTTTGTTAAAGATAAATCTTAAGTTTCTGGAGAGTCAAAGCTGCACATTCAGAAGGTCGTAATTCTTCTTCATTTAATCACTATAAAGTTGCATTTTAAATGTCTCCAAGAGTTTTAGAACAATCTTTGTCCTTATTCATTGTGGCTCACATCTCTTATATGCACATTTACTGGAGCAATGCTAAGCTGTAGCTGGTTATGGTTTGTGCAATTGGAACCTTTACTGAAACATGGTACATCCCCCACTTCTGAGCATGGAGCGATTGGGGTAGACAATCAATTTTCATAAGTTCTATAATCAGAATTTTGAATGTGATAAGACAAGCTTAGGTCTAGTTTGAGAAAAGAAAAATCAAATTGTGCAAAGACTTTTGTATAATGTCGTTGTCTTTCCTTTCATAAATTGATACACAAGAGATGGAGGATGCTTTTGAAAACGTTTGCCAAATTTTCTTTTGGTAGCAATTGTCTTAGATGCTGCATTGTTTGAATTTTTTCCTTGATCTAAAATAGGTCAAAAGAATCTGTCCAAATGATCCTGATGCTACCAAGAAATTGAAGGAATGTGAGAAAGCAGTGATGAAGCTTAAATTTGCTGAAGCAATATCTGTACCGGAGGCTGAAAGGCGTCCTGTAGCTGATTCTATTAATTATCGTTCTATAGGTATTAGTGTTGTTGGTTTTATGCTGCTTCATTTCTTGTTATGTTTGTCCAGGTTTTTCCACTTTCTTCTGCTTATCTTATATAGATTTTATTTTTCATTTTTCGTTTCAAATTTTTGTAGAATTTCATCATCATATGTTTCAAGCAATGGATTTTGTTCATTGTTTAAAAATTTGTTAAGAGTTGCTTGTCCATGCTTCTGAATGTTGATAAGCGTTCAAGGCATTATATGAAACTTATTCTTTGAAACGTACTCAAGTGCATGCTATTGCAAAAAAGTGAATGCGATAGCAGCCCTATGTATCCCCTGTTTTGTTCTATTCTTTTTAGTGAAATTGGTTTCTTATTAAAGAAAAATATAGCAGCTTGATTTGACTACTTAAAGATCTTCTCTTTTAGGTTTGAAGTTTTGTTAACTGCAAGATTTGCTCTTGCCAATAATGGTGTCTGTTTTATTTTCTTGGAAATGTATGATGGCGCCTGATTTTTATTTCATGATTCTGTGAATACCTGATTCATTTTCATTTCTTTGTGATATCCTGAACTTTTTTACTGATCCCTCTTTGTATCAGTTCTACCTGAGCCATTATATAGTGCACTATTACCATAGTTCTGAATTTTTTTTGTCTGAACTCCCAAGGGATATTTAAGAATTTCAAATCTCTAATTTTCACGAATATGTGTAATTAATGAAAGGTGGTTTTAGATTTCTCATTTATTGATTCTGGATTAAGCAGGTTTAGAGCTCTTATAGCAGCTTCCATGTTTGATAAGTTTGAGTGTGTTTCTAAGATTCGGTAGTGTTGGTTGCATTGGTAGTGGGCATTATTAGGGTAGATACGGGAGCTGCAGAAGTGAGCATGTTGGCCATGCTGTGTACCAAAACTATAGTCATGGCTGTAGGGACGGAACTGGTGGTATTTGGGTAGTATTTGTACTGGTGATTTTGTCAGTGCTATGGTTCAGAGGGTCCAATATTACCTAGAATTCCCTCTTTTTTTACTTTTCATTTTTTTTATTGAACAATTGATCATTTGCACATTCAAATTTCATTAATTGGGGCGTTTAGTAGGCATATTTTGGATGAATGATTTTTTGTTGAGTTGACTCTGATATGGAAGGATCCCTCATGTCGGTTTCCCTCGTCTCTTATGTTGGTTACACTTCATGGTTTATTTGGGACGACATGGTTATCCCAAATTGTTTTTTACAGATGGATGAACTGTACACACAAAGTTAATGCCCTATAATTTACGCATTAGCTGCATCTGTTTCTGTTGGCATCAGGGGTAGGATCTTTTTTCTTGTCCTGTTTGCTCGTTAGTGAGGAATCAGTTCCTGAAACATGTATTCCTCAGTTTAGTTAGTACCGATAAGCTTGATCAGCATTAAGTAACTGATTAGCATTTCATTTCAAAATTCTATTAATGTGCACTATACTAAATGGTGTCTGTTAACAGCATTAATTATAGTATTCTTATCATTATAGGAATGGCCCCCAGTACGTCACCAGACTACTACATAGCAGCACTTGGACTAGGAGTTGTGGCAGCATTGGTTATGTTCAGAGCAGAAGTGACTACAGTTCTGACTGCAGTTGTGGCCACAATAGTGGTGGTGATCATGGTGGCCCTGGGGGCCCGTTGGTGGCGTGGCTTCCATGGAAGTCGAGTAAATAACCTAGGTTTGAGTTCACAGTCAATGAAGCATAAGAAAACAGTCGAAGTCACTCTCATAACTTCTAATAGTTGGAAAGTTCTGTTAGGTTCTAGGAGATGTACTGCAAAGTAATATATTCATTCACTGCTAATGCATTCTTGATCCTACCATTTAGATAGTAGACTTTCTCGAGAATGGATTTTCAGCCAAACGCATGGTCTTAATGGAGTTAAAATGAGCTGAACATGGATGATATGTACTCTAGCTAACCCAAGTGGGTAGATCTAGACCTTGTATTATTTTTGCCCAGGTCAACTTTCTTAGAGTGGTTGAACTTTGTTTGCTTGTTCTAAAGTCTATGTTGCTCTGGATCTGAAGTTGGTCACAGAAAATTGGAACAGAAAAACCGAGTTTGCAATACTAAGAAAATAATCAAACCAGGAAGCTTAAAGTATTCATCTTAATGTGAATAAGAATTCTCATGAGCGGATATGTGTTTCTTCTGTTTGTGTTTATTTGTTTGTCTGCATTATCTAGCTTCATTTGGTTAGCAACTTTGATTTTCTGAACTCAGTTCAAATGTGGCATATTTTTTGGTACAGCTGCACGTGTCGTAAAAGTTTATCACTTACTGCAATGCAATTGAGTTGCTAATTTGTTTTGTATATATTGATGACTGATTGAGCATCCATCCTTTTGACATGTACATTCGTGTAGAAAATAGTATGTTCCGTATTATTAACATTTGATGCCTTGGTGAAGGTCATGCATGTACCCATGTAAAAGTAGTGCCCTTGAATTTTATAGATTATATAAGTGGAGGCACTCTCTTATGGCCAAAACCTCACTCTTAACTAATGATATAATGAGGTCTTATTTACGTCTATATAGGGTAAAGCTTATTTACGTCCTTTAGCACTCGAGCTAATGAAACTGATATCTGTTTCAACTTCAGATGTGGAGCCACAATATGCCGGTGCAAGGATAGAAGGGGATGTTGTTACTTTGGATTTTGTGAAGAAAATGATGGAGGATTTCAAGAATCAGAAGAATTTACACCAACGGTATGTGTGGGAATTACAATACTCACTGTCATGGACCTTGGCAGCAAAATGTTTTTAGACACTCTTTTCACTTCATCTGGTATCGATATTGCAGATATGCGTTCCAAATTGTCTTACAGACGAAAGAAATGTTGCAAGCCATGCCTTCTCTGGTTGATATAAATATTGCTAAGGGCAATCATTTTACCGTTTGTGGTGACGTACATGGGCAGGTAATACATTTCTTCCATATCCATAAGATACTGGATCAAGTGCTTGATTTGACTTTGAACAACATCAACATCGTAGAAGGTTAATTCATAGAGAAATAAAGGGATTTGACCGGTAAATGTCAAATACTAGGTGAAACAATAGATATTTCAATTTCATATTGTCTTATGGTATTGCTGAAGTCAACCTAGTCCGACTAATGTATTATAGCTTCTAGTTTTGGTAGTTTTGGTGGTTGTCTACATGATATGTATCTATTTATGTTCTAGGCACTCTCTCATTTGTTTGTTTGTGTGCCTGCAGTTCTATGATCTTCTAAATATTTTTGAGCTTAACGGGCTTCCTTCAGATGAGAATCCATATCTATTCAATGGAGACTTTGTGGACAGGGGATCTTTTTCTTTGGAGGTGATCCTAACATTGTTTGCTTTTAAGTGCATGTCTCCATCAGGTGAATCCTTTTGTTTTCTTGATCGGTTTATAATTTTTTGTTAAGTCTAGGTATATTTTTTTAGGCCTTCCATATCTTTTGCGAAGTCATGTTGAAGTCACTTTTCAATTACTTCGTTGTGGGATATTACCCCGTTGCTCCTTTCAACGTCAATATTAACTCCGATATTCATTTAACACTCATTTCCTTTGCTCAGTAATCTGACCATGTTCTACTCTTTTCAATTTAAAAGAAATCATGTTCTGAATTGATAACACTCATTTCCGTTTATTTATTTTTTTTAATTTTCAGCAATATATCTCGCAAGAGGAAATCATGAGAGCAAGAGCATGAATAGGATTTATGGTTTTGAGGGCGAGGTCCAGTCCAAATTAAGCGACAAGTTTGTGGAGCTGTTTGCTGAAGTTTTTTGTTGTCTACCACTGGCTCATGTAATAAATGGGAAGGTTTTTGTAGTCCATGGGGGTCTTTTCAGCGTTGATGGAGTGAAACTCAGCGACATTAGAGCAATTAATCGGTTTTGTGAGCCTCCTGAGGAAGGTAATTTATTACATCCCCTCCCTTTATTCTGCTTTTCGATTACGTCTGTTATTGCCCTTAACCAGGTGGATTTAAAGTTTGAAAATATGTCATCACAAACCTTCTGTAAATTAATTAGTAGGCCGATTTTATATTTGTTTTTTCTGGGTTTCATCAGGGTTAATGTGTGAATTGCTGTGGAGTGATCCACAGCCTGCACCTGGAAGAGGACCAAGCAAGCGAGGTGTAGGTCTTTCTTTTGGTGGTGATGTGACAAAAAGATTTTTGCAGGAAAACAATTTAGGTAAATTACTAGTGTTGACAAGTTATTTTACTGAAGTTAGTAGTGATACTTATCAAAAGATGTACTGGAGGATTTACATGGCTGTTAATATACAGATTTAGTTGTGCGATCTCATGAAGTAAAGGACGAGGGTTATGAGATTGAGCATGATGGGAAACTTATCACTGTCTTTTCTGCTCCAAATTACTGTGATCAGGTAACTGAATGATGGCTACTCGGCTACTCTTCGATCATTACTAAATCTTCTAAAATTGTTGTGCATGAACTTTATTGAAGCTTGTTTTTTGCACACATGATAATTTTGTTTTATGGTTCCGGCGTTGCAGATGGGTAACAAGGGTGCCTTTATCCGTTTCGAAGCACCAGATTTGAAGCCGAACATTGTTACTTTCTCAGCAGTGGTCAGTGTTTCCTGTCAATTTAACTGCTCCATATTTTTTTAACATGCGCGCGCACACACTGTACACTAATGACGTGTCTCGTTGCACTAAAAAAACTTCCTTGTATAATATCGCAGCCACATCCTGACGTCAAGCCAATGGCATATGCGAACAACTTCCTCCGAATGTTTCAGTAATTTATTTGTCCGAGTGCAAGTGCCAACACAGTTGAATACGACTTTGCTTCAGAAGCCTATTGGAGGAGGGGTTGGTGCATGTTGACAACTGCAGTATCTTGTCGCGATTACTTCCCGTAAAGATGGTTCTTTTCATTTTATGTATCTTTCTTGTTCTTGTTCTTGTTCTTCTCCCGACTAGAACGAGAATATTTCAGGCATTTTCTTTGAAGTCGTTTGTGTTCTTATGCTTGCTCCTGGAAGCCAGGTTTAGAGACGAAAGTCATAACCCTATGGAGAATGACTGCCAGCTAAAGCTCATGGCGTTTGCTTCGTGTTTATTTTTATGAATTTTGATGGGTTTCTATTTTTTTTTCGCCGGTATTCTGGATCTTGAAAATACCGGTGTAAATATGTCATCAAATTTGTTCTTTTTGTTTTTGAATTTGTTGCAACCATATAACTTGTAAATATTTGAATTTATACCTGATTTTGACATGGAAAATATCTCAAGTGCCTGCAATAAAGTTGTCATCCCACAGCCTAGACTGGAGAGAGCAATAGAATCGTCCGAGGGGAAATACGCGTTTTCCGTTTCATTGTCTTTTCTCTCTCGTCATGTGACTCTTTTGCGTTCAGGTATAAATGAGAATGTACTATACTAGTAATTACTTGTTATTCTTGTCAAGAAAACGGAATAATCGGATTAATTTTATTGTTCCCTTGACTTTCCAATGTGTACGGTTACATCAACTCAAAATCAATCGGCAATGTTTTCTATATGATTGAAACTATTATACACGGATCAGGTAATGGGAGAGCATGCGTAGCGTGTTAACTTATTCGGATGCCATGCTAGAATGTTGATATCGAACGCAAAGCCAATTGATAAGAGCTAGAGACAATATTTTGAGTGATGAGTTATATCGTAACTTAATTGTAACACATTACGAGAGATCCAAATTGAAAAGGTTATGACGGCCACTACGTGTAATTCTTGAACAACATAAATTAAAGAAGAGTACAAAAATCAAGGGTTTCTCAATGGTATGCTATTGACGTATTGCAGAATTATCGTCAAGTTAAACTACAATATCACTATATAAGCCGATTTTAGCTTAGTTTATTAAGAACACTCACCTTTCCACCTAAAATGCCGAGTTCGAATTTCCCACCCAATATTGTTGTATCAAAGAAATAAAGAGCTTCAAAATCTTGGGCCCAATATCAGGCCCAAACAAATTCATTTTTCAGGTTACCCAATTTTAAGGTTGGGCTCGGGTTAGGGCAGTGAAACCCACCCAAAATCAAGCCCTGGTAAGAAAAGAAATAGAAAAATCAGTACTTTGTGTTTTGTCTTAGCTTCCATCGTCGTTTCGACATTGGAGGACTTGAATTGCTTGCGTTCGTCGCCCCAGCTCTCCGGCGTCGTTTTGGCTCGATTTGCATTTCAGGTTTGTTTATTTCCTCCTCACCATTTGCCCCCCATAAAGTCTCTTCCTTCTTTCTGTTAATCCGCCTAACCCTTCCCTTCCCAGCTCCCTGTTTGGTTTCCGAGAAAATTTAATTCTCCAACTTTCTCATGAAATTTTATTTCTCAAATACACCACCACCGTCTTCGGCTCACTTCAATTTCTGAGAAAAATGAAACTAAAACCAGCTGATAACATAACTGACACAGAATCTAGTTTTTTTTTTTTCCTTTTATTTTCTCGGAAGCCAAACGGGGGGTTTTGATTTTGGTTGTGATTATGATTGAGGATTAACTGTGTTTGGATTAAATAATAAGCTATGGTTTGCAGAGTTTATAGCGTTATGGATATGAACTTTTGAAATGTAGAGTGGATTTCTGTGGCAATTAAGCCTTGAATTGGATTAGTTAATTTAATTGGGGGTCTTAATTAGGGTTTTGGGTGCTGTATCTTAGTTGCTATACCTTTCGGATGGTAATTGAATTGTGAAGATAAATGAAGAAGGTAAGTGGAGCTTCAAGTCTTAGTGTATTAGCTGAGAGAAATTGATCTTACCAGGTTGCACCATTGCTCGGTTCTTCGAAAAGTACAAGAGGAATTGAAATGCATTGTGGTGCGTGATGATGTTCATCTGAGCAAATTTAGGGTGCATGATGATGATTTTCCATTACGTCTCGCATTTTTGGTTTTTGGATAGGGAGAGGAAAAGGAAAGGAGGATTCTTGAAAGTGTTTATTCAAACGAAAAGCGTTTGAATGATGTCCTTGCTCTTTCATATAACATGTAGATGAGTGAATGTTTATGGGTAAAAGTTATTCATTTGTCATGAATTAAGAATGACAGTTCATGGGAAGAATTGTGATTGAAAAAGAGGACATCTTCCAAAGAGCGTGCTTAGACTTTCTCGAATGAAAACAAGCTGCGGTATGAGAGTTTCATTATGTTTTGACCTTTAAATTCTAGCACTTGACATATTGGAAATTGCAAAGATTAAGACCGTAAATACAAGTCTCTTAATTTGACCCGAGTAGGTTTAGAATGCACAAAATGCTTTCAATTCTAATGTAAATGAAGCTTTTTGTTTGCTGGTTCTTTCCAACTGCAACAATTTTCATATTTATTCTAACTTGTGCTCCAATTTACCTCATTCCAATATGCTTGCAAAGCTTCCTGGAGCTGAAACTCATTTTTTTGTGTAAATTTGATACAAGTGTGAGGCAAACATAGAGTATAGTCGATTCCTTCTGTAATTTTGTCGTTACTGAGTTTAACGGATTTACTATCTATGATTATGAATTAAGATGCTGCTATGGAGCTAATACACTGGGTGATATTTTCTGTAGTTGGCAGTAATGGAAATGATACTGGCGGACCCTTATGGGACAAATCCCGGACCAATTGATGGTTCAGTGCTTTATGATCAGGACAAGCATGTGTCTTCAGCAGTTTGGGATGGACAGGTGCAGTGAACAATTTAACGAACCATATAAGGCTTTTTACCATTTCCTTCCGTCTTTTTTAATGAGCTATTTTTTCTGATCTGGATGATAATATATATTATTAACTACCTACAGGAACGTGGTGCACTCAGATGTCATGAACACACTTCAAAGCTTGATCAATGGACACTCACGGAGAAACAGGTTGAGTTGGTAGAGAAGGCTGGATTTGGTTATTTAAGATGGATTCCGGCAATCAGTCTAGATAACCCACTCATTTCTGCACTAGTTGAAAGGTGGAGGAGAGAAACAAACACTTTTCACCTTAATGTTGGAGAAATGACGGTAACTCTTAAGGATGTCGCACTATTGCTTGGACTAGCAATTGATGGAGACCCTGTAATTGGTATAACACATACCACCTGCAACTCAGTTTGTGACAGGTATCTCGGAAAAGTACCAGAATCTAGTTATACTAGCGGTGGAATGGTGAAGCTAAGCTGGTTGAAAGAGTTCTTTTCCCATTGTCCCAAAGATGCACCACTCGAAGTGATTGAATGTCATACCCGTGCATACCTCTTATATCTTGTTGGAAGTACAATATTTTCCACAACTACTGGGAATAAAGTCCCTGTCATGTACCTTCCACTGTTCGAGAATTTTGACAATTGTGGGAGATATGCCTGGGGGGCAGCAGCATTGTCATTCTTGTACAGGGCACTGGGAAATGCCTCTCTGAGATCTCAAAGTACAATTAGTGGTTGTTTAACGCTACTACAGGTTATCTACGTGTCTTTTTATTTCTTTTGTATTTTCTATTTTTTGAGCAGTTCCTTTGGCTCTTATTTGCAGTTGCTTCTTGTTGACATCTTTCTTTTTCTTTTTATATTTCATATCATATTTTTGCAGTGCTGGAGTTACTTTCACCTAAATATTGGACGACCAAAGCTCAATACTGGTTCAATGCATGATCGTTTTCCTTTTGTGCTTAGCTGGAAAGGAAAGCAAAGTGGGCCAACAACAAACCGTGATGTAGTGTTTTATCGTAAAGCTCTGGATTCCTTGAAACCATGTGATGTCAGTTTTTCCTTCTTCTTTCCATCGATAACTGAGTCAGTTGATATGCTAGTTTTAATGTATGATATAAAAATAAATTTGACATGGCGTTGGCTTATAGGTGGAGTGGCTTCCATATAGAACTATGGACAGTACAGTGATTCCAGAAGATATCAAGAGCAATCTGAATATAGGGAGGTCAAAAACAATGCTGATATGCTTTGACAAGGCAGAAAGGCATCTCCCAAACCGTTGCCTAAGGCAATACGGCATGTCTCAGTCAATCCCAGAGGATGTACAGCGATGGGAGAGAAAAAGTCGCGGAGTTGACGGTGGGGTTGACTTGTCAGGAAAAATGGAGTCAGAGCTTAATGAATGGCTGGAGCGTCGATATCATATTGTTGAAGGTGATGATGGTGCAGATGAAAGTGATTATATGCTGTGGTACCTGAAAATTACACGTAAATTTATAGGGAGGCCTATATCTCTCTCCTCTGAGTTTCAAATAACGGTAATATTGTATTGAATAAGTAAAATTATAATTTATTGGTTATTGGCAAGTGTAAGGATAAGGAGATGGTGCATTATCTTTAAATGATAACGTTATTAACTTTTGCAGAATGCTGGGTTGAGGGATATTGCACGCATAGCAGATACATTTGTAACAGACGGGTTGGACCAAAAACAAGCTGATTCAATTGAAGAAATCAGAAGTATTGCGCATCAATGTTTGAGGGACCAGATTTGTGGTCCAGACATACCATCACCCACCCCACAAAATGAATTTGGGAAAAGGATAAGAGGAAAGGAGAGGGTAAGAAGAAAAGGTATGGGAAGACGTTTGCGGAAGGATGATCCAGCACAATATATTACTGCTAGTGAGGACGATCAATCCCAGTTTTGTGGTACCAATGTCAGGGTTGAGCAGATACGTTTTCAGGATGTACACAGTGAAGATCATTCGCAGCTATATCCTGTTGACAGTGAGGTCACTGCTTTGCATATGATCAACGGAGATGATGAGGATGAGAATATGCAGCTATGCAGTGCCGACATGGGGTTTGATCATTCAGAGCTAAGCCATGCGGCTACTGTGGAAGGTAATTCTGAGCTAATCCGTGCGGTTGTGAAGTTTGATGATGCGCAGCTTTTTGAAGCAACTGAAAAGATCGACTCACAGCTTCGTGATACCATAAATGAAGTCAAGGACTCACAACTGTCTGATTCAACTAAGGTAGTTGATACACAGATGTGCAATGCAACTAAGGTCATTGACTCACAGCTCCGTGGTGCACATAACGAGGTTGATGACTCAGAGCTTCCTCATGTTACGAGTGAGAGTGATCCACAAGCATCGAAAGTTGAAGCAGAGGTTGTTCCAGAGCCTTCTCTTGAAACTCCTCAGGACATTGCCCAGCAGAGTAAATGTAGTGTCGTAGTATAATATAAAGCCGCCATCATGCAATTTTTCTGAGGTAATCCATTCACACGAGTAAAGACGTGTACTCTGATCTGATAATTCTTCGATCTTATTTGTACTATTTTCTGCTTTCATTTGTTCTATATACCAGATGAATCTGTAATTCCATTTTATTGTTTGACAGGCAGCGCGAGCATAACTATACGAATTGCAAATGTGCAGCTAGATTAGTAGTCTTGGGGAAGTAAGCTGGCAACAAAGATGCTTCGGTTCATGTTAATTATTCTACTGTTTTGTGCTGTAACAATTTTATGTCTGATCTATTTTTATAACGTCATCTTCGTCTTTAGGTTATCGATTATTCACTTTCGTTTCCAAATGTAAAGATTACTGGAAGTTGTGTCTGTTCAGGTACTGGAAATAATGTATAATTTCATGTATATTATGATCCCTCTGAAAATTTTGAAGTTTCGTTTTTTCCCGTTGGGTTTTTGTTGTTTTGTATACAAGCGAGTAGCGATAATGGGGGAGGAAAATCGAACCCGAGATCTTGAGTGATGATTGTTTTTTTACTGACGGAGCTACAAGTCGCTTATCGTAGGATGCTTTTATTTCTTGAAGAAAATGTAAGGGACAAATGGGCCCTTAAATCTGAATAACAGAGGACCATTATTTAGGGTAGTTCATATTTTGAGACACAAACTATTCCTTTCACCATAATTTAGATAATTTACAGAGAGTATTTGGTTGATTGGATTAAAACCCTTTTGTATTTTTTTGGTCGAAAGTCTTGTGTAGTGTCAGGCAACTAGCACAACTCTAAACGCTCCAATTTAGCCCTCGTGTGGGGTCTACGATTCGGTTCAAATGGATAATTCACTGTATTTAAAGTATGTTGAAGAAAGAAACGAATAACTCTGCCCAACTTAAATTAATGAAACTTATCCATTCTAGTTATGCTAAAATGATAGGATTATAAGGGATAGGTTTTATTCATCAAACGGTTATGTTCAAATCTCTTTTCCAATCCCTTCCGAAAAAAGAACCCCAAACGAAACTTTAAAGTTAAGTAAAACTTACTCTACCATATGGTGGTCTATATGAAAACTAAACACTTCCAAAGATTGGGTTTAGGGTTTAGTTTCAGCAACTTTTTTTTTTTTTTTTTTTTTTAACAACACTAGTCGTTAAGATTTGAACTCTAAACCTCTTCGAACAAAATCTCGAACAAAATAAAAAACTGCAAGGTGTGAGATGAAATTGTTATGTGCTCAGCTTTAGGCATTCAGTAGCACAAGTTCAATGTTTTGTGCTACTATGCGACACTGCCCTGGTTTGCACTTTCATGTCATGGTTTTTTGTGAAAACCATTGTTTAAGTTGAAGGCTTTTGTTTATTAAACTCAACCGTTTACACCTGAATTTCATGTTGGGAGAGGACAAGAGTAGCAATTAATTTCCTTTTGTGGGGATGAAATTCCAATGCAAACTATTTTTGGCGTTGAAAACCAAAACCTGAAAACTACTTTCTTTTCAAAATTTGATCTTAAATTTTTATTTCTTGAAAATTGAAATTTAAAATATAAAAAAACTAAAAATTAAAAACGAAATAATTATCAAATTGATCCGTTGCTTAACAATAGGAAAACAAAATTGTGTGTGGGAAAAGTGAAACATGCCCCCTTCAAGGTCCCTCGATCTCTTGACCCTACCTGTGCTTTCAAATTATCAAATTTGGATTTGACTCCTCTCATGAGCAAAGAAGACGTAGCCTCCTAACCCAAATACACGGACCGTTAGATTTTGATTCAACGACTACAATTATTATAATTTTTAGAAGAATTCTCTATTTGTAACCGTTGAATTTTGATCCAACGGCTCATGTGTTTAGGTCAAGAGGCTTCGTCTCCCTGGAGAGGATCCAAATCCATCAAATTCTTACTCATATTACTCAGATGTCATGATTCCCCCTTCCCCCATTGATTTTCACCACTCCTCCTATCACTTCAATCACTTGTCCTACAACTCACCCTCTCCCCCCCCCCCCCCTTCTTTTCTCTCTCTCTCTCGCTCTCTAGCACTCACATGAAGTGAAAACCCCATCTAAAAACCAGACAACAAAATGCTGCAACTCACCAAACCTGCTCCACACCTTGACACAATGTGCCTTCCCTTCTCACTCTCTCTCCCTCCACTTCTTCTCTTCCTTCTCCTCTCTCTCCCTCCTTCAACCAGCGCCGCCACCAACACCATGCTTCCATCTGAATCAGAAACCCTCTTCAAGATCATGGAATCCATGTCCTCTGATCAACCCTGGAGAATTTCTCACCCTGACCCTTGCCAAGCTTCCTCCTCCTGGCCCGGAATCGAGTGCAAAATCGGAAAAGACAATCGCCCCCATGTCTCCCGGCTAGATTTTGGCTCCCCACCAAACCCCTCCTGCAAAAAAACGGCCGCATTCCCTTCCCTAATCTTCTCCCTCCCATTTCTCCAATCTGCTTTCTTCTTCAACTGCTTCACCCACACAAAAACCACCCTCTCTATTTCTCAAAACAGAGCATCCTCCCCTGCCTCCCTCCAGCAGCTCAGCCTCCGGTCCAACCCGGCACTCACCGGCCCAATTCCACCTCAAATTTCCTCCCTCAAGTCCCTTGAAATCCTCACGTTGTCACAAAACCGCCTCTCCGGTCCGATCCCACCGGAGATCTTCACCCTCCAGAGACTAATCCACCTTGATTTGAGCTACAACATGTTCACAGGCACCATCCCTCTTCAGCTGGGCAGTCTTAGAAACCTCCAAGGCCTTGATTTGAGCTACAATTCTCTCACAGGCTCCATCCCAGACACAATTGGTCAACTGGTTTTGCTGCAAAAAGTTGACTTCAGCTCCAATCAACTCACAGGCTCCATCCCCAATGGCGTCGAAAAGCTCGGTTTATTGGTTTTCATGGCTCTAAGCAACAACAGGTTAAGTGGGCAATTTCCGAACGGATTGGAAAAGCTGCAGAGCTTGCAGTATTTCATTTTAGACGGCAATCCAATGCACGTTCCTCTGCCATTGGAGTTTGGTAAATTGGTGAAACTCCAAGAACTCAGGCTGGCTGATTCCGGCTACTCGGGCACTATCCCGGAATCCTTCTCCCAGCTCAAGAATCTAAGCACTCTGTCGCTGCAGAACAACCGATTAACCGGCAAAATCCCGGTCGGGTTTGGGAGCCTCTCGCACATTTACCACATGAATCTGAGCAGGAACATGTTGGGGGGTGTTGTGCCTTTCAATGCAAGTTTCCTCAAGAGGTTGGGGAGGAACTTGGATCTCAGTGGAAACCCAGGTCTCTGTCTGAGTTCCTCAGAAGCTCACGGTTCGAAAGTTGGAGTTAATGTCTGTGGAAGCAGTGATCAGATTGCTTCACCAGCCTTGCCATCGAAGAATTCTCAAGCTCCTCTTCCATCTGGGATCTCCAAAAACCCATTTTTTCTGTTTGCTGTTTTGTGTGTTTGGAGATTGCATCATCAGATGCTTTTAGTGTGATAAAGTATATTTGTGTTTAATTTAGTCTGATTTATTGGTGATTAGCGTAAAATATTTTTAAAAGAAAACTAATGAAAAATGTTTGAAAATTTTGAGTTTTAACGATAAGGACAAAATAAAAGGTAAAGTGAATAGTATCAATATTGACTTTTTAGTGTAAAAATACGATTTTTTGTTAAAGTGAACATTACCGGAAGCTTTTCGTTAAATTGCATTTTCATTACTGTTTACTTTTAACAAAAAATCATATTTTTATCTTTTCTTGATACTATTTATTACATCTTTATTTGTCATTTTTCATTGAAATTAAAAAAAATTTGAACTTTTTGTTAGTTTTTTTTTTTTTTTTCTGGACAAATAGTAAGATATTATATCAAATATCTAAATTACGGAAAAAATAATTTAAACTTGGATGCATAAGGAGCACATTGCTTTAACACCAACTTGGCCAAACGCATGTAAGCAACCATCTTTTAATTTGTTTGAGAATTTTTCTTCTTACAAATTTAAATCATGTGGTTGATCTAGAAGAATTACTGGTGTAACGGGTATATTCTCATATTGGTATTTCTCTAATTATGTACTTTATCGCGTGATCACATGTCATTATACAAATAGTGAGATGTATGTGTTAAAAAGTTAATAACTTAAAAAATAAAATTTCCTACCAAGTATATAAACGTGATGTACCATCCATGTTCCGATCACAATGAAAATTTTCGCATACGTTAGAATCTTTGTGACCTACAATTCTAGTCATAAGGCCAATCATGTTGTCAAATGTCCAGACGGTGGCTGAAAGCTTTATTCCCTTACTGGTTCCTTCTGTGATACTAGGTGGACCAATCAATTATTTTCAGCAGCAGATGAACATAAGAAAAATCTTGATATAATATTTAAGTGATTTAGAGGACACTGCCATTGGAAATTTGGAATAGAATTTTTTCGTGTAATAAGCATGTTTTTCTTTTCTTTGACAAAATTTTCAAACCCATCGCCTTCGGCAATGTTTACCACGAAGCAAACTTCTTGACCGATGTCGTTTTCGACGGAGGCATTAATTCGTTATGGCCATGCAGTACATAATTGTAATATTTAGATTAACTCTAACTTTGATGAGGCTGCTCTTGCATGACAATATAAATGATGTGTAAACAGAAGTGCTAATCAATTAGTAACTTAATACGATGTTAATTAATCGTCTACACTTGCTCTAGGATATTTTGCATAATCTGAACCGGCCATTTTATCACTTAAAGATTGTCCTTACAAGATTTCATTGAAATCAAATGACATTTACTTATCTAACTGGGTCATATCAAATAGGTGAACACAATATTGTTGATAAACAAAGGAAATGTTCACAATAACAATTGTAGGGCAAGACAATTTCCAGTTGCAATGAATTTTTGCAAGAATGATTTATGAGTGAGCGTTTTTATGATTCAGATCATGAAATACTTTGTGGAGCTGCCCCAAATAAGTGATTAACGTTGTTTAAATTATTACTAACTGATTAACACTTAAACACTCGATATATATATATATATATATATATATATATATATATATATATATATATATATATTCTTCAATAATTCCGTGGAAATATGCAGCTCGTGATTTTGACACTTACTTTTGGGGATATTACCATTAGCAAGCAAGAGAGAGAGTATCATCTGACACTATATATGTTGGTTCGATTAAAGGTTTAATTTCTGGGGACCAGAACCAGAACCAGATAGATTTCTCTTTGAAGAGTAGACATCAATTTAAACCAGAACTTATAAATTTCTACCACCCCTACCAAATGTACAACAATTCATGCTCAGTAAGAAAATTACAGAACCTGGTTAAATTTGTAAACTTCATCAAATAACGAAAGTGAAAATGAAATTACAGTGGCGGGGTGGGGTATTATTTGTAGGACAATTGCCCCTGTGGAGGGAAGGTTGATGAAACAAGACCACCTGCATGCAGAGAAGGACTAAATTGCAAAAGGACACATGACCCCTCTTAATATATGGATCCCACCATTTCTTTTTCAACATTTGAAAAAAAAAAAAAAAAAAAAAACTTCACTATTTGTAAACAGTCTTGGTACAACATTTACTATTTACTACTGCATGCTCAATAGTAAAGTGACCTAGCTATATATTTACCCACCGCCACCCTTCAATTTTGAATCCCATGGATTAGGGTATGTAGTTCGTGCTTCTCTGTATTTACAAGTTTCAATTCGTATAAGCAGAAATTTTACTATTCTCGGGTGTATAGCATAATAAAAAATGATGAAAATCTCTCGATATAGATTAGGACCTCACACTAATATTTTTGTATATGTACTTTACTTAATAATCCAAGGGGAAAAGCTTAGTACAGTCCCCTATGCATGCGAGTAATTCTGAGGTGTACATATTTGCTAGAATATGAACACGCAACACAAAAGCAATTAGTTTCAAGTCATGGTGTTCAATTATGTTTTAAGCCGTCCCAAGGCAAAACTTCCCTTCTCCAAGTTGGAATACCTTCACCCAAGAATAATCATTGATAGACGTCGATGCATGTAGGGAAAGAGAATTTTCAATGTGATCGGTACACGGAATGGTACAACACGTGTTATTATAAAAATGATGAAATATATGTGTTAAAAAGTTAATAACTTAAAAAATAAAAATTTCCACCACTTCTATAAAAACTTGTGATGTATCATCCGTGTTCCTGTCGCAAAGAAAAATTTCTCGTGTAGAGGACGAATCCTAGCAGCTAAAACCCTAATCCTAAGTAGTTCAATTTCATCATTGGCTTTGTGCCGCACAAAACGTTGATCAACGTTGATATATCTCACTGATAGTTGGCTAAGATAATATAACATACGTTCAAATCAAATGATTATAAAAAAATAAAAAAATAGTAGACGTGCAATAATTTAGTATTCAGTCTGATGCTATATCATGCACGGTATTTTTTTGCGGAAGAGGATCCTGTTCGGATCCTCTTTGTGAGGATACAAATGATCAATCAATCAATTATATTCATTTATTGTACATTATGCGGTTAATTTTCGTTAGGTATTATTTATAGGGTTATGATATCCATATATCTCATTTTACTTCTCACACCTTTTTAATTTTCGATTGTCAAATAAGATGAATTGAAGAAAATCAACAGACATAACTAATCAAGAGGTGTGTAAGAAGTAAAATTGGATGTGCGTATAGCACACCCCTATTTATATTCAATTTAAAATTTAAAATTTAAAATAATTTCTAACCGCACGATGTATGATGAATGAACATGATTGATTAATTCTTCGAATCCCCACAAAAAAGATCAGGAGATGATCATTTTCCTTTTTTTGCATCACCTTAGATCATAGAGTGATCATTGTTGTACCAAATCACTAATTAATGCATGCATATATAATTGTATATACATGAAATTGTAAGCCTTCATTCAAAGGTGGGCAACTATGGACAAGTAGAATCAAATCCAACTTCCAGTTCTAGGAAACGGACATGGATCTTCTCCATATCCAATTGTCCTAATTCTAGGAATTCATCAATCTGGACCGTTAAAATTTAATCTAACGGCTAAAGTTTTTATAACTTTAAAGTGGATCGCTGTTTGTAACCGTTGGATTAAATTTCAACAGTCCGGATTGTTAGATCCTAGAATTAAGACAATTGAATTCGGAGAGGATCCATGTCCCTAGGAAACGGTTTCGAACAGGTAAGTCCAAACTATCACACGCCCATCCCGTCTCCAATGCAGTAAAGGAAAAAAGTAGATAGCACAGTCACTTGTCACACCCACAAATATATATAGATATATATCCATCCCGTCCCCATTGCATTAAAGGAAAAGGTCGATAGCACAGTCACTTGTCACACCCACTAATATATATATTTATTTATTTATTTATTTATTCATATATATTCTATGTTTATCATTCAAAGGCTCATCACTCTCTCGAACAGATTTTGTCATCAAACAAGTATTTGGAAAGTATGAAGATGAAACCTACTCTGAAAAGGCAACTAGCCATCAAGGCCAAATGGGTTTTTTCGTACGTGCATAATGCATGCATGTGTGAGAGAGAAGCAGGACGTTGATGTTTCACCCGAAACTAAACTAACGATGTATATGTAGCGAGTAACACAACTTCACATGCAAAGTTTGGTAAATTAACTTTCAACGTGAGACGTTTCTTCATATTTTCACACACTTTCCTCACCCATAACAAGTTCCAAAGCCTTTTATGTGGTCTACACAAGAGTGACACTAAACGTGTGTGACAATGAGATTTGATACCACAAAAGAAGTTAATATTCTAACATAAAACTAATTGGTCATACGAGAGTAATTATACTTTTAAAAAACACATACGAAATTTGGTAAACTTCTGATAGTAGACATTTCTTCTTATTGACGAGAATTACTACAAAAGGAGGGGTGGTGGTGAATATAACCAGGAGGGTATGGGGGACTAAGACAGAAACAACGTGTCTGTCACTTTCTTTGTTCATCAAAGAGTTAATAGAAGAAGAAAAGTTGCAGAGAACCTCACGTGGGAAAGGGAGTCCTTTGTGCAGGTACAAATTTTTACACCACAATTTTTTTTTTTTCCATTTCACCTATATATTTTGAGAATGGATCGAGATGCTTTATTGCTTTTAGGTAAAATTCAAGATGTCATGTTCAATCATGTACGTTCATCTGATATACATGTGTGTGTGTATATGTATAATATATTGTTGGTTGAGCTTTGAAGCGCAACCATGCAGCTTTCTGCACACATCATTCTCAAAGGGCCCATTTTTATCTCTGGTCTGTTGGAATTTAACAGCTATATAAATATATATATATATATATATATATATATATATATATATATATATAATATATGTGTGTGTGTGTCCTGGAGAATGAAGTGGTACTATTTTTCATTATGCTACCAATTATTAACATTCCGATCGAACGGAAATTTTGGCCAGAACTGTTGAAAAATTCGCGATAACTGAAGACCTTTTAGGTTGTCAATTTAAATGCTTAAATGGTGTTTAGTCAAAATAGTTTATAAGATTGACACAATTTCTTACTTTGATCCTTAATAAGTGGTAAATGTAGCATTAATCTTTTAATTTTGATTAGGTTCTTACTAATTGGAGCACAAACTAAGAAGGATTATCCAATCTCTCCCTTGTTAACAGAACTATGAATCTCTAAAGAATACAAAGATTAAATGGAAAGAGCAAAAGTGGAAGAGTAAAGGATTCTCATATTTCTTAGTAAAAATGAAGAATTCTTACAAAGCTTTCATACTTAATGTGGAAGACTAAATGCTATATGTACTAACAAATCACAATCACAATTACAATATTACCTTTTAACCTCCTTACTCAATTACCATCTTATCCTCCTTAACAACCTTAATTCCCAACTACCTTTCTTTTAACTAACTTGACTCAGCCATGTGTCATTGGTTAATACTCCCCCCCTCAAACATAGCTAGGGAAGTCCCAAGCTATGGTTGGGAGTTGCTGTGATCATGTGATGGAGCTGCATTTGAAAACTCCAATAGTGTTTGATGACTATCCTGCACCCTTGTCTTGGAAGCGCCCAGAGTAAGATTAATACAATGTTTTACAAAGATTGGACTGTGAAGACCCTTAGTAAATACATCTGCAACATGCTCTTCAGTTGGTATATAATGCACAGTGATATCACCTTTCTGGACTTTCTCTCGAACAAAATAAAAATCGATATCCAGATGCTTGATCCGAGAATGAAACACTGGATTAGAGCACAGTGCTAAAGCAGAAATATTATCACAATGAAGTTTAGGTGGGATTGGAAGAAATTGATGCACATCTTTGAGTAATGATCGTATCCAATATACATCTGAGGCACAGTGAGCTAAAGCTTTGTATTCAGCTTCGGTTGAACTGCGGGAGACTGTAGCTTGTTTCTTTGACTACCATGAGACATGATTAGATCTAAGAAACACAACAAATCCAGTAATAGACCTCCGTGTATTTATATCGGCTGCCCAATCAGAATTAGAATACGCAGCTATGTTAAAATCAGATGTTCTGGTATACTTTAAACCACAGTCTAAAGTTCCCTGCAGATATCTCATGATTCGCTTCACCATATGCATGTGCATATCTATTGGATGAGTCATATACTGACAAACAACATTAACGGAATGAGCAATATCTGGGCGAGTGAAGGTGAGGTACTGAAGGGCTCCCACAAGACTGCGATAATGAGCAGGATCAGCTAAAAGATTGCCTTCATGTACAAGTAACTGAGAGTGAGGCTTAGATGGTGTTGATGTGGATTTACAATTTCCCATCCCTGCTTTCTTGAGTAGCTCTTTGGCATATTTTGACTGTGTTACCAGTAATGAACCATCGGAATTATAGTGAATTTGCAATCCCAAGAAATATGTTAATCTGCCCATATCCTTTAATTCAAACACTTCAGCAAGATTAGTGATAACAGATTAAAGCTTGCGTGAGGATGAGCCTGTGAGGATAATGTCATCAACATAGAGAAGAAGTAGAATAACGTCCCCATCATCAACCTTTACAAACAAACTAGAATATGATAATGCAGTTTGGAAACCAAGTGCAGGGAGAAAGCTTGTGAATTTTGAATTCCAGACCCGTGGTGCCTGTTTAAGACTATACAAGGACTTAACTAATCGGCAAACATGATTTGGATATGTAGGATCAACAAACCCCTGTGGCTGCTTCATACATACTTCTTCCTCAAGGTCACCATGAAGGAAAGCATTCTTGACGTCTAATTGCCTCAAATGCCAATTAAATTGTGCTGCCAAAGCAAGAATTATCCTGACTGTAGTATGCCTGACCACTGGACTGAATGTCTCAGAGTAATCCAAGCCCTCATTTTGACTGAATCCTTGTGCCACCAATTGTGCTTTGTACCTGGAAATAGTGCCATCTGAATTCCTTTTGACTTTATAAACCCATTTACTCCCAATAACTTCTCTATTTGATGGAAGAAGAACTAGTTTCTAAGTCCCTTGAGCCTTTAAAGCATCAAATTCCCCCTGCATGGCATGTTGCCATTGAGGTACAGTGGATGCAGCTCGAAAGTGTTTTGGTTCTTCAACTTCTCCAACGTCAGCAAGGAAAGATAAACCACAGTAAACCATAGTAGTAGCTGAGTAAGAAGAGTCAAGTTGAAGAGATGATAGTTCAGGAAAATTTGCAAAAAAAGAAGAGTAATCCTGTCTTGGTATAGCCCCTGTTTTGAGCCTTGTTTGAATTCCAGTAGTCATATTTGAGACATCACAATTACTTGCCATGTCATTAGAAGGGGATAAAGGGAGAATTACCTGTAGTTGTGCAGGATCTAAGACAGGAAGCAAGGAAACTGTACCAGATGGAGTGGAAAAAGTAGGTGTTGATGCTGATTATGTTTCAAATTCCTGTATTTCTGAGCCTTGATGTAGAGTACCGGATACATGATGAGGAACTTCAGAAGATGTTGATGAAGTATTCTCAAACTGATGCATTGAAGATACAGTGTGCTCAACTTGACTTGGATGAACCATAGTATTAGGAACTGAATTTCTCATTGGCATAGGTATAGGAATAAGCACAAGCACTGATCGAGAACTGGTAGTAGCATATTGTTCTTTTTGTAATGACTTTGAAACTTTCATGTAAGGAAACATAGTCTCATAAAAAATAACATGTCTTGAAATTATTGACTTGCTATTTATTGGGTTATAACAAATCACTCCTTTGTAGCCCATTGAATAGCCAAAAAAAATACACATTTCAGACCTTGACTGCAATTTGTTGGCATTATATGGTCTTAACGAAGGATACACAGCACAACCAAACACCTTTAAGGACTTGATATCAGGTTGTTTAGTATAGAGTCTATAATAAGGAGACTCCATAGAATTAGACTTGCATGGCATTCTATTGATAAGGAATACAGAATGTGTACATGTAAAATACCAGAACTCAATTGGTAAGTGAGCTGTGATCATTAAAGTTATTGCAGTCTCTACGATATACCATGTTAATAGAACCATGAATCTCTAAAGAATACAAAGATTAAATGGAAAGAGCAAAAGTGGAAGAGTAAAGGATTCTCAGATTTCTTAGTAAAAATGAAGAATTCTTACAAAGCTTTCTTACTTAATGGGGAAGACTAAATGGCTATAAGTACTAACAAATCACAATCACAATTACAATATTACCCTCTAACCTCCTTGCTCAATTACCATCTTATCCTCCTTAACAACCTCAATTCCCAACTACCTTTTTTTTAACTAACTTGACTCAGCCATGTGTCATTGGTTAATATCCCTCTCTCGTTCTCTTGAAAATTCATTTTTGATTCTCGTCTCCTCGTTTTAATCATAAAGAATATGCTTTGATTCCAACATTGAGTTGCTTGCAAGATTGTACGACATAATTGATATGTCTTATTTCTCATTTTTTTTAATGTTTATCTCGATGCCAACTTTTTATGATACTTGTTAACTCTTGGATACATTATACATAGTTCAACTAATAACTCAATTATTTGTTGATTCCTTTTTGGTCAGACTGTTGTGTGACTACTGTATACGATTTGGTTTTATCTAGCAAACAGAATTGAAAAAAAAAAAAAAAAAAAAAAAACAATTGCCCCTTCTTAGTAGGATGGCATTTTTAAAGTAGGCTTTTCTACTTTTTTTTTCTTTTCAAAGACAAAATCACATTTAAACTTGTGGAATAAAAAAAAAAAAAACATAAGGACAAAGGGCTGGTTTGAAATTGCTTTTGTAAGAAGTAATTATGTTCATAAGTGTTTATGTGCAGAAGTGCTTTTATTAGAAACACGTTAAAATTTTAATTAAAATTCTAAGTGTTTGCTTTATGAACAAACAACCGAAAGTGCTTCATGAAAAAATATTTGACGAATGGTTCTCGAAAATAATTTGACATGTGCTTTTTATGCTTGTTTGGAACTTGGAAGTATTTATGAAATTAATTTTTAATAAAAATACAAGTGAACATTGGAAAAACACTTGAAGTGCTATCTGCAAAAAATACATAATTGTGCTTCTTCCAAAATGCATTTCAAAGGTTTTTGAAACTTTGAAATATTTTCACAAAAAACCGATTTCAGTTGTTTTAAAATCAATTCCAAACAATTAGCTTACCATTTTTTCAGTTAAGGTAATAAAAAACGATTTCAATCATTCTAGAAGCAAATCACAAGTAGATCCAGGCTTTAAGTATGGGCCAAATTTTGGGCCTTCACCATCCCACCCAAAAGCATTAACCCAATCCCACCCATAAACCCAACCCAAAGGATTCTCCTTTGCCGGACGGACTCTATTTGCAGACTCCCTACCTTTCTTCTTCGTTCAATTTCACTCTCTTACTCTCAGCAAAATCGCCATGGCTGTGGCTTTGAAGCTCCTGAAGCAACTCCGACCACCGCAGACCACCTCCACAATCCTCCACCGCAATCTCAGCCCACGGCTCTCGAGCATTCGCAGTGTAACCAGAGTCTTCTCAGACGCTCCTCTTCTAACCGAGCCCCTTCCGGCTTCACCTCCGCTAAACCCTCATTCTCCATCGCCGTCGTCTCTGAACCAGTACGAGCTTGCCAAGTTCGCCTCCATTGCCGAAACCTGGTGAGAGCTTCTCCCTTTTAGCATACAAGGTTCAATTTTTGCACTTGAATTTGATTTAGCTGTGGTATGATTGTGAATTCATGACCAATGAGAAAGAAATTTACTTGTATTGGACTTTTCAGGTGGGATTCTGAAGGGCCGTTCAAACCATTGCATCTGCTGAATTCTACAAGGCTTGCTTTCATTCGCTCCACGCTTTGCCGACATTTCGGGTAAATAGGTTTTCTTGGTGTAGTTTTAGGGATTATTAATGTTGCCAAATTCTTAGCTGCCGAGTAATTAAGAAAGTAGATTGCTTTGGTGCCTGGCATTGTCTGCAGAAGTGAAATTCGTAAAAGGAACGATACTTTGCTAACATTATTCAAAAGCTAAATGATGATTCCGAGTATTATGTTTTGTGTTTCGTTCAGGAGGGATCCGTTATCTCCTAGGCCATTCGAAGGTCTCAAGTTTATCGATGTTGGCTGCGGTGGTGGAATTGTCTCTGAGGTATGTTATCGTGCACCTTCCCAGGTGCATTCACTCCTCTTCACTGCACATGAACACCGTGTTTATATAATTGTTCCTCCTACCTGTGGTATGCTGATTCCCAGGTGCATTCACTCCTCTTCACTGCACATGAACACCGTGTTTATATAATTTTACCTCCTACCTGTGGTGTGCTGATTCGCTATTAATATGTTCTGCATTGTACTCACACAACATTTTGAATCCTCTTTCAGTAATGTTTAATTTAACTGATAGCTTTACCTAGCAATTGTTTCTGGTTAAGGGGCCATGATAATGTGATAATCTTTAGCCTTTTTTCAGCCCTTAGCTAGAATGGGAGCTACTGTGACGGGAGTTGATGCAGTTGAGAAAAATATCAAGATAGCGCGTGTTCACGCTGTATGACCACTCTCTTGAACAATGGCAGTTTATTTAATTTTTTTATTTATTAAGTATTTGTGCATGTGCAAGTACTTTGTTTCCTAAAGTGTCTTAACATGCTTCTAAACGTTACTTATTCACACAGGATTTGGATCCAGTGACCTCGAGAATTGAATACCAATACACTACAGCTGGTATGCGCTAAATTTGTTCTTATTCTGTGTAGTCAAGTTTGTGGTAATGGATTCAATTAGTATTTAATCTTTCATGCATCTCTTTAGAATGCATGGTTTTCCACCCTTAATGAACACATTAAATGGCTCACTATGATCATTGATGGCGTAAGTTAGGAAAACTATACTTGGTTGCATCCACTGCATTCAAAAGCTGTTAAATACGATAAATGATACCCAGCTGATAGCCACTTAAAATGTTTTTTCTTTCTGAGACATTCCTGCATGATATAAATGGTATTTTGATTAGAGAATTGTTATTGGCACTCCAAAAATCTCATTCTACACTCCAAACTTTCTATATTTGGAAAGAAAAATACACTTGTGAGGAGTGTAGAATGAGATTTTTGGAGTGCCAATAACACTTCCCTTTGATTATTTCAGTATCCTATTTGGAATCTTTGTCCCATGCAATTTACGTTTTTGCGGTGGTATCAGTAAATGTTGGTGATCTTCTAAAACATTTGACCTGTACTAGCAAATTGTGTTGTTGTGAGTTTTTTTATTTAGAAAGTGCTATTATTTCAGTGTTGAAGATCGTTTGTATTTTTCTTTAATCTCAAGTAATCGTTCTTTTCTTAATTGTTTTCTTCCAATTATAATATACACAGAAAAGCTAGTTGAGGAACAGAAGAATTTTGATGCTGTTTTTGCTTTAGAGGTAAAAAAATGCCTGTATGATTCTCGCTTTCTTCAGTGTTCATAACTAATTTGGTTGTAAATTGATGATTTTACTCAAGGTAATTGAGCATGTAGCAGACCCTGCTGAATTCTGCAAATCCCTGTCAGCCTTAACTGTCACCGGTGGAGCTACTGTTATTTCAACTATTAACCGTTCTATGAGAGCGTATGCTACTGCCATTTTTGCAGCAGAGTATATCCTCCAATGGGTATAATTCGTTATTACCTCCTGCAGTTGATTATGTGTTTTTGATCTACCATGCAACATCTGTTGCTTTGCTGTAAATTTTGCCTTCTTTCTTTAACTTGGTTGTTTTTGTTGCATTCTTGTTTGAAATTCTAGCAGACCTGATTGGTTTATATGCGAGTGATATGATTCCTGTTTTATTAGAACTATCCAACTGATATCGCTATATGATATTGCATAGAAACTTTAGAAATTGTTGTCAATGAAACGATGCTGGGTTTCAAAATCTAAAGTATGTTCAAGTGCACTAAGATTTCTGGAAACATATCCTGAAGCTATACTAAAATTCCATATTATATCGTTGTGATTGCAATTGTTACAATTCTAAAGGAATTAACTCTTATTCAATTCAATTGGTACCTCTAAAATAATTCGCTATGGAGGTGGAAGGATTTCTCTATTCTTCAGCTTTTTTCTTTGAAAATAGTTTGATCAAGTCATGTTTTCTCAAGTCTATTCATCATCTGTTGATAACATTTTGACTTGAACCAAATCGATTGTTTTACAGCTTCCTAAAGGTACACATCAATGGTCCAGTTTTCTCACTCCCGAAGAACTAGCCCTGATCCTGGAGCGTGCTTCTATTTCAGTAAGCCGTAACAACTTTTTCCGCCCTAGGAACTTCTGCTATTTTTACCCATGCACTTGTCGCCAACGCTTGTTTTCTGTTTGGTTGGTTTTGTGCAGGTCCAAGAGATGGCTGGGTTCGAGTACAACCCTTTGTCAGGTAGATGGTCTTTATCCGACGATGTTAGTGTAAATTTTATTGCTTATGGTACTAAAACAATAACATCCAATTTATAATGTTAAGAAAAAAGTAATTTCCATGCTCCCCCCCCTTCTTGCTTGAATGAAAATTTTGTTCTTCTTCCTACTCTCCCCCCCCCCCTTCTTGCTTGAATGAAAATTTTGTTCTTCTTCCTACTCTCCAATGTTTCTAATTTCTTTTTGATCTGCATCTATGAGGAAGGAAATTCCGTCATACACACAAGCATTGTCAGACGTTCTCAAGGTCGTGCACAAAAGTACATGAAATGGGGATGTCAAAGTAGCCCATGAAATGGTATGGGATGCTATAATAACGTCTTCGGGAGTAGGAAAGACCTCGAAAGATGTCACCTCAATAGTCAAAATAGTAATAACTCATGATTCAATGGTGATACGGTCAATTTATTTTAAACGAAGGCATGAAATTCATTAATTTCATTCCATTTCCACATTTATACTTACTCCAAACTTTTCCGACCAAACACGACCTAAAGCCGATCAAATTCTCTTGGAAACCGAAAGCATCAACATAGTCAATACGTCATCGTATACATAATCAATACGTCGTCGTATATTATCCAGGTCCAGTGTTCCCACCATCTAATTTTCAGAACGCATTGAGCTTCCCGAGACGGATTAAAACAGACCGAGGGACCCACTTATCATCCTTCGCGCCATCGCATTCACTTCCCAAATCAACCGTTCCAACCCGTTAACATGAAACCTCGAGTCAATCACTGCCGTTGATTTCAGATTAACTATTTGCACGCCGCATAAGTCGCCCTGCTTTTACCAATCATTTGAGTTCCTAATTTGCTTGCTAACCTGGCTTCTCTGCCCTCCTCCTATCCTTTTTTATTTGTACAATTACGATTAAACTATATTAATATTATTTTTTGTTTTATTTTTTCTATAAGAAAATCAATATAAAATGTTAACGTGGCTTAATCGTGATGGCGCGCAAAATATGAGGGAATATGAGTGTATGAGAAGTGGGAACACAGAGAAGCCGGATCCTATTCACCCAGTCAAAATTATTAACTATTTTTTAAATAATAAGATTTAGGAAATTGTTATTAGCACTTTAAAAATCTCATTTGGCACTCCAAACTTTCTATAATTAGAAATAAAAATACACTTGTGAGGAATGCCAAATGAAATTTTTAGAGTATTAATAACAATTCCTTTAAGATTTATTAAAAAATAAAAAAGGGCAGGAAGAAGAAGAGACGTCTCTCTTTATTAAGCCGTCTACAACTTCTATCAGCTCTCTTCTACCATTTTTCCTCAAATCTCTCTCTCTAGAAAATCATCGATCAAAATCTGAAATTTGTCACAGAAGTTTGAAAATTGAAGGTACTGAAATGTCGAGGGTGATGGAATTGCCGGTGACAGCTCGCGCCCGCTTAGCTGTGCTATCAGCGCACCTGGCAGCTGCGACCATCGAGCCCTATGAGTTCGGACCCGCTCTCGAGCCGCAATGCGTGTCCGCTCAGAACATCGTACCACCGCCCGGGAACCTCCGGGGACCTTTGACCATCGTCGACGAGAGGACCGGTAAGAGGTATCAGGTCCAGGTCTCTGATGAAGGAACCGTCAAAGCCACTGATCTCAAGAAGGTATCATTTTTTAGAATTATCGCTCAATTTGCTAATCTGGGTTATGTCAGTTTTTCAATTTTCTTATCTGGGTATTCGATTTTTTTTTTTTAATTCTTCTTTGCTGGTGCATTTTCTGTTTGGTTGCTCGGAAAATTGCAATAAGTGGAAGGAAAGTGAAATTTTTTGTGATGGGTTTTCTGTGTTTTGAATTCGATTAAGTTAATGGGAGAAAAATTGGTTCTTGTTGTTATGCAGATCACAACAGGGAAAAATGACAAGGGGCTGAAGCTGTATGATCCAGGATATCTTAATACCGCCCCTGTTCGATCCTCGATTTGTTATATCGATGGTGACGAGGGGATTCTTAGATATAGAGGCTACCCAATTGAGGAATTGGCTGAGAGCAGTACCTTTTTGGAAGTGGCCTATCTCTTGAGTAAGTAGCCTCACTTGGTAGTGGCCTATTTGAAGTGAAAGTTTTCATCTTCAACAGGAAGATATACCATTACTTTGACAACCATGTGAAGAATTTATACAACTAAAAATTGTTTGTGGTTATAATTAAGTACTACACAAATAATCTGATTCCCGAACCGTAATATTGAATTATCAAGAATGATTTATTATTAGGTAGTCTCTCCATGTCGTTGTCATATCTTCCATTTCAGTTTCTCATTTTGAACTACTTTGCTTTGTTTTTGCCCCTTTTCTTCTCCAGTGTATGGGAATTTGCCTTCCGAAAGTCAATATGCGGATTGGGAATTTGCCGTTTCTCAGCATTCAGCTGTACCGCAGGGAATTTTGGTACATTTTCTTTTTGGTATTCTTATAGAAATCCAATGATTATCCCTTGGATCACAATATTGGAATTTTACATGTGATTAACTACATATCACCTTTTTCTTCATATAATAGAGATTTTTAATGTATCTTCTAACAATCATGCTACAAATATGTATTCTCTGGTCCTCTGGACTCATGGAGGCTTTTTTGCCTTGCAAAAATGCACGAGTAAAATTTAATAATTATGATTTTATTGTTAATTTGAGCCTTATACACAATGGTGTCTTTTGTATTGTAGGACATTATCCAGGCAATACCTCATGATGCACATCCAATGGGCGTACTTGTCAGTGCGATGAGTGCTCTTTCCGTTTTCCATCCTGATGCTAATCCGGCTCTGAGAGTAAGTTTATTCTTATTGGCTTTTTGCAGAACATGAATTTTGTCATTCTAAGCTTTTAAAGGGATCCATTGTTTGAGGCATCATAACATATCTGATCATATATATTATGTTAACACAGGGGCAAGAAATTTACAAATCGAAACAAGTGAGAGACAAGCAAATAGCACGAATCCTTGGGAAGGTATGTTTATTTTTGTTCTTTACTTGGACTTTCAGCCTTAGAAAATATGGTGTGAGTGTTATATATGATGCCATTCTTTATGTTGAGTTTTATTCCCTCCTCTTTCAAATCTTAACCAATACACTCCAAACAAATAGCCCCCTTGACGCCGGCTTCTGCCTCTATCAGGAGGTGATAGCCGTTACCTTCTCCTACCACGCCTCTCCAAGAACCCATTGTTCAGGAATTGACAGGCCTATATAATTAATTGGGATACTTCCCTTAAAGTACCAAAGAGGCGTTTGCCACCACCTCCACCTCCACAGCCTATGGCTACTTTCTGTCTTTTAGGTCTCTATCACTTATTTGGAATGATTAAGGTGATATTAAATTGTTATTTTATTTCCAGGCACCAACAATTGCAGCAGCAGCTTATTTGAGATTGGCCGGAAGACCTCCAGTTCTCCCTGCTAACAACCTTTCTTATTCAGAGAACTTTTTATACATGCTAGATTCCTTGTATGTTATACTTTACTCCATCAAGGCATTTTACTGCATAACTTTCCAAATCGTCTTTGGCAATCTTTTTGCCCTCTTCACTGACGTTGCTTTTACTGTTCTATAAAGTATATGCACATTCATTGTGGAAATATGAAATTTGGTTTCCCTCTTACCTGATTAAGGATTTTTATTTGCAAATCTACAGAGGCAATAGATCTTACAAACCGAATCCTCGACTGGCTCGAGTGTTAGATGTTCTCTTCATATTGCATGCAGAACATGAGATGAATTGCTCCACAGCTGCTGCCCGGCATCTGGCATCAAGGTAGGCATCGTAGAACCTGATTGAAATGATTCGATTCCGTTTTATAACATGTCTGGCCCTTTATGTGCAGTGGTGTAGATGTTTACACTGCTCTTGCAGGAGCTACAGGAGCTCTCTATGGCCCTCTTCATGGCGGAGCAAATGAGGTATTTTCAATAGTCCATGTTCTCATTTATTTAAGCATTTTCCTCACGCATTTCTCATGCAAACAACTGGAAGAACACTTTTAATTTGAAATAATATACTTGAGACTTTCTATTCATTAATCTTCTCGTGTTTAATTGCAACTAAAGTTTCTTTTTTGTTGCTGCCTGGATTATTGCAGGCTGTGCTTAAGATGTTAAATGAGATTGGAACTGTTGAGAACATTCCAGATTTCATAGAGGGTGTGAAGAACAGGTATCTAATTTCCTATATCTTGGTAGTTCACAGTCTGGGGAACAGGATTCATGGTGAAAGATTTATGAATCAAACTGAGCTTTTGGTTCTCCCTTCAGGAAGCGAAAGATGTCAGGTTTTGGGCATCGCGTGTACAAAAACTATGATCCTAGAGCAAAGGTCATAAGGAAGTTGGCTGAGGAAGTATTTTCCATTGTTGGAAGGGATCCTCTGATTGAGGTGCATTTCTAATACACCTAAAAGTTAGGAAACGCAGGAGACAAAGCTTAATGAATAAGCACAACTTAAATTTGATGGAATTCTTAAGTTTTGAGTGCGTCTATCCTGATTCCTATGTCATTTGCAGGTAGCTGTTGCTTTGGAGAAGGCTGCACTTTCAGATGAGTATTTTGTTAAGAGAAAGCTGTATCCAAATGTTGATTTCTATTCTGGATTAATCTACAGGTACTTCTCATTACTTTTCATTCTATGTAAGATTAAGTTTACCTTGCCGAGCTTGTAACTGTGAAGATGTATTAACTTCCATTAATCAGGGCAATGGGATTTCCAACGGAATTCTTCCCGGTTTTGTTCGCGATCCCTCGAATGGCTGGGTGGTTGGCACACTGGCGAGAATCCCTTGATGATCCTGATACTAAGATCATGAGACCCCAACAGGTTAGTTCCTTGCTCATACTTAAGAGTTTGCTTGTTCATGTGCAATTTTGGTGTTTCTATTAAAATTGCCGATACGTCTGTGTTCATCCCATCTCTTATTTTGCCAATCTTTGTGATTATTCAGGTGTATACTGGAAACTGGCTGCGCCACTACATACCGCCAAGAGAACGCTTAGTACCAGGTGATGTAGACAAGCTCTCTCAGGTTTCTGTATCAAATGCCTCTAGGCGTCGTCTGTCTGGAACTGGTGTTTAGGCACTCAGTCGGAATTGTGTGAAACTTCACAGAAATAAAAATAAATTTCACAATATACCTAGGGGAGAAAGAAGTATCTTTTCATCTTTCTGCATTAAATTATGCCTTAAGTGAAAGCAGAAGTGTTGTTATATAGCGAAAATAACAACACTTTGGTGGTGTTGAATTCTGAAATTTCCAGTCAGTCATCTGGTTTAATGTTATTTACGATTTTTAGCTCAGTAGTCCTCAAATGGATATGTAGTTCTTATATATTTTTGGATTTTCCATCAATACTACGCATCATTGGATGATACGGAATGAATGGCTGAGATTAAAAATGGAAGATCTAAACAAATTTGCAAATCAAATCTAACGGCTAAAATAGCTGTAATATTGAATGATGCGCACCATTGGTGTTTGTGTTTTCTTATAACAGTCCTCTACCTCTAAAAACGTGGAAGGAGAAAACATTGCAGAATCCTGCAACCAAATGAGTTTTCTAACTGTAAGGCTGCATATGATAGACGATCCTTTTGACCATCGCAAAACTAAGAGTTGTTAACTTGGTATTGCCCTTCTATTTGTTAGTACTCATCCGAACCTGGAGAATGACACTAAGTAGGCAGTCAAACTCACTTCTTTTGACAGAAATAAAAGTAAAACAGTTTTTGAACCACTAATTTATAAAAAAAAAATTTATTCATCAAGAGGGGTTTAAACCAATTCCAATTGCACTTTTACCATGCATCCCATGCGAATTAGGCATCAATCTATCTTAAAAGGCGTTGGTGTATGAGTCCTAGAATGCTGCTGTACTCGGTTTTATGCTAAATCTTTCGTTAGCCCCAAGTACTCCATGTCTTTTTTCAAAGTTTCTTTCTAAGTCTTCCTCTATCTGTTTTATCCTAAGTCGCTATCTCATGTAGCATTTTTTAACCGAAGCATCCAGATTTCAAGTCACACCGAAATTTGAATTCATTCTATTAAAAGAAATAGACAAATAATATCCCCTTCAACCTTCTTTCAAATATGGCACATATAATTTTGATTAGCCCATTTGACATCGATAATTTCAATAGTTTAAGCCTTGAGATACTAGAACACCAACCACAGCAAGTGGCCCAGTGGTAAGGGTGCAGATTTCGATTTCTAAAATACAAAAAAAAAAACAAGGAGGTTTCGCGTGAGTTTGCTTGACTGTGGCCAGGGAGATGCTGATATCTCGCTGTGAGTCTTCCCAGCCCTCGAAAGTGATGGATAACCGTGACTTACTATCAATTGTCCTCATTTTTAAAGAAAAAAAAGATACCCTAGAGCACCTCTAGAATATGACTAACCAAATATGATATATGTTTTTTGTTTGGACAATGAGATAATTTGAGAACAATTAAATAAGCATACTACTATGACCAACTAAGTTAACCTACAACCCGAGATAATATGATATATATGTGTGTGTGTGTATTTTTTTTTTAATTCCATCATTATGTTTACATTAAAGAGAGAAATTTGAGCTAAAGCACACCATATGTCAGCTATATATATATTAAAAAAAAAAAAAAAAAAAACTATTAAATCGTTGTACTTAGCATATAGTTCATGTTTTTTTCTCTTATTCTCCCGTGCCTAATTAAAGCGGGAAACCACTTTGAGCGGACTCCATTATTAACCCAAATACGGAAGATCCGAAATCCATTAATATAAGAGAAGACAAGTTTCGCCCGCTGACGCATACACTGACAATACCCGAACAACTCCATCAATCATTTTTATTTTTATTTACATTTGAACTGATCGCTCCATACACCTGACCTCTCTTTCTTCCACTCACCGGCGGCCATTTTTCGGTCCGGCGATACCTCTTCCCGCCATTAGCTGAAGCCGGTAACACCAGGTCCGATTTCTCATCTTTATATTGCACTTCTGTTCTCCTTTGATTGTTGTTTCACTCTGATTTGGATCTACGATGCTTATTTGCTTTGGATTTTGTTTGTTTCCTTGGAAAATATGTTAAAACCCAAATTGAAAGACTTGGAATTTAGTTATTGTTGTTTTGCAAAATCATAAATTTGAATGTGATCTCGATTTTTAGCATCTGGGTGCACACAGAATCAGGGGATTGTGATCAAATCATGAAGAAATTTTGACATGGACTGACCCATATAGTTGTATTGGGTTTGATTGATCATAGGTTAGCTTCAGAGGGTGCAATTTCACCTGGAATTTCAGTTCCAGCGCCTCAGAATCTTTCATTCTCTTCCAGCCCTTCTCTTGTCTCTCATTTTTTTCTGTCATTCACTCCCTATTCGCTTCTCGGATTCATATAGCCGGCCCCACTTAGTGGGAAATCGCTTTGTTGTTATTGTTGTTGTTGTTGTTGTATTCATTCCCTAGTCACTCCTCGGCGATATCCTAGCACACACAGTTTCAGTTAACAGTTGAATGTACGGGTTTCAAACTTTTTCGCCCGATTTGTTTATCTGTAATGCCTCCTGTTAGCGTTTGTTATTGTGGGTTCACTGAAGATTGTTCTAGTTTGGTTTTGCTGTCGGGTTAGATTCTGTAGATGTATTGAAGATTTACTTCTCAGGATTGTAATTGTGTTACTGTTTCTGTTTCGATCTCTGATGCTGTAGGCATTTGACAAAGGGAAGATACTAGTTTTCCATACTCGGCATTGTTTTGTCTACTTCTGTTTACAGAGGTTATGCCATGTCGCGATTGTGTAAATATATTTCTTACCGGAAAAAGAAATTCACTCCTAGTGTTTTTATGTTTAATGGATTGGGGACGGTTGGACATTTTAGGGTCTAGAAGCAGTGAAGTTTTTTTAGGCATACCTATCGTGTTATGGGTGTAAGGTTACTAGGGAGGCTGTGTGTGCTGTATGTTTTCCCTTCAAATTAAATTTGAAGAGATTTGCGTGTATTTCTGTTATTAATTCCATCCTCTTGAACGAGGAGGTTTTGATTATATGCATGATGTGTTTACTTGCATTTTGCTATGTACTAATTGGTTGTATTTATTTATTTATTTATTTTAAATGATATCCGCGAACCCTGATTATGTATATTCTTCTTGGCTTAGATCTTGGTAATCATGTCTGGCCAAAGCCAACGCTTGAATGTAGTTCCTACCGTCACTATGCTTGGAGTTATGAAAGCTCGCCTTGTTGGTGCAACAAGAGGTCATGCTCTCCTCAAGAAGAAGAGCGATGCTTTAACAGTGCAGTTTCGTCAGATTCTTAAAAATATTGTGTCGACCAAAGAATCCATGGGAGACGTCATGAAAAACTCCTCCTTTGCCCTTACTGAAGCCAAGTACGTTGCTGGCGAGAACATCAAGCACATCGTTCTCGAGAATGTCCACAATGCCACTATTAAAGTTCGATCAAGGCAAGAGAATGTTGCTGGTGTAAAGCTCCCAAAGTTCGACTATTTTACCGAAGGTGAGGCCAAGAACGACCTCACTGGATTGGCAAGAGGTGGACAACAGGTCCAGCTCTGCCGTGCTGCTTATGTGAAAGCAATCGAGGTTCTCGTGGAGCTTGCTTCACTTCAAACATCATTTTTAACACTTGACGAAGCAATCAAGACCACAAACCGTCGTGTCAATGCTCTGGAGAACGTTGTGAAGCCTAGGTTGGAGAATACAATAAGCTATATCAAGGGGGAGTTGGATGAGCTCGAAAGAGAGGACTTCTTCAGGCTGAAAAAGATACAGGGTTATAAGAAGCGAGAAATTGAGAGACAAATGGCAGCAGCCAGGAACTTTGCCAACGAGCAGGTTGCGGAAAAGTTATCGCTGAAGAAGGGCATTTCCCTAAATTCAGCTCAGAACTTGTTGTCTGCGGAGAAGGACGACGACATCATTTTCTGATTCGGATTCTAGTTTTATATGCTTGTGCTTACTTCCTTCTGCAGAGGATTTCTATTAATATTTAGCCGGACGGTCTTATATTCTGAATAAAAGCTCCATTCTGTTCATGTGTGTTCCTATTTATTGTGAATTATTTGTACCAAAACTTACTTCAGTTCAATGTTTTGAAATATTTGTTGATTATAAGATCTCTGGTTTGTTGTAATTAATCCCTGCACCATTTATTCGGGAGGGGAGATTGGACGAACGATATTCGAGAGGAGGGATTGGACTAAGTCACACAATGACATCATAACTAGTTATCGAACTCAACACAAGTAATATATGTCCCTTACATCCACGTGAGTTGAATCAAAACTTCTCGTTTGCAAGTGAAGAGGAATATCACTAGTTCGAAATGAATTGCTAATGCCGAGAGAGTTTCATAAAGGGGTGGTGGCCAATCCGACTCAACCCCAATTTTAGACCGGCTGGTGGTGTTTGAGCTGCTACAGATATGAGAGTTGGAGATGAAAAGAATTGCAGGAAAATACACATCTTCAAGGGAAAATGAAGGCACAATAACATGATGGGGTATCTTTCGTCACTGATGTGAAATATTACTACGATGGAAGATGGTTGAAGACAAACAAAGAAATAAAAAACGAAAACAATTCTTACCGATTGACACAATTGAAATGAGGACCACTGAAACGCCTAAGCTAAGAAGATTGAAGCCACCATGATTTCTTAGAAATTGAGCCACACTTCAATAGACATGAGTTGCAGAGCTCAAAGAGTATTCCATCTGACACCCTCGTCTTCACAGATGGCAATATTCAGAAAGGGAGGCGCTTTGGGGGCTTGATTGGTTTAGAACTTGAAGCTGAAGCTTTCCCAGAAAACGCATCTGGCCTCTTCACGGGAGGAGCACTGTATGTACAGGGTAGATATGATCAGGGCGGGAGGTGAGTTTATACGTAGTTTTGTTAACTACAGGAATAGAACATCCAGTTTATCCGAAATTTTACCTGTAACTCTTCTGGAGTGCATTTCTCTTCATTGCTGCAAGATTTTTCACCTCATTACTGCTCAAAGGAAAAGGACAGGGGAGAAAGGTTAATATCTTGAAAGTCTTACCTCAACAAGACTAATCAAGTACCCAACATCTTCGAGCATAGGCTTCTGAGATAAGTATCAAACCATTTAATGATTCACTAAATACAGTATAAGAAAATTAAAACAATAAAGTAAAAGGAAAACTCAAGGGTATAATTTCAGTTCACAAGCCCAAGGTGCCCGCGACATGCCATACCAGGCATCATTCTAAAATACATAATTACCTTTTCAGAAAATCTAGTTTCGCTTTCTTCATCAAGTTGCTCTTTCCAGTAACATTGTAGCCAGGCCCATTGCCTACAAAGAATTATCGGAAATGAAACGGTTAATTGTTCATCCTATTTAATAATATATTAGTCTTAGATAATCTAAAATGAGAACAGAAATAATTACCCCAGCTTCTTTTATTGCTTGATGGTGGAACCTTCGTGCAAATTTGAACTTGCCGACTTTGTTTTCCTACAAAATTTGAATGGTTAGTAAGGTTAATCACGTATAAATGAGTATGCTGTTGTTCAGTTTGCTATAACATGCTGCGGAGGTGAACTTACGAGCATTTGCCTCTTGATATCGACTCTTCAACTTGTCCGCCATTAAATTTTCAGCCATATCAACTTCCTTTAACTTTGCCTGCAAGTGATACAGTTAATTCTTTATCCTTTTTCCCTTACAAGTTAAAAGAAACAAGCATAAATCAGATCCAGAAATACTACATCAAGTACCCAAAATTAATGGGATTTGACTACGGAAACTAAAAGAAAACAAATTTGGTCAGACAGCTTGAGGAGAGTGGCAAACGCACCTCATACAATTGTATCCATCTGAACGCGACTTTTTTTTGCTTCATCCTTTCAATCACCTCATTCACCCTCTTAGTCCCAAATTCCTTTTCATAGAATTTCTTCCACAACTTATCAGTAATTGGAGTCAAATCTCTACTCTACAAGAATTAATTTAAAAACATTTCAGAACTTGCACTTAAGGATCACAAAAATCATTCAAATAAGAACAATCTGGATCAACTTACTTTGGTACACTTCTCTATATGCATCAACTGGTCCACCGTACAATGTGGTAGAATTCTCTTGAGAAGATGAGAATCGGTTTCACCAACATCCCCAAGGCGCCTTAAATTATCTATTGTTGTGTTAATGCACAGATCAACCAAAGATGGCGCTATTGCTTGCCCTTCATCACTTGAATAATCCTCATCCATATTGCCTGGTCACTTTCTAACCCGGTAGTGTCCCTAAGATCAATACATTAAGCAGCAAATTAAATTTTACATCATCGTAAATACTTATTTGAAGTAGTTAGGATTCTGCATTGAACAAATAGAACTCATCTACACTGAATTTCCAGGATTTCGAGCAAACCCGAAAAGGGTGTTGCTCGAAATCCTGGAAATTTATAAAGTTAGACCCATTTTTTCTTATGGCAGATTATAGGATTTATCATGTATCATCACCAAATATACAAATTCAATAAAAAAGATTAGAACTTTATCATCATCATCATCCCAGATGGTCAACTTTTAACTCATTCAACTTTGACCACTAGTTGGATTCAGCTGAATCCATAAATCCCTCACAGTTTTCTCAACAATCCATCATAAAAAAATAAAAATTATCCAATGAATTACAGAAACAAAACAGAATCAGTACAAGATCAAACCTTTAGCTATTAATCTGATTAAATTGGAAAATAAAATTTAAAAAAAAAAAAAAAAACCACCTAACTCAAATTCATCAACGGAAATCCACAGCTCAATCCGAAAATACCCAATCGCAATTTCGAAATAATAAGAAAATATATGAATTGACAAATAAATTGGTTTCAGAGGGACTCACCGAGTGATCGGATACGGGAGGAGGCCGATTGACGAAGGTGAATTACAGGTTTAAATGTAACTGAATAAAGATATTAATTAATTAATATGGAGTAAGAGATTCGCGTTCCCTTTTGGTGATCCTTTGTAATGAAAGGCAACTTGCGCTAACTGGTGCCGCGCGTGCCAAGTTTAGCTGCCGGAACTCGACATTTTTTGTTCAGGATCTTTACATCCTACCGGTTTAACGTAAATTAATTTTCATTGGTATTGTTTATATTTAATTTTACATAAAAAAAAAAAAAAAATTCTGACCTAACTGTTTATATTTAATTTTACATAAAAAAATCAAATAATTTATAATCGCACTATATACGATAAATGCGAAGGTGTGAGGATTCCTACAACTTCCATAATTTAGACTCAGATGGGATCCAAATCCGGAGAAGATGACGAGGGAATCCAAGGCTTGGGTCTTCTTTAACATGTTAGCACAAAATGGGTCCTCCAATAACAACTTAACGGCACACATAACAGTCAAACTGACATAGGTTTAAAGTGATGAAATTTAAAAACTTTAGGATGTAAATTGATAAAAACAAAAGGTCGTGGCCTACTTCGATCAACACCCCGAATCTCGGGGGTGTAAAATGCTCTTTGACCCTTGGTTTTTGAAGCTTAACAATCGTTTATTAAACAAGCAACGCAATTTTTGCACACAGTACATGTGAGTGTGACAGATATTTATTCACAGTAACATCACTAAGATTAAATCATGATTGCACGAAAAAAGCAAGTAATCTGTGTGTTGTTGCAAACTCATAACTTTCCTCATTTATATTGTAAATAGATCACCAAAAATCATTACTAATACGACCGGTTTAATTAACAATTACGGTCTAAATTAAACCAAACCAGTCAGGTTCTGATCAATTCTAACTAATCGATTACATTTCCAAAACCACTTTCAGTTGAGCACATGGACATCGATCCCGGGAGTAGCTAGGATGTGAGCTCATCTGCTATCAATGGAGGAACAAAATTGCAATTCTGCAGAGTCTGCTCAAATATATGACCCACCTTAAGCAACTTTCCCTGCAAAATCGACCAGAAAAATCTTAAAATCAACAATCAGATACTCAACTCTACAATCCCGTACTTTTCATTAATTCGGTGACTCTCCATTCCGTGTTTAGTCTAATCTGTAAATGCAGCAACTTTTACTCATTTTCAGTATGTAAACCCTAGAAAAGCTGAATACTAATTCCTGATAGAAATCAACATGTCGCAATGTAGTAGGTAGGTAGAAAGGCAGTACCTCGTCAAATGCTGCACCGATCATTTGAAGACCAACAGGAAGGCCTGCAGAACCCCCCTCAACAAATCCACATGGCAAAACCAGTGCAGGTAGACCTGCCAAGTTAACATTGACCTGCATACAGAATCAAGCGGAACAGGTTAGAGTCATTTAGTCATCTTATGGGTAGAAACTACATGACAGGCAATAAAAGTTTTAAAGGAGGACAAGCACTTATGCAACGTAGAGCTCAAGAAACAAGAACCAACCGAATGCCCCCAAAGTGAGATCTCAGACCACCTTAAACTTCTCACTACAAACTCCAAAAACAAGGGTGTGACATTTAACCATCGACTCTTTTGAAAGACAACAAAATTGCGAGCACAAAATGGAACTGCACGACAGGTTGAAGTGCATGTGTCAAAAGTGTGAGTATTAACTACAGAAATAAAGGCCTTATACTCTGCCACGCCCTAATATGACCGCAGCATTTTTTTTTTTTTTTTTTCTGAAACAAAATCTGAACAATTTTCCCGCAGATTACGACATGGTACATAACATTACATTGATGAATGCATATTCACATCATGGCTCAATTATCAACTCCTAGTACACACATAGACACAACCCATGCATGCAGATAATGAACAGAAATTAAGAAATCTGGGCACTCAGAGAAAGTGAGAAGGTTCTTACAGTCATTATGTCACCTGCATACATTGCTAAAGGATCGTTTTTCTTTTCACCTGAATATATACAATTAAACGGGTGAGTTACTGAAAAATCATATAACATATGAAAAGCATACATACCCATGGAAACCGGCATACCAATCTTATAAGCAGCAGATGGAGCCGCAGGTGAAATTAAGATGTCATGTTCATCTAGTGCTGCCTTGAAGCTTTTCCGAATTATAGTCCTCACCTAAAACACTATAAGAATCATTAATGCCATCTTGAACACCCTAATTGATAGGATTAAGCATCTCAGAACATAACATAGTGAAGTAACCAAGAATGAATTACTAGAATGCAAACAAAAATATAGATAATAGGATCAACTCCTGCCACCAAAAGTCCCTTTTAAATTAACACCAACATCATGGTACCTGCTGGGCGCGCTTATAATATGCATCATAATAACCAGCTGAAAGGGCATATGTTCCCGTTAGAATTCTCCTTTTAACCTGAAAACAACAAAAGCATTAAATCAACTCACCAACTGGTATAAGTCTGTAAAACAAAATTAAGAAGAAATAAAAAAAAACTAGATCAAGCGCACTGCAGCAATGTTCCAACTAATAGAAACTTCATAACAGTTGTAAGTTTCAACCAGCCACCTAGACATAGTGTACCTCAGAACCAAAACCCTTGGCTCGGGAATCCTTATATTGTGAGTTCAACTCATCAGCAGCAACATGGTTTCCATACCTGGATATGGAGGAAAAACAAATAACAACGAATGTAAGCATATTCATCATTCTGATATACCATCTCGAGTTTTATGAATACATTTAATAACTTGTTATCTTTATTCACAGTGGATCTAAACAAGCTTCTCCTCACACATTTTCTCTTCTCCCATTTAAATATACAAATGAAAAAACTTATTTATATATCAGAACAAACTTCTGGGTGAATTACCTGACACCATCATAACGTGATAAGTTTGAAGACGACTCAGAAGAAGCAAGAATGTAATAGGCTGGCAACCCAAGTGAGAAAGATGGTAATGAGACCTGCAAGTTAATGTTTCAAGAATATATGAATCAAGACATAAGAAGGGTACACATGACATTTTGGAGTAAGGAACAGATACGAGCAATTAAAGGAACAATTATTGATAGAAAGACCTCGGTTACGGAACATCCTAATTCTTCAAGATGCAAAGCAGCATTACGAACTGCAGAAGTTACTCCAGTATCAACCCCACCATCCAGAGTTTCCCGGATCAGACCAATTCTCAATCCTTTAAGAGGTTTAGAATTTGGTGAACTTATGGAAACAAATTCAGCTGCAAGGTCGGGAACCTCCTGAAAGGAGAATTTAAAATGTATGCGTCAAGCAAATAATTTGTGATATTAGTCCTTACTAGTCTTCACATAAAAGGACCAAAAGTTGTTAAAAAAACTCAGAGTTCACATTCAGGATACGTAATGAGAAGATAAGGTGGTTTTATAAAATCAAGACGTAAAAAATTTTCTTACACGCTTGCTGCTGGTTGCATCAAGTCTATCATGACCAGAAATTGTCTGAAGAAGAATACCAGCATCAGCAACAGACGTACCAAAGCAGCCAATAACATCAAGCGACGACGCATATGCCATAAGTCCGAATCTTGAGACACGCCCATACGTGGGCTTCAATCCAACAACACCACAAAAAGATGCGGGCTGCCTCACACTTCCGCCAGTATCACTTCCCAAGGATACCATGCACTGCCTAGCAGACACAGCTGCAGCGGAGCCTCCCGATGACCCTCCTGGCACCCGAGAAACGTCCCACGGGTTCGCAGTCACCTAATGAATGAACAGATGCACCACCTGAGTAAACCAACCCCAGTTACGAGTGCGAAACATAAAGAAACGAACTTACACAACCTCACTCCCTTTGACTCTTTGTCTCTTATTAGTAGTAATACTAAGAACCAAGCTGTTTCACTACCCACAAGAAAAATTTAACTCACTTTCTAAAAGTTCCATGAAACACTAAAATGAACTTCCTTAATATCCAACTAAAATTCCATTCCCATCAAGTTTTCGATTTTTCATTAAAAGTGACTAACTTTTTGTGCATTTACACAAAATTAAATAACAAGGACGAAAAAAATGCAAAGAACCCAGAAAGCAAATTGATAAAAGAACCAAAACCCAGGAGCAAAACCTGAAATGCAGAGCCTTCAGTGGTGCTACCCATGCCAAACTCATCCAAATTGGTCTTTCCAACCACAATCCCACCCAGCTCTTTAATCTTCCTGACGGCAGTGGCGTCGTACGGCGGCGTATAGCCCTCCAGAACACGAGACCCAGCGGTTGACGGCATCTCAGCCGTGCAGATATTGTCCTTGACGGCGACAAGGACCCCAGCCAGGGGACCCAACTCCTCATTCCTCTGAATCTTCTCGTCGAGCTCGCGGGCTTGAGCGAGGACCGAGTCGGAGACGTGGAGGAAGGAGCGGAGGTGGGGCTCGGTGAGGCGGAGGCGGGCGAGGAAGGAGTCGGCGAGTTGGGCGGCGGTGAGGTGGCGGGAGAGGAGGGAGTGGCGGGTGGAGAGGATTTGGGAGTGGGGAAGTAGGTTTGGGGAGCGGGGTTGGTCTGTTAGGGTGGAGTGGGTGACGGGCTGTGAGGATAAGGAGGAGAGGGGTTTAAGGGAGGTGTAGCGGAGGAGGAGGGTGGGGTTTGTGCGGAAGTGGGAAAGCGAGCGCGGCGGTTGGAGTGTCGATAGCATCGTTTTTTGGGAATGGATTTTTTTCTGCAACTGTGATATGTGGAATGAAGGGTTGAAAGAGAAATTGATGGACAAGCGATGATGATGAAGTGAAATGATCAACTGTTTTATCTGTTAGTTTCTTTGTTTGAGCTTTTGATTGGCCCTCCCTTTTTTACCCAAATATAAAGTACAGTAAAAATTTTTGTTACCATTTTTGGAAATCTGGATTCTATGAAGAATTTCGTATGGCTAATCTGGTATATTGTAAAGAATTTTGTCGGGCAGGTGGCGGCGAGTTCAAATCTCTACGTCTCACTCAAATAGATAGCACATAAGAGGGATCATAGAGGATTTTGGGTGCAGAAGATTTCAACTCGGTGGTGGCATAATGGGGGGACGATGGCAAAGGAGAGGGCGGTGGGGAAGTGGCAGAGGCGGTGTTGATGGTGGTGGTGGTGGTTGGAGGGGTGTGGAGGAGATGGGAAGTGGCGGTGGCAATGGTGACGGTGTGGGGGACAATAGATCAATTATACACAATAACAAAGTATCATAAAATAGTACAGAATAATCTATCAATCCAAACGTGAATATTAGAAAATTAAAGATGAAATTTCTCATAAGCGGAGCGGAGAAATATTGAAATGGCGGCACACGCTAAGGAACTTCAATAACTCTTCTTATAGGATTGCAGACGCAAATCAAATCTTCAACATAATAGTAGTAGTAATGATAAAACAAACTTTTTGCTTGATCACATCAAAGGCGGAAGAAGTTTCCTTTTCGGACCAGCGAGTACACGAGAAAATTGCGGAGGACAAATAAATTACATGAAGCGGTACACGAGCCAAGCGGTATACAAAGCTAAAATCGCCACGATTTGCAGTTTATTTTCTTCTAGGCTTCTACAGAAATATTACCAATTGCTGTCACATGAAATATACAATGAACATTCTGATTACACAACGATATTCTTTATGCCTATGGTGATTGGTGACAGACTACAAATACTCCGACAAATCTGCTTGGTTCTCCATATCCCACACAACTACTTTTCCATCCAATCCTGTAATGTTAAGGTGTTAAGAGATTAAGATAGTGGATTATGGTGGGAAATAGGAGGTTTTACAACACAAGTGATTGAAAACGAAATTTAACATTGACTTGCTAAACCTGATGTGCTGAAGCGCGTTACTTTAGAACTCCCTGGTTCTCCAAGCGGCACGATACAACTACAGTAATCAGGAAATATTGTCATGAACTCAACTCCAAACATATAAAAGCAGCCCCAAAACCGCTCTCTGTTAGGGTGGATATGTAATGTTTGAAATGGAACTGGGGCTACTAGACAAGGAATGACATATGATAAGCAACAGTGACTTACTTGATGCAGTTCTCATGGACGCCTCCTCGTGATCTTGAATGTTCATTTGCATCATTGTTCAATCCATGTTTTTGTTGGCCATATAGCTTTCCGAATGCTTCAGAAAACTGTAGAGGTGAAAAAAGAAGTAATGAAAAATCCATTTCAGCTGACATGGAGCAACTCTTAAATGCAAGATCCATTGTCATCCTATTCAGCACGTTTACCACCATGGGATGACAGCACTGGAATGTTCATAAACACATACATAGCACATAGAAAACCAGGTATTTACCTGTGAACCATATCTCGGACCTGGAGATGTTGTCTTTCTTTCCCCAAGAAATTTGATAAAATGCCTACAGAGAAAAGAACAAAACTATTACTTTGCCAGTCCTTCAAAGAATAAAGCCATCAAGAAAGGAATTTACCATATTCCATGTAAATCTGCCGCAAACACCATTGGATTGCAATCAAACCCCACGCCTATAAGTAATCTTTCAGAAAGAAATAACACCTGAAAAGTGCCGCATATTGATTTACAATATCCAGATAGAAATATTTTAGTTGATTAGATGTAGAGTAGATATTTAGAGTCTCAAAAAGTTAACAAGAGTGGATGCTGACCCACATCACGGAGAGGCAAATCACGGAATGCAACATTTTGAGCCAGAGGAGAAGGTCCAACATCATCAACAAAGTAAATCATAGAACTATGGCCTGTATAATTCCACAATCCGGAAACCAATTAGTGGAGAATGATAACAGAGGAAAAAAAAACAAAAAACTACCCAAGCCAGCCGCCAACCTGGCAATTTGAAATACTGCCTATCAGCTAGCAGCATATACTATGCCAAAAACTTCTTATCTTTGTAAAGAACGCACAGAAGGGAAATTTGTCTGACCTACATATGCTAAGGTATTGCCACTTGGTGACCACCTCACGCCAAATGACCAAGAAAATGATAGATCAAGCTGAAGAATTTGCTGTTTCACCAGAAAGAAAACCATGTAAGGTTTGCTCCCACTGAAAGGGGAAAAGAAAAAGGGAAATCTGTGAATGGATAAAAACAAAATGATACTGCTCTGTAACCCCTCCAAACCAGGGTCTCTACTTATGGGTTTTGAGACAGAAAATGATACTCAAATTTTCACTATGTGGTTTTGCTTTAACGTTAGAAGGCCACAAGTTTAAATCAGTACAAACAAAAATTAGATAAGCATATTACTACTAAACTTTCCTACACTTACTATTATCTTAACAATGGCTGACATTGCTTATTCTTCTTTGCTAGAAATGACGAGCTACAGTTTTACATATATCTTAACTTTTAGAACACTGTTACAATGTTTAAAGGGAAATGAAACTGAAGGTAAGCCAAGAAAGATATAATACCATATATAGGTCAGTGGTTAATTTTTTATTCTAGATTTAGAACAGTGCTTCGTTTCTACGTGTAACTATTATGAACAACTATATACAAGGTAAACAAATCAAGCAGCGTCCATTAACTGGAAAGAGATTTTTGTTATATATTATATATTCAAATGTAAATAGACGCATTAAAAAAATTTTGTTCCTACAAAGAAGATTTTTCACCTCTCCAAATTTTGAATCAGCAAATGGGCCTGTTCTTGATTCCCTGGATAATTTTCATGAGCAATTAAGATTATAATAGGACATATAACATAAGAATTAGACTAAATATGAAGAATGACGGTTTTAAACATACTTTGCATCGACGACCTTAATAAAAGTGGAAAATATACGGCATTTTCCATCTGTAGATGCTGTTGCTAGAAGAATCTGTAGCAACGAGCACAATGTTAACACTTACCGAAGGTAAATGGCTAATTACCTAGCATCAAAACTAACCCTTGAACATGATAATGAATTGCAACAGTTCAGCGAAAGCAGATGTAAAGGTAAAGTAATCACAGAATATAAAAATAAGTTAGATAAATTGATTACGCATACAAATCACATTAAATACATCGATATGAAATAAATATAATTAAAGTGGTGGCAATTCTCAAAACACAGTTATGTATTGCAAGCCTGACTCCCTAGCTCAGGAGAAGACATTCAACTTCAGAAAATATCCAAGAATAAATAAAGGACTAACATCCTTAAAATAACTTATTGGAAGTTATGAAACTGTGATCTCCCACCTTTGGGAGGTGTAGGGTGACCCCAGGTGCACACAGATGCCCCAAACTCACAAGCACTGGGCCACAGTACTTATTAATAACTATCATGGAGAACAAGGTGGCCTGTGTCAAACCTAAATACATGTCATGCATGCAATTGCTTTGAATGCGTGCCAAAATCAGAAACAAAATGTGATACTGGGAAAATACGTACATTATTGGGATGCCAAGCAACACTTGTCACAGAAGAGTCGTGCCTTTTTCTGATAAGTTTACTGACCCACCTGGAAAAAGATTCAAATTTTTACCATTAACCAGCAAGACAGCAACTTGAATTCAAATGTAATTCCAATCATTACACTGTTATCGAACAGATTTAGTCAAGCACAACAGTTTGGACAAACCACAAACAGACAACTGCAAGTAACAGGCTAATTACCAGTTATTCTCTTGCTCGTAGTAGCATATACAAACAGTTTTTGCCCCACTTCCAACAGCAAACTTGTTTTCTAGTACAAAGAAAGGCACACATTAGATTGGCATAGCATTTTCACACTGAAAGATATACTATTTTTACATTTGCATTCAGAAAAAAAAAAAAAAAAAAAAAAAAAAAAAGGCACATCAATACCTCTTGGATTCCACTTAACACAAAGTGCAGCGCGATTTAGCCGAAGGATAACAAGGGTTGGTACCCACTCTGATCCTTCTAGATTCCAGACATAACTAGGTAGATTTGATAGTTCGGGAAACAGAACTAATCCGTCAATAAGTGAAAGAAAGAAACATAGTGTGCGCATGTGTGAGAGAGAGAGAAAGACATAACAAAACTCATGGATAAAGTTCCCATATAAATTACATAACAAAATAATATCTCAAACCACATAGGTACTCACGAATTCCGATCATGAGATGCAGTAACTATTTTGTTTGCCCTCGCGCTCCAGTCTATCCCAGATACAATTTGGTCATGCTGCCACATGATGAAAAATAATAAAGCTTAATTGCATTGCATTTTCTTGACAGAAGCTAAGTAACACCAGATTATCTTAGAAAATATACAACCATCCAGACGTGAATAAATAATAATAAAATGAATCAAGAATCACTGAATTAGCGCCACTTAGTACTACGGTCTAGTAGTATTCCTCTTCACTTGTAAGTGAGAGGTCTTAGGTTCGATTCTTGCCAAAGGCATTTGAACCACATTATTGCTAGCCCATTGTGAGGCTAAGCCCACCCCCTCCCCCTTTAGTGTAGATGATATCATTTGTTCAACAAAAAAATAAAAAAAACCGTTGAATTAGCTGCGTGATTCAAAATCAATGACGGAAAAATATATCAATACTAAGAAAGCAAACTCAATGGCAGTTAGCAGATCGTAATCCCTTCCAACAAAGCTAAGAAAGCAAACATCAATGAAAATAACAATACGAAAAAATTCAGCAATTACGCACAATGCTTCCATTGAGGACCCAAATAACATCCTCTGCCTGGAGCCATGTCCTTACAAACATAATCTTGGACAAACAGAACAGGCCACAAATCCAAATTTAAAGAAAAAAAAAGATTATAACAAATCCCTCAAACCAAATGCTTCACACATGTTGGAATGCAGGACCTTCCAAGGAGAGCTCAAGTTTCAGTTCACATTTATCACATTACAGGGAGGTTTTCAAACAGCTCGATATATCCAAGTAATACCTCTAGTACTTTTCTACCTTTACTTCCATTACTACTTAAAGTACTTATAGTTGTCTTGAGTAAAACTCAGAAAACTTCGCGCCTCAAAAGTTGCAAGTTTCTACTTTCTGAAAAAAATCTATTTCCTCAAATTCACATCATAGTTGCAGTGAAATATTATAGTACAATTTGATTTAGGCAATTAATATTTCTATACGATGAGTCTGAACCAAGTACCTTCTGAAGAACATGCAACTTCTCCCACTTTCCTTGCAACAGAGCATAGATGTGAACTTCATTGTTGTTCGGACAAAATGCGATCACTGCCAGAAAATCGGAATTATCAAATTACAACAGTGCAACTACAAAAATGTACACACACACACACACACACATTATCCTACGATTTCATGACCGCACATTAATCACAGCTAAAACCTGGGGTTCGCACACATTATCCTACGATTTCATGACCGCACATTAATCACAGCTAAAACCTGGGCTCACAACCATCATAGTCTGGAGCAACATCAAGATTTCCCATTTTTCAGAAACTAGACAAAATTACCCATTGGGCCATTGACTACCAAAGTTCTTTAAAACATTACATTTTTCAGCAGCAAGCTGTGTGTGTGTGTGTGTGTAAAGATATAGCACAAGCAGAAAAAGATAGAAGCTTCACAGCACAATAATTAACCCCAATCCTCTGTTTGGCTTCCCAGAAAGTGCAAATAGAAAAATGGAATCAAAATATTCAACCCAAAATCTTCACATTAGTTCATGAACTATAATCGCTCCAAGCTCTGAGCTTTCCAATTTTCCATCACGGACCCACAAACATAAAAGCATTAAAATATGTAACTTTAAAAAAAAAATAACGAGAGACTAAATGCTTGTTTTCCTATCGGTTATCCCATATTTTCCGAGCAACCAAACAGAATAAGAAAAATGATTAGAAAGGGTGGGAAACATTACTGGAGCGATCACGGCTCCAAGCGTGGCAAGTGATGCACTGAGCGAACTTGTGAACTTCCACCGCCGCCATTTCTTTGTTTCAATCTTCAGCGGCGGAGAGGAAAACCGAAGCTTTTTTTTTTCCCAAATCTGCAGCGGAAATTTCAATCTGGGTTCCTATCAATTTTGTTCGAAGAGCTGGGATTTGCACGGAATCAAAGAGGAATGTGATTGTTTGAGTGTGAATTTGGGTGGAGATCTGAAAGCTTTGAAATCAGATGCAGAGCTTTATTCCTCCCTTCTTTCTCACTCTTGTTCTGTTTGGCATTGGAGATGGAGATAACAGGCACGTGTTTGAGAAATTAATTGAGCTCAAATTCTCACGCAGATAGGGAAAATATTTTGTTTCTGTTTTTTGCTTTTTTTAATAAGGAGAATTAATAAAAATAGTTTGAAAATTAGAGTTATAACAACATGGATAAAATAAAGAATAAAATGAATAGTACATGATTGATTTTTTAGTGTAAAAATGTGATTTTTCGTTAAATTGAACAATACCGAAAACTTTTCATTAAAATTTCCTTTTTAATATCATATTTTAGTTGTGTTTGTCGGTGCTTTTAAAATTAATGAAAATATTTTTAATACTAATTTGTAGTAAAAATTCAAATAGGTATTGAAAAAGAACTTAAATGTTTCTTGCAAGAAATATACATCTAGTGCTTCTTCTAAAAAGTACTTTAAGTGCTTTTAAAACTTATAATTAATTACCATCTAAAATGTTTTCAATGATTTTAAACGTATTTCCAAACGATCTCTTTATTAGCAAGGGAAATTTTGCCAACAACCTTCTCACTTAGCTTTTTATTTTAATATTTTCAATTCTATTCATGTCACATATATTCCACTAGTACATAAAATCAAAAATTTAATTACTTTTTAGTTAACAAACTAAATGTAACATCTCACATCGCCCAGGGGAGTGATCCTTATATGTATATTCTCATCCTTACCTAGCACAAGGCCTTTTGGGAGCTCACTGGCTTCGGGTTCCGTAGGAACTCCGAAGTTAAGCGAGAAGGGGGCTAGAGCAATCCCATGATGGATGACCCACTGGGAAGTTGCTCGTGAGTTCCCAAAAACAAAACCGTGAGAGAATGGTAAGCCCAAAGCGGACAATATCGTGCTACGGTGGAGGACATCGGGCCCGGGCAGTGGTCCCCCCTGGGGCGGGACGTGACACTAAAATTTTAATTACACTAATAAAGGAAAAAATAATAACGGGATTCTAATATAATTAAAATTATAGTTTCGAGTGCTAGTTGAGTACAATTGCATAAGGAAAAGTGAGAAGTTAAACCAGAATGTGGATAAGGTGTAAAAATTATTTAAGGAGGACCTCTAGAAAGTAGAGACATACTTATATTTGGAATGTTACTATATTAGTACCTTAACTTAATAACTTATTGTTAGGTATTTTTATTTTATCACGTGACATTGAATTATTTACTTAAGGAACTACGACAGTTACTCTCCAAGTCCAAGTGTAAAAAAGTTTCTCCGAAAATGAACAAAATAATTCCTTATGAGTTATGACCATGATTGCTTTGCTTATAATGAAAGATGTTAACCAAGTGATGATGGATTTGATAAATCATGATATTTTCTTGGTGCAACACATTATCATGTTTAGACAGCTAACAATTTAAATAGGTACTTCCACAGGGATTGACGAATGTTTATTTGTATTTGCAATTTACGTTAACAAGTTGACAACATAACATGTTACGCCATATTAAAAAAAAAAAAAAAAAAAATCGGTTTCCGGCACGCATGTCGTGAATGCTTCCATATGTAACGAAGCAGTAAGAACTTCAAAGTTAGAAATAAAATCACCAGAAAATATGGAATATGCAGCCTTATATTTGGACTGTAAATACATATTTTACATCTTATATTTAATTATAATTAGACACTTTTAACTACTAATCCTTTACATTCTGATACAGTTTTACTCATTAGATTTAACTGAAGTCAATGATTCAACTCTCAAGAGATCAGCACTCTCTTCTGTTTCAATGTACAAGCCGGAAGTATCAGTTTTTGGACCGTTGGTTGACATGCTCTGAGTACAACTTGGCTGTTGCCAGAAGTGATTTCTGATGGCCCTGAACTTGGAATTGATGGCTGAAAACCCGGGATCCGAAAGCAGGTCTTGAACCGCCGTTCGTCCTTCGAGCATGCTTACTACTTGGGTCATTGTAGGCCTAAGGGTGGGAGATGCATTGGTGCACAAGAGAGCAACATTCAGCACCACCATGGTCTCTTCTGACGAGTACTCTGAACCCAAGGCTGGATCAACCAACTCCAATAGACTCCCTCTCTCTTGCAGCACATAGGCCTGAAGAAAAAGCAAAAATTTAAGATGGAGGAAGCGTAATCGCATGGTGAAACCGGCGAAAATTGAAGAGCTAGACACAGATTACAATCCCTAAGTTTGAAAGGTATGGGATTGTGCGTGATGCTTGCAGATATCGAAGAGAAGTAAAGGAAACGAGTGTTTTTGAAGTTTTTAATTTAGTTACCCAGTCAAGAAGGTAGACGAATTCCTCCTTTGGCCTGTAGTTTGTGTTGCTCTTTCCACTAACGATTTCAAGTGCAACAACTCCAAAGCTATAAACATCTGCCTTGTCAGTCAAGTAACCACGCATTGCATACTCGGGAGCCATATAGCCACTGCAGAGTTGAAGGCCAAAACAAATTACTGAAAAAAGTACAGTTTCAATCAATCTTGTAACGAGAAATTGCACAACAACATATAAGTTCATGTTCCAACTTAATTTAGTAAGAGAAAAAAAGGTGGCTGTGTAGATTGTTTATTCTGCAGAAAACTTACATAGTTCCAGCAACCCGCGTGCTGATGTGGGTTTTGTCGTCTTCATTAAGCTTTGCCAAGCCAAAATCTGAAATTTTAGCATTGAAGTCCTTATCAAGCAACACATTGCTTGTCTTGATATCACGATGCACGATTCTTAGTCTTGATTCTTCGTGGAGATAGGCCAAGCCTCTAGCAATACCAATGCAAATCTTCTTCCTTGTAGGCCAGTCGAGTTCCAGTCTGCAAGTCGGGTCACTTCCTGTATTGATCAGAATTATAGTCAATCTCTTTCATACTAAAAGTCCAAACTGCCTTCCGTTTAAATATGTGAATCCTTAACATTTTAGTTCCTATTCTCACCGAAAAGAGCACGTGACACACAGTTATTTTCCATGTACTCGTAAATTAACAGCATCTGGTTCCCTTCAACACAGCACCCATAAAGCTTCACAAGGTTTGGATGTTGCAGGGCAGAAATCATGCCGATTTCATTCACAAATTCACGGTTTCCTTGCTTTGATTTTGAGGACAGCTGCTTCACCGCAATTACTGTGCCGTCTGATAATTCACCCTATTCAGAAGGCAGATTCCCAGTCATGGAACAGTTAGAATAAACCAGGAAAAAGAGAGACGAATACAAAGAAACCAAAAGTTACCTTGTAGACCACACCAAATCCGCCCTCCCCGAGTTTGTTTGCTGCATCAAAGTTTTTTGTCGCAGCCTTTATCTGTCTTAAAGTATATAATCCTGTTTGAAGATCTAAATCTTTGAATTCTGCTTGGTCAAGAGAAGATATTGAAAATTGTTACTTCTAATTTTCTAAAATAGATACAACAGTAAAACCGTACACCAGCATTCATTCATAAGTTGAAAAAAGAAAACTATGTAGTTCTGGAGAATATAGAGAGACAATAAATTAGAAACCACACCTTTATCTGCAGCGATCTTTCCTCCCAACCAGCCCTTTCTCCTCATGATGCCTAAGACCAGTAGCAGAAGAAGTACTAGTGCTCCGGCCACTCCCCCAACTACTTTAACGAGATGATTCTTGTGGCCATCAACAAGTTTAAAATCTGCAACAAATTTATATTGATTTATGTCACGTATCCTGTTAGAAATTTAATCCTGATTTTGTTATAGAAAAACTTAAACCACAACAGATACAACTTCACATTTTAACAATGTGATCGAAATGCAATCAATAAAGGCTTTATCAGTTAGTTAATTAAAAACTGCTTAAGTTCCCTTGAGCATACTTAAATATAGTTAGTCTCCAGTTTAACAGATCGTGCGGATTTCTCAATACTAGTTGGTCAGAACCAGACGTAACCCCGCGGTTGAATTCTAATGCTTAGGCCATTTAATTAGGACAATGCAAGGAGGTTGGAGTGCATTTTAAACAACTTACTAGCATCTACTGATATAGCCGATATGAGAGGACCATAAAATCCTCTGTCCGGGATGCCCGTCGTCCCTTTTCCAGCCCAGTAAAAATGGATCTTTAATGTTTGACTTGAAACAACTGAAGTGAACGCTTTAACAATCGGCTTGCCAGCATCCCCAGCTTCACTTGCTATATCGAAATCTTTCAGGACCAGCTTATCCTGCATGCAAAATATACTGCAGAATAAGTACTTATTGGTAATAGTTAACATGGCTTTTCATTGTTTATATGGTGCGGATTACTTACCTGGATGTAGACATCAAATACACGCTTGCCAAGGCTGTAAAATGTTCTGTCATTAGTAAAAACAATTTCAGCAAAGTGGAGACGCACGGTGTAGTTTCCTTTTAAGAGACAGAGACCATAGTATGTGAGCGAGATGGGAGATGCCCGCGCTGTTGTGTACAGTTCTGAATCAAGCGCAGAGACATTTTTTGAAAGTGCAGATGTATTGGTGTCAATGTAGGTATCTGAATCAGCATCGTTGTCCATGAAGTTTCCTGTGCTGCTGAAAGCCCAGTTCTGACCCATGTAATACATTGATGCACCCTTTGGTTCTCTATCAGCTTCATACTTCTTGCCACCGATTATTACTTCCTTTCCGCCACAGTTAATATACAGTGAATGTTTACCTGTTTTCCATCAGGAAAGGCAAAAAAAAATTAAGACGTGAATTCATATTGACTTACAATTAGATTAACTAATCAATAAATCATCAAGCCCCAGATCAATTTTGAGGCCAATTGAGAGTCTTACGCCGATCTTTCGGAGCATGACAAGGAAAATTTCTTTTCATGCACTGTTGTATTTTTCTGCGATGGAGAAGAAATGTGAGCTTATATCATGAAGCTAAACGTGATAAGAAGGATGCAGCTTTAATCATAACCCCGAGGAAGTGACAAATTTCTCTTGTAGTTCAAATTCATATCAAACAGACGAGGAATCATACAATTTATCAGCTGACGAGGAGTAGCTCTCCACTAAGTTGCTGGAATGAAGAACAAAAACATTGTTTCATCAGTCTACAAAGTAACTAGTTAAGAAATTAAAGAGAAGTTGTATGGTGTATATCAGACTCACACACTTCCCCTAGAGCATTCATTAGGACTTGAACCTTCCCAAGTGAAGTTGTTGTAAGAAATATCCCTGTATACCGAAATTTCAACTGATCAAAACCAAAAATTAATCATCGGAGCCATACAAGATTATTGCTGTAGTTTTGTATTACATACACAATATTGTTACTTGACGGGATCCATCCCGGTATGGTTCCAGTGAGCTGGTTTCCTGTCAAATACCTAAAGCAGAACAAATTAAACAATAGTCTCTTATTGTGAATTATCCGAAGATGAAAATGTCATCTAGAAATCCGCTTACATAATTTCAATTTTTTCCAGTTGGACAAAAGATGCAGGTATTTCACCCGTCAACTCATTGTAGCTGAGGTCTCTGCATTGAGGAAATATTCAGAAAAATGCAGATTAGTTTCTCACCGAAACTTATACAAGTCATGGAAAGTGAAAAACTGAACAAAGCCATTCGTTGAAATACTTACAAGTTTTTCAAGTTTTCCATATCCCCAATGTAATCTGGGATTTCTCCGTGTATCAAGCAATTCCTCAGTATCCTGCATTAAAAACACTTGACTACCTATGAGCTTAATTAGCAAGTAATAAAAGGAGATTAAAAAACTGGTTAGGATTCCAACTCACAATATTTTCAAGGATTCCAAATTACTCAATGGCGGGAAAGGAGACCTGTTTCCTTTTAAGTCGGTTATCCTCCTAAAAAATAATCAAGGTACAACTATAGCTTCACATTCTCGTTTGACAGGAGAAAAAGATAGGATGATATAGAATTACATACAGATGAGTTAAACTTGTTAAGGCGGATATGGTAGAAGGTATAGGCCCCTCAAGAGAGCTACCCTCGATAAGCCTGTAACATAAGAGTAGAAAATTTTAAAATCAGTAAAAGATTATACTGTGATTGCAGCAATAAAACTACAAGCGCAAAGCTTACAGTTTTGAAACCCGCGTCCAATTTCCAATGAAGTCAGGTATCTTTCCAGAGAAATTATTGTCGCTTATCCTCCTACAAGTATCAAGGACACCAAATTTCAAAAGATATTACAACACAGACTATTGATATGCACAATATAAAAGTAAAATTTGTTACACTAGGTCATCAGTAGGTTCATTATATTATGCAATTACGAAGTTGGTGGTTATTTAGATAGGTTGGAAAACCCACAGATTAGGAAGAACCGAAGAAAGGTAAGCTTGCTTACATATCAGACAAGTTCGTCAGCTTTACCAGTGTTGATGGCAATTCTCCGGTGAAGGCATTTGAAGACAGAATGCTGAAGGAAAATAGTGATAATGTCAATGCTAGTTGAGAATTAAAATGCAAAATCTTGGACAAAATAATTGGCTTCGCATGAAGAAGGTATTAGAAATTACAGCTTTTCTAGTTTGATCAACTTTCCAATTTCCCGCGGAATGGGTCCTGAGAAAAGGTTTCCTTCAATGCTCCTGCAAATAGTATAAAATCATACAGAACCATTGGTCTTTAAGACAATGTACAGAGACATCAAAGTCTAACTGAGTTCGACTACTATCAGGAACGGATTTTCTCTGGATTCACCAGCCACAAAAGCCAGATACAATTATACGTTATAAATACATATTTCCAATTTTCTGTTGATATAAACACAATAAATTTTCCATTTTACATTCTCATAAATACATTCGAGATCAAAACTCCATACTCATCAATATGTGAATTAAGGAAATAATTCAACATACAAGTTTCTGAGCGTGATGATATTGGTAAGAACTTTTGGAAATGGTCCTGACAATCTGTTTCCCATAAAAGACCTGCATATCCAATAGAAAAGTTAGGCACTTGACCGATTGCAATTTGATTAGATAACTAGTAACTGATGAGAGATCAGGTGCTTACAGCATGTGCAAGCGCATGGTAGCCCATTGGGAAGGTATAGTACCGTTGAGGACATTTCGACTCAAGTCCCTGTAAAAGAAGTAGGATTGCAAGATCAGTGAAGACACACCAACAAGGTTTAGTGCAGAATAAATGCAAAGCAAATATTTTGCTTACAATTCTTGGAGGTAAGGAAGCTTCGAAAACTCTGGTGGCACGGTCCCTGAAAGATTCTGGGCCTTTAGAAATCTGCAATATTTCACTGGAGGAATCAGAAGAGCTCTCTACTAATATCATGCCTTAAGAAATATTTCAACACAAAAATACATAAAATAAAATGCAGAATTTCACAATCTTTAGGCTGAGTTCCTCATTCAATACTTTTTTTGTGTCATTCACATGATCATTGACTTCTGAAAAAAAAAATCTCACAACATAAATGATAAAACCCATCGGAAAACCGAAACCCTAAACCCTAATAAGCAGGAAGCTAGCCAATTCACACGAAAACCCGAAACCCTATTTAGCAAGAATGTAGCCAAGTGACACTGATAAGTAAAATCATGGTAGCAGCATGTCAGAAGATTAGCTGCAACTTACCTCATTGGAATTAACACAACAGTGTAATTTTCTTTTTTCTTACGAGATTAAAGAACTAACAAACTAGTGACTCCCACCGACAACATTATTCTAGTTGCAGTTATGACCATGCATTAAGGCTTCACATATAATTAGTTACTGATCGGCTTATGACATTTTTACTAATCCGTAATTTCGATAATTTGAGGAACTGAATTGAGGATGAGTCAAAATCAGAATGCTTGCGTAGTAATGCTTGGGCTCCAGTCAACGTAAACAGAACAGCAATCGGGGTACAGTGTGCAGTCAACGTTTTACAGGTCAAGGTAGAGAGAGGGGGAGAGAGAGAGAGAGAGAGAGAGAGAGACGTACATTCTGATGACGCGGCAAGAGGAATTGTGGTTGAAGGTGCAATCACATATGACAGCACTGTCAAAGCCTTTCTTCCCCCTACTAATCGGGATCGTCCAATTCCCTTCTCCTGTACATGGATCTTTTCCAAAATCCCAGTCTTTCTTCCCCAACTTTTTCCCTATCACTTTCAACACATTCACTGCAGCAAAAGCAAATTAACAGATATCTAGCACATCATTTTACATTAATGTTACAATCTTTCGTAATTAAAAATCATTTGAGAAAAAATATAATTAGTTAATCTTCCAAATCTCTCTCTATAACTAATTTAATTCTTCCCCAAAAGACCAACCAATTAAATTAATGAATGCAATGAAGAAAACTTGAATACTACAAGAACTCAATTTAGCTAAGCTGAGTTGATAGCCAATTTGCTTATTTGGCAGAACAACTCAGATTAGTTGAAATGAACTCAATCCAAATGGTCGTCAGTTATTATTCCTGAGTTTGAATTCACTTTCAATAAATTAGTGTAGTTTAGAATATCGCCTTTATAAAATAAAATAGGACTGCAAAATTGAAGTTTTTAAGGTTACCGTCTTGAGTGTGAAGCTTGGCGGTGGTGGCTGACTGACCAAAAGTTGCAAAGAACAAAACTGTAGAGGAACAGATGAGACATGCAAGAAGCAACGTTGGGAATGAAAGCTGATGGCTTTCCATATTTGGCTCAAACTCTGAGTTGCAAGAAGCTCAGAGAAATGAAGAAATGAGAGAGAGAGAGAGAGAGAGAGAGAGAACTCTGAGTTGCAGCTGCTCCTGAAGAAGCTCAGAGAAATGAAGAAATGAGAGAGAGAGAGAGAGAGAGAGAGAGAGAGAGGAGCGTGGAGAGTGGAAGAGGAGACTGGACAGAGGTAAGAGAGAGAGTTTGTGGGAATTTAGATTGAAGTGCATTATGTTAATCAACAATAATATTAAAGTGTTTGATATGTGACCATTGTCCTTTTCATACAAATACATCTTTGCGTGTGGAAATTGTGGACTTTTGTATTACCGGAAAGATATTTTTCTTTTTTTTATCTTTTTCTTTTTTAAGCATGTGAAAATAAAAAAGTATAAGTGAGATGGGAAACCATGTTGGAATTTGGATGGGAGGAAGGGAACACATAATTAACTTAATAATTAAGTTATTCAGTACTCTTCTGTTTCTTTTCAATTGGCAACTAGTGACTTTACAAGCCATGCTTTTCCGCTTCTCTCATGTTTGGTGCGTGCCTAGAATTATATCAGATTGGAAAACTTAATGAATTTAAAGTATGTTGTTAAGGGAAGAAATGAAGGTTGAATTTCAAATTTTGTCCACGTTGAACGAATTAGATGGATTAATCATGAATGAAGTTTATTCCATCGTATTCTCATGTAATGGTCATCTTTGCCACTAAACATGGCGTAAAACCATTTTGCCAAACAAAATGAAATTATTCCATTTAGACCTAGGGTGTTAGACTTAGTTTGTTTGCTTTCGAGAAGAAAACACGGTTCCCCTTTTTGAAAGATATTCATTCATATAATTTGTGAATGCGAATTTCATACACGGTTGATTTGACGAAATTTAACCTACAAAAGGGCAAAAAACCGCTATCCTAATTGATGAACATCTTGAAAAAGGGGAAGGGTGTCTGCCAAAGAACCTTCGATGCCTAAGTCATAAAAGTAGTATGGTGAAAAGAGAACTTTGAGTAGTAAGTGGCTATTACTGCTTCCTCTTATTGACTTGGTTTGTAGGGAAGAAACCCTAGTAGGCAGTTGGGAGGAGAGGCTGTAAAGCATACTAGGCAATCCTTGATGATGCATGTCAGTCATAGCAATTCTGCCAACTAGTATTCCTTACAGTCCCTGTTGGTTGGAGCCAAGGTGCGCCGGACGTCCAAGGGAATACTCTGGAAAGTTGGCGTCTTGCCATCATTGGACTGGATATGGTCCAATTGTAGGACAAATTATGGGTAGTTGAGTCCATAATGTATGTCATGTGCGACCCAGAGAGCCCATGACTCGTACAATTTGGGGGGGGGGGGGGTGTCTAGAGAGCCTATGGTCCGTTAATGGCATAAAAGCCCAATTATTTTAGAGCAGTTTACGTCTTATTTCCTTAAGGTAATCATGTGATATAGTTTATGACGCCAAGCGTAAAACCGTCATATTGAACATATAATTCAAGTGTCATTTTACTATTGGATGTGGTTAATTTATGTCTCTGCATTATCATTCTTGTATATTGTTTAGTAACTGTTCTTCATTTATATTTATAAATGTTAAAGTTTGATATGTTTGGACTAAAAATCCATTGTAACAATTGAAAATCATGTTAAGTTTACATCTAACTTATGTAATAGAATGAGAATGCATACGGTTATTGGTTGAGAGTTTATTGTAACATTTATTATCCACACCACCACCACGACAAGTGAACTAAGGATCATTACTATCAATAATAGAAAATGAAGTATGAAGTCGGCAAATCAGTTGGCATGTTTAATTTGTCTGCTTCCAAAAGATGGATTTTTTCTCCATATCATTTTCTAATCAGGTGCAGGATCGTGAGTGTTGTTTTAGGGTACTAAGAATACGGTATTCTACATCATTGGTTATGATATAAGTGAAAGAATACTTAAAAAGAAAAATTTATTTATGTTATGACACCTGATATACTGACTCGTATATTTCTAGAAAAAAAAAAATCGTTCTATAATTGAAGGCATATGAAGAATAATTTGTGAGTAAATTATAAATATGAGTCAATACTTATTAAAATTTATAAATATGTGCTAGTATTTATTTTAAGTACAGAAGATTTTGTGTCGCAAAGATGTGCTTAACTCGGAGGGAGAGAGCAGATTAGCTTGATCTGTCTTTTCGCGTATTATTACATACATGTGGCTTATATTTAAAATTTTATTATAAAAATCCGATCTTTTCGTATAAATTATGACATTTCCTGAGTCAAAGTCTTCGATGAACACAGCACATATTGACAGAGAGAGAGAGAGAGAGAGAGAGAGAGAGAGAGATATATATATATATTCATATTATTGGTTCTAACTTCTAATCCAAATCGAGCAGAGCAGAACAGGACAGGAGTGGCCACTTGATTATGATATTCTTCACGTGACGACAGAATGTCAAAATGTACATCTATATTAAATTCTACGCGTTCGAATCAATCAAGCAGTGCATGGAATGGGATGGGAACAACTTGCAGAAACACTAGTCTAGAACGTACTAGAGCGGGAATTGAGAGTGTGCAAAAGATGCAAGGTGCAGCGGTACATGATTTCGAATTTTTAAAGAGGCCAAAATTATGATCTTTCTATATATATGTATGGGCCCAAAATAATATTATTGGGTCAAGCGTAGATTTATATTCGACCCAAAGCTTTTCCAATTATACTATAGGCTGCCTGACGGTCCTGGGTCGTTTAGTGAAGGTGGTCGAGTCCTATTGCAAGAAGGATTGATGGGTCGAAGTTTTAGTACGATAAGGGGTCCTAATGCAATACGGATTCTCGGCGCGCAATGAATACGACCTGAAAAGGGGGCTAAGTTCAAAGTCCTAATAAGAGTAGGATTGGTCGAGATAGAGTCAGATCAGAATAAGGAGTCCTAATCCGAGTGTGGTTTCAACTCGATCGTAATGAGGGTTTGTTGCTATAAATAGAGAGCAGAGTGCATCATTCAGACTCTTTCCAATTCAACACACAATTACCTTGTGCAAACCTCTCAAACATCTTGAGATTTTTTATTTTCTTTTTCCGCCAACATACCTTTAGTTTGGATAAACAACACTGTGAAGGCAACCGGCGAACACCTTTAGTTTGGATAAACAACACTGTTGCCGTAAAATCAGCCGACCAAGGAGTACCTTCAGTTTGGATAAACAGCACTGCGTCGAGGCCGACTGGTTACCTATCCAAGTCTTGGTCGAGAAGGGTTTTCGAATCCTTATTGGCAGAGGTCATCTTATTAGCCTTCTCGGCGAAGTAAGGTGTTACAAGCTACCCCATTTAGCACATCGAACGTCAAGTGGTTTTATGATTGGATACTCACAAGTGAGTTTCAGAGTTCGGCATTCTGATGGTCGAACTACATTTACCATCAAGGCATACATCTCTTTTGAGTACTTGTGTCCATATAATTTGGAGTCAGTTCGACGCGCTTATACTCTTACGAATATAATCACTGTGACCAAATCCAGCGCCGACGATTCGTGAACTTCGCAGAATTAGCAGCCTTGTCTTCAGGCTTGAGAATCCGAAGGCCGAGACGTGTTCCTTCCTCGACCGCAGTCGCAAGATCAAGAAGTCAGCAGTGGGCTCAACGCAACATCAACAAATTTTACTCCTCGGCCGAGCTCGGCTGACGAGTTGGCACGCCCCGCATCAACCGAATGACGTAGTTAGCTCATTAGTTACTCAGCTTGCGCGCCACGTAGGCTTTGTAATTTTTAGGGTCAACAATATCACATGTATATTATCTATATTGATTTTATAACAAAAAAAAATTAATTAAAAGAACATCATCGTATTATGATATTATCTCTATTGATTAAGCAAAGCTTATACTTAAAAATTTCTTTAGTAATAAAAAAATTGTGTATTATTTTCTTTAACAATAAAAACCAAACATGTGTATTACTTTCTTCCACAAATACAAATGTATTTTCATATTTGTGTTTCAGTCGTGTTCCATTTTTTCATAAATGAACCATAAATCATAATTTCATGACAGTTGGAGATTATTTAATTAGTAAAAATGAGATGTTAATTTCAATTAAGTTTGAATATTTATTGTTGAATTTCGCATGAATATATTGTCTAGAAAACTATTTTCTTTTTTTTTTCAAATAAAGAGGGCCTCTTTATTAAGTTTTATCATGGCTCAAAATGTCAGAGACGACTCTGATATGTATTGTATTAAAATATTTATCTATCACCGTCCCATGGTGACCACCCTTGTTCTTCTGTCCTTAATAATTTTTTGGATGAGTGTTTGAGTCATGCACCAAGACATGTCTATTGAAGTCACTAGGGTACTGCATTTTACATGCCCTCTAAGCTAGGTTAACTATCACCATTAGCCCTATAAAACAAACACTCGGATTACGACCCGCAAAGTCTAAAATATAAGGACCCGACTTTCGTATATAAACCGTTGTATTTTGTGAAGAATTATGTTAGTATCAGTTATTTATACATAAAAAAAAATTATACACTAATCATTATATCGTTTACACATGCATGAAATAATTATAAATCAAATATTCATTGTGGGTATAAATCCACTCTTACTTCTAATAACTTGAGTCACCGGCACGCTCATGTGTTCGACCGACCAATATTGGTACCATCGACGTGGGCCACAAGTCCCATTCGAGCATTGTCTGTATGGTAATAGACAACATATTGAAAGCACGCATGCATGATGCTAATAAGCATCTCCAATATTGTGACCGAGTTGTGAGGGTGCGTCGTGACAAAGTAGCCGCCGTGCGGGGACGTCAATGGAGGCGGCTCCTCCTCCTCCTCCGGTTCACAAGGGTTTGTGCAGTATAACTATATATATACAAGTTTAGAACAAACACCTCCAATATTGTGATTGGAAGGGGATCCGCTCCAGATCTCTTCCTCCTAATCTATCAAGTTCGGAAATCCGAGTTATTGAAATTTGATTCAACCGTTAAAGTTATTATAACTTTTAAAGTGAGCCTCTTTTTGTAATCGATTAATCAAATTTTAATGGTTTGAATTCCTAAACTTAATAGATTAAAAAGAAAGAATCCATTTCCATTGCGACTGACTTGTGAGGGTGCATCGTGACAAAGTAGCCGCCGTTTGGGGACGTCAATGGAGGCGGCTCCTCCTCCTTTGGTTCACAAAGGTCATACATATACAAGTCTAGAACAAAGCCAAGAGTTCATGTTAATTGTGATATGACAACACTAGTTACCAGCTGGATTTGTGATTTGACTACAGAATTTTTAAGTTTGACTTCTACTTATATAGTTATATTATATATACATATGCGAGGACAAGCGATATCGAAGAAGAGAATCATATATAAAGAACCTAAAATACGGAATGAATGCGCTTAACTAATTTGCTACAGTTCTTTACAAGGAGACGAGTCTATGAGACTATGCAGCTATTTGTCTCTGCGCATCAATATGGTCGGCAAGTTTGTGTGGCAATGAATATGACAAGTTTACTTACACCAAATAACTTGAAATCGAGCTTGTATAAATGGATAATACTTGCATTCTCTTTTTACAAATAACGTATTTTTATTATGAAATTTTAAAAATTCGAATAATTTCTTTTAATCTTCATTCGAAGATCATCTATACAAATATTTATCAAATTGGTTATCGTTTAGTTATTCAAATGTATCAAAAAAATCAACATTGTAAGTACTAAGTGACATATTATGATGAACTACGGATGTAAGGTTGAATAATATTTTCGATTCCAACAATAGAATTTTTTAATCTGTGTATTTTACAAAAACTTTGAATTTCCAATTCTAATATTTTTATGAAGTGTTGCGAACTTATTATGATAAAAAAAACTTCCAAAATATTTTGATTATTTATAGTTATTTATTCAAATTATATATTTTGTAATCAACTTGTAGGTTAATATTAGTTCCAAATTAATTGAATTTATACATAAGCATATGCCAAATATTAAGAAACAACAATAAATTGCATGTATGGAAAAATTAAAGGATATTCAAAAACTCACTAAATGTACATTTCGACATTAAAAAAAAAAAAAAAACTCACTAAATGTTTGAATCTCAAATTTTTGTTCCGAAATTTCCGAGATTACTCCAAATTTTTTGAAAATGCTGAAAATTTGCCAAATATTAAGAAACAACAATAAATTGCATGTATGGAAAAATTAAAGGATATTCAAAAACTCACTAAATGTACATTTTGACATTAAAATAAAATAAAAAAACTCACTAAATGAATGAATCTCAAAATTTTGTTCCGAAATTTCCGAGATTACTCTAAATTTTCTGAATATGCCGAAAATTTGAATTTGAAAATTGCGATCCGATTCTGAAAGTTCAGAACAAAAAGTAGAAACGTTGTTTCCAATCTAATCCTTCCAATACACACCCTTATAATGAACCGTTGAAATATATTTCCTTGATTGAATCATAAGTGCTTTCGCACTTATATAGTACAATATCACATTAATAACTACATTAATAATTACATTCATAGGACTTGATAATTGATATGTTCAATTCAAGTCCATGGTATGTGACTATAACTTAATAATTACATTCGATGAACTTGACGCTTGCTATGATAATGATACTTTAATAAATACATTTAGATGACTAAGGCTTGCTGTGATAATGATACTTTAATAGATACATTTAGATGACTAAATAATAGCTGAATTGAATAATTTTTTGTAGTGGTGATATTTACGGTAACGATATGTTATAAACAAATTGGGGAATAACTGATAAGCTCATCTCCAAGAGAGAATGCAAGCATTAACAGTAATGTGTGTTTCAAAAAACTAAAAAAAACAATTATAGTGTTGTAGGCATAATTTACTGAATAATTATGAAGGTCATAGAGAGAGAGAGAGAAAGGTGCGGCAATAGTAGAGAGAAAGAGAGAGATGTGTAATTGTGGGTGTGTGTTATTCCACTCCATTGTGCCTTTATTTATAGTAGTAGGGAAGGTTAATTCCTTACTCATTAGGATTACAACATTTAATAGGTAATCTACTCCTAATAGGAATATAAGATATATTCCCATATCTACTAGGATTTACACAATCACATTCCTATTCCAATAGGATTGCAACACTCCCCCTTGAGTATGTAAATACTCAAGTAAATGGCGCATCAGGTTTTTAGTGATGAAGCAAGTATAGTTGATGAAATCGTTGGCACAATGAGCGAATGCGAGTCTCAAATCAACGGAAGAATGCATAAAAAATAAAACTCACAAAACCTTTGCTATGGTAAAACCCCAGGTGGAAGAAAAACCCATAGACTAAGGAGAAAAGTGAGAAGTTGCATTAAGTCAAAACTATATGTCTTTTGAACACAAGTAGAAAAGCTCTCAAGGGTATGATCAACCCAGGATGGGTGCCTCGTTAAAACCTAGTTAGGTAGCAAAAACCCAGTGGACAAAAAGCTCCTAATCGTAAAAAAGAGTACATTAAGCTCAAGTGAGTATACTTCTGGATACTTCCCCTGAGTTTGATTCCAAATGAGAACTACAAGCATTGCATATGATAGTTCGGCATACCAATTCCTCGGACAAGCTTCTGGAAGGTTGACTTCGGCAGTGACGTCGTGTGGAGGTCGGCAAGGTTGTCTGGGATCAGCTTGCATGACTTCAATCTCCTGATGCTCTGCTGATGTAGATGTAGACGCAATATGTTTTGGTGTTGACTTTGTTGATGTATCATGACTTGGTTGGGTGGATACATGCGGCATAGTCTTCATAGATCGTCGTCTGGACTCAACAAGGGATGAAAACACAACAAGTACTTCGAATATGCTTAAAAAGAACTCCTAACCATGTCTCACTTGTGGCGTAGTGAAGTGAGGTGAGTCTTGGAACAATTCGAAGATTTCGCAACTAAGGTCATATCATGGACCTCTAAGATATTGCGATATCCCTAACAATAAAGACATAACCATTTGAGAATTTTACCTTATGCGGGTTTGATAAGCAACCTGTGTCAGCATAACAACAAGGCAAGCATCATTTCAAGGATCAGGGAGTTGGATCCACTCGAGATGCGTTGGGATTTGCCCTTGTAGTACCTTCAGGGTATGTCTTTAATACCAATTCAATGGTTGCGTGTAGGCGTGATGTTGCATCTTTACCAAGATCAACATCAAAGGAGATGTCCTGTCTAAATACAATGAACTAAGTACAATGAAGCGCAAATTTGAACTTTAGATATGGAATTTCGGATTCCATAACTTCTTCAAGGGTCTCATTTGCATATAACGTATGGACGATCAAAGGTATACTCAAAAGTAACACATTCGGGATGTAGTTCGACTGGTAGACCAAGGTATCGTCAGAACAATGCTTGAACTTTAGGTCAAGGCATAAACGAGTTTTCCTAAGATCCTTCATCGCAAATTCTATCTTCAGGTACAAGGTAGTTTTCTCAAGCTCTTCCAGAGTCTTAGTGAGATTCGTGTTAACGACATAAACTGTAACTCTAGCAATTTAGAATAAGACTTCATAGTTTAACATGCAAGGGCATAATTCATATCCCTGATTGATCAAATAATCACCTAGACGGGTATACCACATCCATCAGATTGCAAGTGAACGCCTTAAAACGAGTTAACATGGTGTTCCGTGGTTTTAAAACTATTTGAACCAATCCATGTAATTCTTCGGGAACTTACATGTAAATCTCCATATCTATATCCCCATGGAGAAAACACTAACCACATTTCATAATGCTGCTATCAATCACATGACGTTTTGAGAGAAACCTTATGCCGTAAGGCGTGCATCATATCACACTATTTCATTCATCTCGTAACGCTTCATTTCCTACTTGTAACACAACAGGGTTACCTTGGGTAGTGTAGGAACAGCAGGTTTAATACACACTTTGGTAAGAAATTTGACTTGAATTGTAATTTCAGTTGTCCAATCAGTTCTACGTTGCCACTTAATCAATGGAACACGGTTCGATATGGTCGCTTTTCATTTATGTCGGTAGTTACCATATAAGTGAAAATATCATCGATGATAATCTCATTTCAATTCCATTTAGCTCATCCAAACTAGTATACTGGACCAAGAACTTTAAGTCTCGGGAGTAATCCGGATTAATCTCATGAGATGGAAATGATTTGAGACAGCGATCGAGTTTAGATTCATTATTGTGCCGTGTCTTCATCTTCTAGAGAAGTGAATCCTACGAACCGAATGATTTGTTGTGCTCCAGGCCAAGACAAATTGATTGGCTATTCGCCGGTGTACCGGACCGTCCAACAGTGGTGTTTAAACCGTCTAACAGATGCGGCACATCCTCCAGGGATGTTGACTCGACGTTTATTGTGTACGTCTATCCTTGTAGGCATGTTTGCAGTTGGTATATGATCTCGTCACTTTAGCTAGATCAGAGAAATGCGTCTGAAGCAACATTATGAAAACTAGAATTCATCGCACTTGCTTATCACACTGGTGCAGCATGGGGATTGAGATGAGACATAGTGGGCAACGTCCACACAAATTCGCGCCGTTCTCTAGGAACATTGATGTTCTTATCTCCCCCTAATGGCGGGAAGACTATCCCATTAAAGTGACAATCCGCAAATGAGCGATAAAGAGATCATGTGCAAAGGTTCTAAGAGAGCTAGTGTGAAGGAGAATCATGATCGATAAAAGATACACATCCTTCTTTGAGGACCCATGTTGGTACGTTGCGGCAGCACAACTTGGCATATGGAATGCACACCCAAAAGCGTAAATACGAAAATCATCAGGTTTGTACCCAGTAACCAATTGTAACGTCATATAGGTTGGGTGGCAATGGGCCTCAAGGCGAATCAACATAACTGCGTATAAGGATTGCATAGCCCTAGGCAGAAATCGAAAACTTGGTACTTTTACCAAAATTCGGGCGATCATTTAAATTTGCGCTTTATGATCGCTAGGCGAGGCTATTTGGGGTGAACATGGAAATTCAGTGTTCAATTAGAAACCCAAAATACATGCAATACTTTATCGAAAACCGTTGATATAAACTCTTCGGCATTATCCAGTCTCCTGGACTTTAAGGGATAAGTAGGGTGGTGAACCCTTAATTGGCCGGGAGGTTTAGCAGTAATGTGTATGGACAAACATGTGACCAGTTTGTCCATTCATCAACCAAAACCATAAGTATTTATATGGTCCGCATTTTGGATAGATTAGTCCACATATATTCCCTTGAATCCACTGTGAAAAGAGAGTCGTGTCGTATCTTTGCGAGGAATGATATAGAAAATCAATTTCCTTAATAAGTATGCTTGGCAAAGTGTGCTTGTAGGCACATTATCCTTACTTAAGATAAGGAAATGTGTTGTAGCATCATTGTTCGACCTAAGTGTCCCAAAAGGTCGTGCCAAAACAAGTAAACTACTCAATCACTAGGCTCCAGGTTGGCCACATGTGGTGTATTCCAAGTTGGAAGATAACCCATTAGCCCCAAATCAAAGCTTCAAGCTCATTTTTAGAGGTTGTGCAAATATATTTCACTCTATATTCTTCAGTGTTCATTTATGATCATTTTCATCTCGAATATCCTTAAAAACTCAACGTCAGGGAGAATTTAAGGTCCCTTAAATGGTGATGCAGTACCATTCATACAACGAGGAGCGTGCTAATACTCTTAATCAGGTTGGATAGACCTGAAGTTGTTGTTAGAGATGTGATTTAGGTGTAAAGTTAGTATGCGTAGTACACATTCATCTAGACAACTAACTTTCCCACATTCCTACCTAATCACGTGTTTAATTGAATTGGTCACATATATTAAGAAACATGATTCAATTAACTCATATTCGAGGACAATATCAATAAGATTATCCATAAGTAAAACATACACCAAACTTGAATCCAAGAACATGGAAAAATGTTCACAAAGTAAACCAAAGTTACTAAGGTGGATTCGGCCAACAAGGCCATCCATGTCAAAATTCTGCTTTTCCAACTATGTTTGGTAGAGCAAAATTAGTCTCACATATTGACTATTAGAATGGTACTCCTTAACAACATTGGTAGGGGCACAGACAAGTACATAACCAATGATTTATTTCATAAAGACGGAAGTAGATTCTGCAGGGTTAAGGTTTAGGAATATTATCCCTTATTCTGGAAGTTTTAGGTTTTAGGTGCCAAGGATCACGCTTCGAGCATGATGCCACATCTTAGCAGGCCCTGATTCTACCATAAGTTGTAAAAATAAACTCCAAATTGGATTGTGAGAGAGTATGCCATTTGGTGTATCCCTGCCAAAGCAGTGCATCACCATTCGATTAGGCTTTAACCGAACTGGGTCGAGCCATTCGGTAGACTCCAGCCGAATTGGGTCCATACCTTTCTCTTATATTTGTGGTAGTAATCAGATCTGAGAATTTGGTAAACTTCCTCTTTCTACACTGCTACTTCAGGGGTGAGTTAGAAACATGAAGGACGAGAAAAGTATTCTCTAGTCAAAATTTGATCAGATTTATAAACTTCAAAATTGTACTCATTCATGGACATAATCATGGTGTGCTTCAGGCAATGTCTTTCATGATTAAACGGTCCATAGAAGCGAGCCAAAGAGTCATGAAATTCTTGTTCATGAGGTATTTCCATTTGTAATGATTCGGGCACAAGTCTTCAAATGACGATCATGGCGAAGGCTTATTCAGCTCTTCCTTGCCATTGTTGGCTATAATGGTTTCTCAGCTTCTTGATAGTCAAGTAGAGATTCACGTCTTGTACCCACATAAAGTGGTTTCTAATATAAACATCCAAATCAGGGAAATCGAACTTGTGACAGTTCGACAATCCATTGAATTGAAGGGAACAAGATTGTGATTGGTGCTATGGGAATAAATCATCCATAAGCATCAAAGTTAGAACATTCGGGTTCTAAGACATGGTTTTCATGAAGAATTCGGGTTTTCATGGGTGTATTGTTTTACGAAAACTTCGGGTTTCAAAGGCACTAAATTTGAAACTATAGGTTCAATTTAGTTTATGAACGTTTAGTTCATAAAAGAGAGGTTCCTACAAGAAACACATAATGCAATATACAAATAAGTGTAGTGGATTTGAGGTTCTTAGGGTACTCAAGTGTGAGAGCTTCGTTACTACGAAAATATGTCAACGATTCAAAGTTTTAAAAATAAATTATTAAATCGTTAATGTCCAAACGTGATCTTCAGGTCAATAATTTTGGATTCATTATCAGATTAATGGACTGCATATCACTTTTAGTTAACTCAATAGATTGGGACCGAATAGGGTCGATTGTAAAAGCTAAATAATATTAACATACGGGTTAATACTATTTAGAATGCTAAAATAATAGCATGTGGGTCGAAAAAATTGCCCCAAGAGATAATTGGGCTCGAGTGGGGTACCTTGAGTAAAAAGCATGGCCCAAAAAATGGCCTCAGGTGTGAACTTCAGGTCACGGGGTGAGGAAGAAACCCCAGCCGCAACTGGGTTTCAAGGTTGGGCCTTGGGGATGGCACGGGACAAAGCCCAGCAGATTTTCTGGCTTGTTAATGCACGGGAGCCCAGCCACAGTGGGCTGGCGTCATGCAAGGACCAAACCCATGTATATGGGCTGATACTGGAGCAGGCTATAAGCTTTAGTGCGCGTCGGACAGTAGCCCAGCAAGCATGACAGCTTGCTGGCATGGGCCGAGAGCAGATGGAGGTTCAAAAAGGAAAGATGCATGCTTCCTTGATGATTGGGGACTAAGGACCTGAGATAACCCAACCAGGCCAAAGGCCTGGGGTGTGTATATGCTCACAGCAAAGCTGCAGTCAAGGTCCATGTGGGTGCAGTAAAGCCCTAAGGGCTGCTGCCTAGTTTGTGCCGCAAGGGGTGGTGCCATACCATTCCCAAATTTTTTCGACATATGTAGGGTTTAAGAAACCCTAGAATTGCTTCTAATTTAATTTGATACTTTGACGCACATATTCCACATAACAATTTAATTGTGCAATGCATGAAACAAATATATATATATATATATATATATATTGACAAATATATGAACATATACAATATATATATATATATATATATATATTGGAAGGAAAATATAAACATAGGGGGTTCATGCATCATTGGGAATGTTTTCATGCTTCATAGTTGTTTCAAATATCTTACTTTATTTTAAGCGTACCTGATTGGCAGAAAACAACAAAAGCCTTTGAATTTGTAGAAGATCCTTCTCGGAAAGCCGGAATTGCATCTTCAATTCGTTGTATCACGTTCAACAAAGAAAAAATAAATTGAATCAATAACATGTAGATCAATTCAATAAAATAATAAATTAATCATAATAAGAATGCTTAAAATGTAATACTCCCCTGATTGAATACCAAACTCTCCTGTTAGCGCAGCGTCAAAAACGTGCTGATAACGTGTTGTAGGCATAATTTACTGAACAATTATGGAGGCCATAGAGAGAGAGAAAGGTGCGGCAATAGTAGAGAGAAAGAGAGAGATGTGTAATTGTGGGTGTGTGTTATTCCACCCCATTATGCCTTTATAGTAGTAGGAAAGGTTAATTCCTTACCCTTTCGGATTACAACATTTAATAGGTAATCTAATCCTAATAGGAATATAAGATACATTCACATATCTATTAGGATTTACACAATCATATTCCTATTCCAATAGGACTGCAACAAAAAGAATGTGAAAACTATAAACAGAAAAACGAGTTAGTTACCAAACGAACCCTTAAACTACCAAAAAAGAAGAAAGAAAGGAAATTCAAATTACCCAAAAACAGAAATGAGATGTTCTACAAAATCATAATTTCTTCATTCTTTCTTCAACTCAAGTAATTGGAACCACCTAGCCTAGCCCATACTGCAGTTCTACATTTGAATCATGAGCTCCAGAACCAGAAAATCCTCCCTATCTAATGTTGAACATTCCAGTCCCAACCCAAATTGGCACACCCATAATTATACACTCACTCACTCCTCTAACTGTGTCAACTCTCCCATTCACACAGCCATTGAACAGATGATCCGCCACCTGTTCGAATGACACCAATGCAATCACACTCTTCTCCATTTTCTTTGCTCCGAATCGCGTCAACCCAAGCACTTCCCCCATGTATGTCATCACATCCCCAACGCAGATCATGTGCCGGCAGTCTATGTTCATCCCATGTTGTTTCATCGTGCTCTTTATCTCCTCAATGATGCAGACTCGTGCCGCTTCGATCCCAAGCGTCCTCTGCACTTTCAGAACGTCATTGCTTGTGGTTCTGCATCCGTTTACTCATTCAGTCCCCATCACTTCTAGAAGCCCTCTGCCTTCGACGAACAACTTGTACTTCTTGTTATTGGTTTTCATTTCTTTTTCGTTGTTAATCATGACACGCTTGACTGTGTTTATGCCCCTTAGTGTGATTGATGAGAGCCTGTTCTTCAAGCTGTGAAGGCGAAAATAAAGTTTGCTTCTGTTAGTCTCTGCAGGAAAAACTTCCAATTTTCTGATATCCAAAACCTTAACATTTTCTGACTTCAGTTTGATTCCCCGAATTTGTAAAATCGATTCTTTCACCATATTAGCATCCACAGACAAGTACGCATCTTGAATCATGGACATATCGAGCGTGATCACTATAGACACTGATCTTGCAGTCATTACAATCTGTATACTTTCAGCAATCTGCCCGAGACTTGTGCTCTCAATCCGCCCTGCTACCACCCTTGCAGATTTTTCATTAGTATCACATTCGAGCGCCGCAGTGATGATTGGCGTGTGGATGTTTTTCCGCATTTAATATTTCCTTGATTCGGGGGACTCCGAGTGTAATGTTCATGCTTGCAACTCCAGCAAAGTGGAAAGTTTTCAATGTCATCTGCGTCGCAGGCTCGCAAATACATTGAGCTCCGATTATTCCAATTGCTGTTCCACCCTCAATCTTCTTCGAATGGTAACGTGAAATGCAAGTATCAAGAAAAACCTCCAACTGTCTAGAAGTAACACCCGCAATATTTTGCACAATCTTCTCCTTCCAAGCAGGGATTTGATCATCATCAAACATAAATATCTCATGTTTTTTAATGAATGATTCTACATACTCATCCAAAAATTCTTCCAAAGAAGTTTTGAAACCGGCAGAGCACCCGGCCTCAGGAGTCATATCTGGTTCAGAAAGCCTTCTTCTCACTATTTCAAACACTTAATCAGGAGACACATACTCATTTTTATCGGCAGGATATGTGGCTTTCGCTTTCAGAAACAACCAGGGCAAGTCCAACGGAGCTTCATCTTTTTCTTCCATCACTGCAGGATCCATACCATCATCTCCATAATAGAACTGAAGTATACATCCACTCGCATTTCTCACTGTTTTATCATACTAAACACATAGATCCTCCATAACTTTGGTCAATCTACGACTCAGGTACTTAGTGTCAGCTGTTTTCACAGCTGTATCCACAAGCCCCTCTCACCCTCCCATTGTATGGAAGAAGAACTCTGTAGGACTCAAGCCGCTGTAAAATGAGCTAGCAACAAACCCTTTAGCGGCAGGGGTTTTTACACCTCTAAGGAAGTGTGGAAGGCTTCGGTCTATGAACCCATTGGGGGCGCGACAACCACCAACAGATTGCTGGCCAACACAAGCAATCATCTGGCTTATATTTTTGGCAGATCCTTTAGAACCACACTGGGACATGATCAAGGGACTATTTCTCCAATGTAGCTTTTGTATACACAACTTTCCGGTTTGATCTCTGATGTTGTTCAATACACTAATTATCCCCGACGTAAGCGACTATGCTGCATCAGAACCTGGTATAAGTTGGAGATGCCCTTCATTGAACAACTTTATCTGGCCATAACATTTTTCGTAGCCTTCCTTAATTATCTTCTCTTTCTCTTCGCACAAATTGCCACTTGGCTGAACATCACTTATCCCAATTGAGAATCCATGGTTACCAATCCATTGCGCGCTTAACTTAGCTAAGCAATTCATGCAAGCAGCAGCTGCCTGAGGTTTATAGTCTCTGAGAAGAGCAGAGTAAAGTCCATTCTTGTTGCCATTTCCCAATGTAGCCTTCCCAAGTTGCCTGGCTATGAGCACACTGTTACGAAATAAACAAACCCATCTTTCGGGCACATTGCTTCAATTTCTCTCCCATCTTCGGTCTTGGTGGTGGTGTAGGACTTCTCTGTGACAATTAGATTCAGATAGACTCTCAGGTTTACATTTGGGCGTACGAGAACACTAAACAATTGCTTTCCTGTCCACAGCTCTACTGCTTAATCACGGCAGATGTTGGAAGATCAACTGGATCCATGCCACTCCCCATATATGAACACATAAGTGAAAATGATGAACGGTCATAAAATGTGTCCTTCCTCGTTATAAGGAAAGAGGATGTCAGAAAATCTTGAGTTGAAGCAACCAAGATCTCCCTATTTTTGGGTGTGCACAAATTGTTTTCCACCCCCAAGAACAGAGCAGTCTCTGCCCGCGCCTCCTCTGTTTGCGGGACATGAATGTTCATCTCATCGCCGTCAAAATCAGCATTATACGGATTGCAAATAGATTCATTAAACCTCAGCGTCCTCCAAGGCATAACCTTAGCCCGATGAGACATGAAAGACATCCTATGCAGGCTTGGTTGTCTGTTGAAAAGAAGAATGTCACCGTCTTCTAGATGGCGTCCAACTATGTCACCGTATTGGAGTCCATCAGCCAGATTTTTACTGATCCTCGTAATCGCCAAGGAGAATTCTTCACCATCACGATGCAAAGATCTGGCACCGGGGTACTTATGAGGTCCATTACACACACACTTCCCCAGCTTCTCAATATTATGACATGTAACCCATTCGGGGTACGTTAAGATTTGAGCTATTTCAATGGGGACTCCAACCTCATTGATTTTTAGATTAGGGTCAGGAGATATAACACTTCTTCCAATATATTCAACACATTTCGCAGACAAATTCCCGCGAAAACGCCCTTGCTTCTCCTTGAGCCACTGCACAAAACCTTTCAATGGATTCCCACCTTGCATCGTGAAAGGCACACGAACCTCACTATTTATATACTGTGTAACCTCAACCTGAAGTTCATCCCAACTCCGCTTAACCCTGGGGGCATACCCCAGCCTCAAATCAAACAAATCGCACGTAAGGCGCGCATTCGACTGAATGATCTGCTTCAACCTCACCGTAATGTCATTCTTGTTGCTCACTTCTCCCCCAACCAAAACTGAAGGGCGAATCATAGTAGGCGGCACCAGAATGTTGGTTATCAAGAGATTCTCCGGCCTAGGAGACAAATAAAGCACCTCACAATCCTTATCACTCATCTCTTTCAACAAAGTGAAGACTTTTGTGGGGTCTAACATAGCTTCCACGCTTAACTCCGCTGCAAAGACTTTAGTCCCCGCCATTGTTTTTCTCAACTCATCCATCACATCTTCAAATTTCGAACGGTCGTGAAGAATGCCGATCATCCCAACCGCCTTCTTCACCGTCTTGTTCACATACCCGCATTTCCAGCACTTCGTCTGCCGATTACCGGCACACAATGCAGTACATTTCTTCACCACAATTTTCATCAGTTCCATTTTTTTCATAGGATCCTTTAGATTCCTCATCTTCCTCAAATACTCCACCCGCATTTCGTCCTTCAGTAGAAACCCAGAACAATTCTTGCAGATACACTTCAGGACGTTCACAACCGTGCCCAGATACCCGACGTTGTAGACGGGGAGGGCGAGGGCCAAATACCCAAAATGCCCCGGGCACTCGACGTTGTTTCCAACCGAAGTTGTAATATGTGCCAATGTAGATTTGAACTTCTGCCAATTTCATAATCTCTACCGGGGACATAACGATAAATTTCAGTTCCTTAACTGTACGGTGCGTATCGGGTTCGATAAAGGGTTGCCTGGTGAAATCTAGGGTTTTGACGTTGGCGGATTTCATCGTGTTGTTTGATCGTAACGGTGGAGGGGCGAAATCTGGGAGAAATAACAAAATTGCAGAACGCCATAATTTAAAAATTGTTCAAAAATCGTTAAGAAATTGTTTGATCAGAAAATTTTCACTGGAACAATTAAACCCTAATTTTAACATAATCATCCCCAATTGATTATTCAATTTTACAGGTTTAAGAAATTTAGATATAAAAATCAGAATTTATTGACTGAAATTAAAAAGGTAAACAGACGTACCTGGTTGAAACTTGAAAATTTTAAAAATGAAGGAGAGGCCGTAGAAGGAGGCGCTGCCAGAGATCGAACCCGAGACCTCCGAAAATGTTGCTGAGAAGAGATATGCCCAACACGCCACCCGCGGGAGTTTTATTGTTTGCGCATGTCAATATTATTTATTCAATATGAGTAGAATGGGCCTAATTGGCATTTTTTTGTTATAGTTTGGTTAGTTGCAGCCCATTTCCTCTTTTTGTTGTTTTTTGAGAGGAGATAATATCTTGGTTAGGTTACTTTTCTGGATTTAGGTTTAATTGTCTAATTAAAACTGATTTTATTTCTTGTTTTTAAGTTAATCTTGTATCTCGTTCATCTATAAATACTTCGTTATAGAGAAAAATATAAGACCACTCTCCAATAATTTGTTTAACTTTACATGATTAGAAAAGAAAACTACATTCTTGAACGTATATGGAAGTTGATTGGTATGATATTTGTTTGTCAGATATTAAAATCTACTTGTATTGAAATCTAGATAATTCAATCCATACTGCCTAACTTACATGAAACAGATTCATTGTCACGTGATATCTCTTTTCTAATAATGCATTGTCATGTGTAAGTTTTTTTCTGCATGACAATGTATTATGAGATCGAAATGTCAGATGGCGGTGAAACCGTTTATGTAATATTTAAAATGATTTCTGACCGCACAATGTAGATGAACTGATATAATTCACAGATCCCTAAAATCCTCACAAATAGAATATGACGAGAATCCGGATTCTTCTACGAGTGGCTCTCTTTCTGATGTGCAGTTCCTCCCTTCCGGGTACCCCCAATGACTTGCACTGATGTTAATCACAAAATTAATACCATTAATTTTGATTAGTAACAAGCTGATTAACATAAGTACACAAGCTACAAAGTTTTCATACCAAGTTTATTCATAAAATGATGAATTATCATATTCTCTTAACACTTTATTTGTTGTTAATAAATAAGGTTCAAAAGTGAGTCTAGATAAATGATAAACTGTCACATAATTCATGCACAATGAATAATATAACATTGGTGAGTAGTGCATTACTTTGGACATGTATATCGATCCGACAATTATTGTTTAATTTTGAAGGAGATTCTAAATTCTAATCTCATAAACAAAAGGAACTAATACCCTTTTGATAGAAGGGTGGGTTTTCTCCTTGTATAGCTCAAAAGTTATCAATATGTGGGACTAATGCTTAACGGATTTAAATTACTTCCAATGACCCAGTGAAATACTTTGGAAGAATACTTTGGTTTTCTCAGTATCAACAATTTGTCCATCCAACGTGCCCAAGTTTTTAACGCTTCCTGATAGGCAACAAGACGATCCATGTCATGATATAAGGTCTTTCTATCTTGAACAAAATCCCACCTCCATGACATGCAAACAAAAGCTTACCCTACCATATGCTTTTATGCATATTTAAGCCCTAATATTTCTCATTCACATAAATAAGTGCTATGTCGCTAAAGTTATACGATTTAAACCACTAAGAGCGTCTCCAAATAAGATGTTAAATTGTCCAAATCAGTAATAACAGTAACAAAAGACAACATTAATGTTTTCCAACTGAGAAGCCAATCTGATGTGGCATGACATGGATTGACGTATCTCCCCCTTGCTGCCAAATTTGACAGAACCTTCAGATTTTCTTAGTTAATTATTAAATGCTTTTTATTAATTTTTTTTATTAGTTTAAAGCATTATTCTTTTGTTTCTTTTCATTCCCAATGCAAAGAAAATACTTATGAATTATTATATTATGTTTAAAATTTGACATATCAGTTGGAGAACAAAAGTTTAAAAAATGTCATAGTGCCATGTAAGCCTTCACATTTAAATTTTAGGTTCAAAATTTGATATCTCCTTTGGAGATGGTCTAAAAGCAAGATCATATCTCACGGAAAAGGATTATTTTCTTGAGGATCCTAGAGATTCCGTGATCGTGACCGTTCATCGTACATCGTGCGTTCAAAAATCATTTCAAAATTTAAAATTTTAAAATTAAATATAAATAGTATCTAACGAAAACTGACCACACGATCACGATCACAATCACAGAATTCCTAAGATCCCCAGAAAAAGGATCCGGCGAGGATCCTTTTCCATATCTCATGGTTGTTTCCTTCCAGTGTGGAGCTGCCAATGCCACATGTTGAAGAGAGTTGTCCAACCAATCATTCGTAGTGGAGCTGCCAATGCCACATGTTGAAGAGAGTTGTCCAACCAATCATTCGTAGTGGAGCTGCCAATGCCACATGTTCGTAAGAAACTTTTCACAAAAATATGATCTTACATATTTTAGTAGAATCCGATTTCACAATAATTATATTTAAAGAGTTGTTCGAGTCAATCAATCCTATAAAAAATTTCTCCTAGTTTGAGTTTGAGTTGCACCACCTACCGATAAAGCTGTGAAATCTTTCCTAGCACAACTCTTTATGATACATCCATTTATTAAAAACAATGGTTTTTTTAAGGGAAAAAATAAGTTGTCCCAGTTAAAACATGAAGGAAAAAATAGGAATTCGCATAGAATTGTTGAATTTTTGCATTATTCGAAGTGATCAAGCAGAAGAGGAGTCGATTGCTGGTATTTTTTATGAAATTCCTTTGTTCTAAGAGATTTACAATATAATCTGAATTACTGAAAAGAAAATTCAAACTTAAGTGAGAGAAAATAAATTGTTTTAATTAACTTGGTTTTCAAACTCTCAACTCTATTAATTATACTCTTATGAGTTTAGAATTTTCTTTTTAAGAGTTGATTCGACACTTGCTAATGAGCAGCGTGCTAGCCTTCTTGCATCCAAATTCAATTTTTTCTTTGTAGATTCGAGTGGTTTTAAATCTCTCTTTGTCAATAACAAAACTATCTTGAAAAAGACGGATTAGACTGAAACTTATTCAGAGAGGACACAAAAGAGAGAAAATCAAATAGGGATAGAAGGAATACCTAATATCAAGGAACAAAATTTGTGAAAAGCTATAGCAAAAGTGAAAAACAAGGGGTTACAGCTGAATGCTCATGCCTTTGAAGAGAATCAAACTGCTCTGTTATACAAAGCTGAACAAGTTTCCAAACTTTTGATGCTCTGGGAGATCACATGGATTTTCCATTACATGATCAAGAACAAAAAATAAAACAAAATTGAACGGATCACATGGCTTGATGATTCGTGGAAGGGTAGCTTCCTGTATATCTCCTAACGCCTTTTTGCACGAAGAATCGCAGATACTACGTAGACTGTTACATGCTATGCCGCCACTCCAATGGTTAGTTTAACTACCATCTGCAACGAATCCCAAAAACAGATACTTGAGAACAAATATGTTAATCGAAAATCGAGTCAATAATGTAACTGATGTGCTAGTCAATCAGTTTCGATTTCAGCAAGGAATTTATCTTACAAGACAACTAGGAAAAGCAGATACAATAACAGAAAAAGCACTCAGCATGTCTTTTAACCGTGTACTTTCACATATACTGGCTGATATCGCTTGTGTGTGCTACGTATTCAGGAAAGAACAATACAATAAAAAGGCCCATAATGCCCTTGAATAAAGATGACTTTTCCCGGGTAAGAACGCTTGAGAAAATGTATAACTCAGTAAGTTTCTTGTGACTCACCTTCTGAAGGATCGACGTGTACAAAAAAACTGGCTGCAACTATGAGATAGCACAGAATAAGCATCAAGCCTTTAAAATAGTTTGACGTCCCTTCCTACAAAGATAAAGGCAGTGAATCTCACATCGAGCAAAATTGAATGTAAACAAAAAACAGTAACTAAGAAACACTTAGTCATATCGTACAGTTGAACAGAAACAAAATAAAAGGCATCACAATTCATCTCGGATTATGTAATAGGAAGACTGGATGGGGACCAAATAAGTTCTTGGTTAAATTTAGAGAAACTCTTAACGGTTAAAAGGAAGACAAACAAGGAAATGATCACAAACCTGCAACATAAATGCCACGACTAACACTGTAATAAAAAGTGTGGCAGTCTCGAACAGTTGAAAATTCAAGTCCATTGGCTGTCCCATGATCCACCCCACAACTACGCAGAAGGGTATCTACAATTGTCAAGAACAAAAATTATTAGCCTATTTTCTGTTCTGAAATGTAATCAACTCAAGAGAAACTATAACAAGCAAGTCCAACAGAGGTTTGTGACGGTTCATAGACATTCTATCATATGACAAAGTTCTGTAGAGAGAACTCATTAGCTAGCTATTCAAGTCCTTACCACAAACATGGATATTTGTGTAGATGATCCAATTGCAACTCCAAGTGTGATATCCTGCAGAAAAATTAATTCCATCAATAAAATAAACGGAATCTATAAATTGAGGCTTACAAATCTTCGATTCAAAGCACTCACAAGCTTGTCCTTCATGGCAAACATGATAGCACTTGCATGCTCTGCAGCATTTCCTACAATTGGTAGTAGTATAACACTGATAAATGCCACAGGCATGTTGAATGAGTCAGATGCTCCCTGGAGAAACAGTAAATACATTAACTTATCAAACAGTTACACAAAACCGAGGCCAAATTACCAGTAAAACAAGAATGAAAAATGTGCGTCACAATCACACACAGAAAATGGAAGTGCAAAAGGTCAGCACAATAGCAGCTCAGAAACTATGCACCCGGAGCACAGTGGAATAGTATATGAAGCAAGTGTTACCTGGATAGCATCAACAAGGTATCCAGACAAAACAGACACCCAGACAGTTAAAACAGCAAGCCAGCCAATTGCTTCCCAATGAGTTATCTCGGGAACCTCTTCCTCATCGGATTCATCTTCATCCCCGACTCCTTCCTGAAACAGTTTCCAAAGAGAAATTAAACAACTGAATGGATATTTTCAATAGAAAACTGAAGGAACTAGTAAACGCTCTTCTTTATGGAAAATAAAATCATAATAAAATTGATAAGAAGATAATTCCCTTAAATATGAAAATTTTTCATAAAAATACCGAAGCTCATTCAAGATTTAAAAAATGCCAAAAACTCATCATTTTGATAAACTTCAGCAACTAACAGAGCAATGCACCATGGTCAAAATAGAAAAACAATGACACTCTAGATCCTTTGAAAAACTTAAGCACACTTGACTAACCTCCTCAATGGGATTATAAAGATTACGATGACTTCTAAGTTGAAAGAAGAGGTAACTTGCATATGCCACTAGCATTACACAGCTGCTAAATCTTGAAAGAGACAACTCTGACTTCCCAAAGTGGATCTCTGAGTGCGTAAAATGAAGCACAGCTGGAAACATTAACCCCATGACAGCCATCAACAGCAATCCAGAATTCACAAGGGCGGCAGACTGTTGCAAAAGTAGCCACATTCGGATGTAAATGTCATGACATCAAGATGAACAGCGTCAAAGAGCTCACAGAGCAGAAAATTTCAGGGTCCAAGGCTCAACAAAATTTGAAGATCTACCTTGTTGAAAACCTGAATTTTTTGGTAATGAATGATTCCACCAGTGAAGAAGGCACATCCGAGCACTAAGAGCATGTTGGACAAGATTGATCCCAATAATGACTGCTGAACAACCCTTATCATTCCGTTCTTTAATGCATATATTGATATAATCATTTCCGTTGCATTTCCAAATGTGGCATTTAACAGACCCCCAACTGCAATCCAACAACGAGCTCACTTGAGAAAAAACCAAAAACAGACGCACAAAGGTATAAGATTTTTTGAATCAGTGATTCAGTAAGTAGGTTACCAAAGTTCCTACTTTGAAAACAAGTGGAACTACCTATTCCCTTTCATAACCAACGAAAAGAAGTGTATCAAGTGACACTACAAAGAACAGGTTACCGGCACTGGGAATCTGTGATAATTTATTAAGATTATCTGAATCACTATTTATAACAACTAAAACATCTTTCAGGATGTCCAGTAAACACTCTAGTAAGCTGACGTTATAATCAATTAATGGCACAGAAACTTCATTAGAGTAATTGATACGATCAAAGTCCCATAGAAAAACAGTTTACTTCGTACAAGCCATTCAACCAGACACATGACCATAGAGACTAACTAGTAAACAGGTAGGAACAGAGAAGCAAATGATGCTGTTACAACAACAACAACAACAACAAAGCCTTATCCCACTCAGTGGGGTCAGCAGACTGATGCTGTTAGGGGATTTAAATCCCATAATGTTATGATCTAGTAAATTAAACACAGAGAGAAATGCATGTTCAAAATTCCAATGACCAGCAAAAGAAAGCTTGCATAGTTTACCAAGAACCAACTCTGTTAGTTCCTATACAGTCTGAATCTAATCAATGAGATGCACAAATTATTCTAGGGAAGTAGTTAATTTATTGAGGATGACTAAAAAATCTTAAAATATACTTCTCAATTGTCAGATGATTCAAGGGAAAATATACTACTATTAAAAAAACCCATATTATCATCCACTAAAGTATACTATTGATCATGACCATTGATCAAATAATATTGTGTCTAAATGTATGGCCCCAGTTGACAGCCCTAGCAACATTTTGTGTCAACAGAACAGTACTTTATTACAGCAGCAGAGCCAGGAATCTAAACTAGGATGGTGGCAGCCTCAGAAAATTTAGTTCATCAAAATAACATATATTCGGACAAAATTCTTCGAAATCCTAATCCAGTTAGCAATATAAATATATCACTAAAAAAATTTATGAAAATGATACAAAAATTCAGGCTACCATCACTTGGCAGGTTAAAAATTATACCTGTTGGTCCTGTGTAAAAAGCAAGTTGCCTGCACCACAACAATGGAAAACTCAAGAATTAGCCTTAGACAAAGTTAAGGGAACTTAATGCAATCCAAAACAAGCTAGCACTTACTCAGTCGCATATCCTATACGCTCTGCTAAAGGTACGATGCCCACTAAGCTGAAGAAGAAGACCCATCCCTAACGTATACAAAGTAACTGTCAATGGATTAGGAGTGAAGTCAATTTAAACTATTGAAAGGATGTGCGAAAAAGAAACCATGTTGGAACACCTTGCCATATAAGATAAGGCTACATCACAAGGTTGTAATGTCAAGTTCCAAAAGAAAATAAAGACATGGAAACCGCTAATTCTTGATTAGTTGCCAGTAGCTAAGTCTATTCTCTTCTGCACTTCCCTGCTTACTAAACTCTACTACATTCTTCTCCTAACTAAATGAAACGAATTTTAAAGATGAATTAGAGATGTATACATACATGCTTTCCAGTAATATAATGTAGCAAGATTGCCAATGGACCAAAGGGTAGCAACACATTGATCTTTGCTTTAAATAGGACTATATAAATACTTCTCGGAACTCTTATCCACATATGTCTTGAAATCCATGAGTTCGCCAAATCTGCCCGTGACTGCAAATGAATCATCTCAAAGTCCAAGGCCTCTACTTTACTGGTGGCTACTGATGAGCTAAAAGGGATTTCTTCATCAGACTCAAGGTCTGTCTTTCCATCTATGGAAACCATCTACAAGTACGAATTACCAACCAATTAAGAAGAGGGCAGAACACGGAAACGTGATTACACCAAAGCACGGAACTTTACTCACAAAAAATAGAAGCTACATTTACCCATTTGGTTAAGTAACTTGGAGGACAACAATGTACACCAAGTTAAAAATTAGCAAAAAAACAGTAAATGTATGGTGACTCCATTAGAGAACAATCCCAAAAAGGAAGAAACTTCATTGGTTTTCCCCAAAACTGCTGATTATATTTTCATATTTTCCACCTTTTCATCTTTTAAGAGCTATGGGATGCAATCTGTAAGTAACTAAATGACTACATTTAAACAACCCAGTTTTCTTCACTGCAATCACATACCAAATAAAGCTCAGTAAAATTAATTAGGCAGTGTTTGGAGGTTGAAATAAATGAAGAATCAGAACCGATGGCATGGAGTGCAAGCCATCTACTTACAGATCAGCCAGAACATCAAATGGCACCAACCCACTAGAAAAGAAATCATTTTTACTAACAAATACAGCAAAACAAACAGAACATATCAATTAAAAACGATTAAATTTATAGATTCTGAGAGAAACAACTGTATTACCTCAAACCCAGAAGCAAAAATGGATTGGATTTGAGCAAATGGATCAACTTCTCCTCAGTCTTTGCCTCCTTCAGAGAGAGAGAGAGAGAACGTTTGTGTGAAAATGGAGCCCAGTACTTTGGGTCTGTGAAAAGAAGAAGAGAGATGGAGTCAAGGGTGGAGGAGGAGATGGCGTTGGATGCCAGAACCCGGCAACGGAATTTAAGACAAAACGAGACTTATTATACATTTAAAAGGAAGGTTCTGAGAAAATTCAAAATAGAGAGGCCTCATGATTCAAGGTTTGATTTCTTAATTGTTTTCCAATCATTGAATGTTCTTCATTTATGTCCCTTTCCCACCACCAACTAATGAAAAATGTTTGAAAACTTTGAGTTTTAACGGTAAAGACAAAATAAAGGGTAAAGTGAATAATATCATAATTGACTTTTTAGTATAAAAATGTGGTTTTTCGTTAAAATAAACAGTACCGAAAACTTTTCGTTAAAATGTGGTTTTTCTATTTAAAGAGTTGTTCGAGCCAAACAATCCTATAAAAATTTTCTGTTGTTTGAGTTCGAGTTGCACCACCTGCCGATAAAGCTGTGAAATCTTTTTATTATTATTGGAAAAGCTGTGAAATCTTTCCTAGCACATCTCTTTATGATGCATTCATTTATTAAAAATAAACGTTTTTTTAGGGAAAAAAATAAGTTGTCCCAGTAAAAACATGAAGGAAAAAATAAAAGGAATTCGCATAGAATTGTTGAATTTTTGGATTATTCGAAGTGAACAAGCAGGAGAGGAGTCGATTGCTGGTATTTTTTGTTAGATATATATCAACAATCAATGATAATTATATATGCTAATAAATAATAAATGCTAATAGATAAATTAACAGAGTATGAACAAAATAAAAATATTAAACAGACAACTTGAAGATCGAGGCTTGAGTACCGCAATGTCCTTGAAATAGAAATTTTGTCTCTACTCAGTATTTGTAGTTCTACAGACGTCTGTTTCACCATGATTCAACGATCAAAGTCAGAATTCCAGCATCAAAAAACTTGACTTCTAGCGAATTTCGATGTAGTTCTCTCAGTAAAAATGTTTGGAATTGTAGAAGAAGATTTTGATTTTTTCTATGTTCTAAATGTCATGCAGATGGATGTATATATAATAGGATCATGCATGTTCGCAACATGTATGAAAATGGGATGCGTCTGTTGGAAGCCATCTTCTCAGAGGGGTGCTTCTTTCATTACTTCAGACTTCATCTGAAAAGATGAGTCTGTTGATAAAAATAATAATAATAATAATTAAATTCGAAATTAATAAAAAATAATTAATTAAAGCATTTAATTTTTAGAACCCAAGGCCCATTTAATAATTCATTATCAATTAATTAGTACATCCCAAAGCCCAACCCCAAAATTAAGCCCAATTTCATTCTCCATGATCTATCACTCTAATCACTATCTATATGGGACAAAGCCTATTTTTTATGAAATTCCAAACTTCTGATGCTCTGGGGAGATCACATGGATTTTTCATCACATGATCAAGAACAAAAAATAAAACAAATTGAACGGATCACATGGCTTGACGATTCGTGGAAGAGTAGCTTCCTGTATATCTCCTACCACCTTTTTGCACGAAAAATCGAAGATACTACGTAGATTGTTACATGCTACGCCACGACTCCAATGGTTAGTTTAATTCCCATCTGCAACGAATACCAAAAACAGATACTTGAGAACAAATATGTTAACTGAATATCGAGTCAATAATGTAACTGATGTGTTAGTGATTCAGTTTTGACAACAACTAGGAAAAGCAGATACAGTAACAGAAAAAGCACTCGGCATGTCTTTTAACCGTGTACTTTCACATATACTGGCTGATATCGCTTGTGTGCGCTACATATTCAGGAAAGAACTAATATGATAAAAAGGGTGCAAGGCTTGATTTGACACAATCGAAACTTGATGGATCGTGTGCACGATGTGTAAGTTTCCATCAATTGTGGCTTCAACTGTGTGCCAGAAATTAGTGGCATGTCACAAACTAAACCAATTGAAAAGAGATCCTTATGTTTGTTTAGGCCCGTAATGCCCTTGAATATGAAGATGACTTTTCACGGGTAACAACACTTGCGAAAATGTATAACTCAGTAAGTTTCTTGTGACTCACCTTCTGAAGGATCGACGTGTACAAAAAAACTGGCAGCAACTATGAGATAGCACAGAATAAGCATCAAGCCTTTAAAGTAGTTTGACGTCCCTTCCTACAAATACAAAGGCAATGAATCTGACATCGAGCGACATTGAATATTAAAAAAAAACAGCAACCAAGAAACACTTTGTCATATTCTATAATTGAAAAGAAACAAGCTAAACGGCATGAAAGTAAGAAAGCACAATTCATCTCGGATTATGTAACACGAAGACTCGACAGAGACCAAATAAGTTAATAGTTAAACTTAGAGAAAGGTTAAAAGGAAGACAAACAAGGAAAAGATCACAAACCTGCAACATAAATGCCACGACTAACACTGTAATAAAAAGTGTGGCAGTCTCAAACAGTTGAAAATTCAAGTCCATTGGCTGTCCCATGATCCACCCAATGACAACACAGAAGGGTATCTACAATTGTCAAGAACACAAAAATTATTACCTATGTTCCGTTCTGAAATGTAATCAACTCAGTAGAGAAACTATAACAAGCAAGTCCAACAGAGGTTTGCGATGGTTCATAGACATTCTATCATATGCCAAAGTTCTGCAGAGAGAACTCATCAGCGAGCTATTCAAGTCCTTACCACAAACATGGATATTTGTGTAGATGATCCAATTGCACCTCCAAGTGTGATATCCTGCAGAGATTAAGTCCGTCAATAAACTAAACGGAATCTATAAATTGAGGTTTACAACTCTTCAATTCAAAGCACTCACAAGCTTGTCCTTCATGGCAAACATTATAGCACTTGCATGCTCTGCAGCATTTCCTACAATTGGTAGTAGTATAACACTGATAAATGCTACAGGCATGTTGAATGAGTCAGACGCTCCCTGGGAAACAGTAAATACATTAACTTATCAAACAGTTACACAAACCGGAGGCCAAATTACCATTAAAACAAGAATGAAAAATGTGCTTCACAATCTAACACAGAAAAGGGAAGTGGAAAAGGTCAGCTCAGAAACTATGCACCCGGAGCACAGTGGGCTAGTATACGAAGCATGTGTTACCTGGATAGCATCAACAAGGTATCCAGACAAAACAGACACCCAGATAATTAAAACAGCAAGCCAGCCAATTGCTTCCCACTGAGTTATCTCAGGAGCCTCTTCCTCATCGGATTCATCTTCACCCCCGACTCCTTCCCGAAACAGTTTCCAAAGAGAAATTATACAACTGAATGGAGTTGGGTCAGAAAATGGTCCCAAGAACCAATCCATGTGTTAGCTTTACATTTTCAATAGAAAACTGAAGGAACTAGTAAACGCTCTTCTTTATGGAAAATAAAATCATAACAAAATTAATAAGAAGATAATTCCCTTAAACATGAATTTTTTTAATATGAAAAACCGAAGCTCATTCAAGATTTAAAAAATACACAGAATTCATCATTTGATAAACTTCAGCAACTAACACAGCAACGCACAATGTTCAAAATAGAAAAACAATGACATTCTAGATCTTTTGAAAAACTTAAGCAAACTTGACTGACCTCCTCAATGGAATTATAAAGATTACGATGACTTCTAAGTTGAACGAAGAGGTAACTTGCATATGCCACTAGCATTACACAGCTGCTAAATCTTGAAAGAGACAACTCTGACTTCCCAAAGTGGATCTCTGAGTGCGTAAAATGAAGCACAGCTGGAAACATTAACCCCATGACAGCCATCAACAGCAATCCAGAATTCACAAGGGCGGCAGACTGTTGCAAAAGTAACCACATTCGGATGTAAATGTCATGAATCAAGATGAACAACGTCGAAGAGCCCACAGAGCAGAAAATTTCAGGGTCCAAGGCTCAACAAAATTTGAAGATCTACCTTGTTGAAAACCTGAATTTTTTGGTAATGAATGATTCCACCAGTGAAGAAGGCACATCCGAGCACTAAGAGCATGTTGGACAAGATTGATCCCAATAAAGACTGCTGAACAACCCTTATCATTCTGTTCTTTAATGCATATATTGATATAATCATTTCCGTTGCATTTCCAAATGTGGCATGTAACAGACCCCCAACTACAATCCAACAACGAGCTCACTTGAGACAAAACCAAAAACAGATGCACAAAGGTATAAGATTTTTTGGATCAGTGATTCAGTAAGTAGGTTACCAAAAGGTTACCAAAGTTCATACACTGAAAACAAGAGGAACTACCTATTCATTTTCATAATCAACAAAAAGAAGTGTATCAAGTGACACTACAAAGAACGGGCTACCGGCACTGGGAATCTGTGATAATTTGTTAAGATTACCTGAATCACAATTTATAACAACTAAAACATCTTTCAGGATGTCCAGTAAACAGTTTAGTAAGCTGACATATAATCAATTAATGGCACAAAAACTTCATTAGACTAATTGATATGATCAAAGTCCCGTAGAAAAACAGTTTACTTTGTACAAGCCATTCAACCAGACACATGACCATAGAGACTAACTAGTAAACAAGTAGGAATAGAGAAGCAAACTGATGCTGTTAAAACAACAACAATAAAGCCTTATCCCACTCAGTGGGGTCGGCAGACTGATGCTGTTAGTTCCTATACAGTCTGAGTCTAATCAATGAGATACACAAATTATTCTAGGGAAGAAGTTAATTTATTGAGGATAACTAAAAAATCTTAAAATATACTTCCCAATTGTCAGGTGATGCAAGGGAAAATATACTTCTATTAAAAAAAACCCATATGATCATCCACTAAATTATACTATTGATCATGACCGTTGATCAAATAATATTGCGTATAAATGTATGGCCCCAATGGACAGCCCTAGCAACATTTTGTGTCAACAGAACAGTACTTTGTTGCAGCATCAGAGCCAGGAATCTAAACTAGGATGGTGGTAACCTCAGGAAATTTAGTTCATCAAAATAATATATATTCGGACAAAATTCTTTGAAATCCTAATCCAGTTAGCAATATAAATATCACTACAAAAATTTATGAAAATGATACAAAAATTCAGGCTACCATCACTTGGAAGGGTAAAAATTATACCTGTTGGTCCTGTGTAGAAAGCAAGTTGCCTGCACCACAACAATGAAAAACTCAAGAATTAGCCTTAGACAAAGTTAAGAGAACTTAATACTATCCAAAACAAGCTAGCACTTACTCAGTTGCATATCCTAGACGCTCTGCTAAAGGTACGATGCCCACTAAGCTGAAGAAGAAGACCCATCCCTAATGTATACAAAGTAACTGTCAATGGATTAGGAGTGAAGTCAATTTAAATTATTGAAGGGATGTGCGAAAAAGAAACCACGTTGGAACACCTTGCCATATACGATTAGGCTACATCACAAGGTTGTAATGTCAACTTCCAAACGAAAATAAAGACATGGAAACCGCCAATTCTTGATTAGTTGCCGGTAGCTAAGACTATTCTCTTCTGCACTTCCCTGCTTACCAAACTCTACTACATTCTTCTCCTAACTAAATGAAACGATTTTTAAAAGATGAATTAGAGATGCATACATACATGCTTTCCAGTAATATAATGTAGCAAGATCGCCAACGGACCAAAGGGTAGCAACATATTGATCTTTGCTTTAAATAAGACTATATAAATACTCCTCGGAACTCTTATCCACATATGTCTTGAAACGCATGAGTTCGCCAAATCTCCCCGTGATCGCAAATGAATCATCTCAAAGTCCAAGGCCTCTACTTTACTGGTGGCTGCTGATGAGCTAAAAGGGATTTCTTCATCAGACTCAAGGTCTGTCTTTCCATCTATGGAAACCATCTGCAAGTACGAATTACCAACCAATTAAGAAGAGGGCAGACACTGAAACGTGATTACACCAAAGCACGGGAACTTTACTCACAAACAAATAGAAGCTACATTTACCCATTTGGTTAAGTAACTTGGAGGACAACAATGTACACCAAGTTAAAAATTAGCAAAAAAAACAGTAAATGTATGGTGACCCCATTAGAGAACAATCCCAAAAACGAAGAAACTTCATTGGTTTTCCCCAAAACTGCTGATTATATTTTCATATTTTCCACCTTTTCATCTTTTAAGAGCTATGGGATGCAATCTGAAAGTAACTAAATGACTACATTTAAACAACCCAGTTTTCTTCACTTCAATCACATACCAAATAAAGCTCAGCAAAATTAATTAGGCAGTGTTTGGAGGTTGAAATAAATGAAGAATCAGAACAGATGGCATGGAGTGCAAGCCATCTACTTACAGATCAGCCACATCATCAAATGGCACCAAACCACTTGAAAAGAAATCATTTTTACTAACAAATACAGCAAAACAAACAGAACATATCAATTAAAAACGACTAAATTTATAGATTCTGAGAGAAACAACTGTATTACCTCAAACCCAGAAGCAAATATGGATTGGATTTGAGCAAATGGATCAACTTCTCCTCGGTCTTTGCCTCCTTCAGAGAGAGAGAGAGAGAGAAAGCGTTTGTGTAAAAGGAAGGTTCTGAGAAATAGGAAGTCCTCGTGATTCAAGGTTTGATTTCTTAATGGTTTTCCAATCTTTGAATATTCTTCATGTCCCTCTCCCACCAAAAACTCATTTTCGTGCTTGATTAGATTTAGATATATTCTTGTTTATTATTATGTTCATATATTTATTTCTTATGCGTTACATGTTCGGACCAAAATAGTATGTGCAATATGTTGATCCAATGTTGAAAACATACAAAGAACATAATAATCTCAAGAAATCTACTCTAAAATTTTATTCTGCACTCTTTTTTACCAAGAGTGCTCAGACTGACATACAAGAACATCTTCAATCACGCTCTCTACTTTTTTAGCTAAAAGTAGAAAGCTAGGAGCTTTTTAAAAAGTTTATACTCTAATCATATATTTTAGGATTAAGTACCTAAAACCTCATAACCTTTTAGTGTAATTTTATATTGGTTTCAACCTTTTTAAACTTTCCAAAGAAGTACCTAATCTACTGAAAATGTCATATCCGTTAAGTCTTAGTTAATTTTTCCGTTAAATGCACATGTGGCAACATTGGATATCACTTATTTGATTGCTCGGACACTAAAATAATAATAAAAATAATTCAAAAAAACAAGAAGATGAAAAAATAAAAATAAATAAACAAATTCACTAATAAGATGGAAAATAAAAATGAAGATCCAGAAATCTCCTAACAAAGAAAATGGTTAAGAATTTAGACAGGGTTTTAAAGAGTTTATTATTGCTCATGTGATTTTTTCATTAACCGATTTTCGGCTGGTAAAGCTTTCAGTTCTTCTTTATGGACAGTGAAGATGGTGGTGGCCAAAAACGAAGTTTATGAACTGAATGTTTATATAACACACTCACACAAATATGACATTAATCGTGCAAACGTAGACGTAAACTACATTAATAAAATGAATGAACTCACTTTTAAGCAACTGAAAACGTTAAATTTGCATTCCCATAATTTTACTTAGTTTAATTAAAATATCGCTTGTATATATATAGTATGTGAATAATCATTTAAGCTATGATATAAGGTTAATTTTTTAATTTCAAGAATTTAGTATTTGGAGATTTTTATATTAGAAAGGTAATAAGTCTATTTAATTAAACTTGTACGCAAAACCAACAATCCTACACGAAATTTGTGCTTTCGTATTTTATTTACTTTATTTTCTTGCAAGGGTGACTTCAGGTAGGATTACTTTATTAATTTAATCATCAGGCTCATTTATATATAAGTGATCTAATTATGGGTGACTTCGGGTAGCTCTTGCTGCTTAGTTGAAGTTGCAGATATTCTATATAGGTTATTCCAATGTATTTGGGAGGTTGGCCTTGTTTATTTAATGGTATTCACTGTGATATTTCTAAATATTGGTCATGCAAAACATGTCTGAGTGAGATATTAGTCATGATATAAAGTCGTTACTTTTAAACTTTCAGTCATAATCGTTAGTTGTTATTATCCGCGTTTTAGTTATAATTGATATCGTGACTAATAGAGCTTCAGTTATAGAAGGTTGTTACTAAGAGTGGACTGGTTGTGACTAAAATGCTTATTAGTCACTAAGGATTGCTGTTACTAAGATTTTTAGTCGTGAAGAGTGATTGTGATTAAAAGTGAAGATTCGGGGTTTTCAATGAGTTATGAGGTTTTCAATCACAACCTAGTTACAAAAGTTTTTCGTGACTAAATGTTTTACTCACAACATTTTATACTTGTAGTCACAGTCTTCGTTGTGACTGAAAGCCTGATTTTTTTTTTTGTAGTAGGATCTGCTTCGTCATTAATGGGGTCTTTGTTGAACACATATGCAGAAGGAATTGGGCAAGCGGGGGATTCAGCAAGCGATTTGATGCTTGTAACTTTCGAGGTCTCCATCGTTGTTTGAGTGGCCACTGCATCCATTGCTTCCTTTTTATAGAGCACTGAGTGAGAAGCTGGTGCATGCGTATCTTCATACAAAATGTGGATGAAGATATGCAACATATGAATAATCTTTTATCGCAGCCCATCTTAATAAAAAATTCATGCATGGCTACGAAGAAGAATGTTAGAGTGTAAGATATGTAGATAAACGAAAATTACGGGGAGAGGAAAGAGATTGAGAGAGAATCAATGAAAAACAAAATACCAAATCTTAATTCAAACGTTTTGCTTCTAATGCATACTTATTCAAAAGGATAAGTACGAATAACTACCTAACTTTTTAGAGTGATTTTAAATTAGTCTCAACCTTTTAATAGGTTCTAATATCTGCCTAACGTTTTATAAATTAGATATCCGTTAGGTTACCAGTGTTAAGTGATGACTTTACCAACATTAAGTAAAGATTTTTCTAGCATTAAATGATCAGGTGGACAAATACTAAAGTTGGTCCCTACTAATCGTAGTCTTTAGAGCTTTTTAGTCAAGTTAAGCCGTAAATTTGCTTAGTTAAGATGTGTTCATTTGGAAATTCAAAACTCCAAGATGACTTGAGAGTAAAAACCTGCTTTAATAATTGTGCACATCATCGCTTAACGCGACTGAACTTAACAAATGTCCACTTTTCAAAGCGTTAGGTAGTTATTTGAAAAGTTCTAAAAAGTTATGAATAATTCGGAATTAACCCTAACAAGTTAGGTAGTTATCTAGACTTAACCCTTATTTAAATATTAAAAATAAAGTGGAATATCATATTATATCTCAACAATTCAAAGTGTATAAATCTAATGGTTTAAGACTCGTGTTAAAACTAGCGTCTTTCTTACGTTGCCACAAATCCGATCCATATGTAAGATTTTTTTTTTTTTTCAATAATAAGATTAAGCGCAAAAAAAAGTCAATGATGCACAAATGCGAACATCGAAGAGCGGTAAATTATCTTAAAAAGTGGGTAAATTATTTATAAAAAAAAAAAATTGATAAGTTTTTTATAATCTCACACACACTCGCAATTTTTATTCTTCTCCATAAAAAGAAAATTATAGAAAATTAAGATACAAGGATAACTCAAAAACATGAAATAAAATCAATCATAATTATACAAGCAAACCTAAAACCACAAGGACAAGGGAATCTAAATATTACTTCCTCCTAAAGGTAGGAAATAAACACAACACCAAATGATTCCTATTTTATTTCTTCAACACATGACAACTTGTTAGAATTTTAGGTTTTTTTAGTTTTTAGTTTTATTTTACGTAATAAACGAAAACGAAAGTTGCATCTTAATAATTCATGGTGTCGGTTTTTAGTTTTTAGTTCTTCTCCATAAAACTAAAACGAAAACGAAAACGAAAGTTTTTAGTTTTTATTTCTTCTCCATAAAAGCTTTTCAACTAATCAGCCTGCATGCTCGTATCGTATGTGATCTAAGGTTGACTTCTGGTAGCTCTTGCAGCTCAGTTGAATTGTCATGTATTCTATATAGTTCATTCCAATGTATTTGGGAGCTTGGCCGTGTTTTTCAAGCAACTCCGGCGCCGGTGCTATAACTGTGTCCGCAGATGGTCCATGCGAAAAGACAACAGAGATCCTTGTAGCTTTGTTGTTCTAGGTGGCCCGATGGATCACGCTATTGTACTTGCCGTTAGTTAGAATGTGCATTTGGCCTGCAAGGTTAACAAACAAACAGTTGGGAGGGACGTCAATAGTGACCCACTTTCCGTTGTGTTCGACCTCGAGGCCATTCATCTCGTTCTGGATTAGGAGAGTGAACAGGCCAGAATCAGAATGACGGGGAAGGCCGATTGCGCTTTCTGGCTGCGGGCAAGGCGGATAATAGTTTGCGGCGAGGATTTCAAATCCACGATCCGTGTTCATGGCATGATGTATGATCCAATCCCAAGCTTTCTGCGATTGCTCTTGCTATCTCCAATTCTACTTGTCTTGTTTTCAGGCTAAACTTCAATGAGACCTCACTGAAGCCAGCCGGTTTGCTTAGGGCATAAAACTCAGGATGTACTCTGGCCTTTAAAAAATCCCTCCACATAAGGAATTTATCCAAGTCAAGATTATAACTTGTCCCGCAATTGAACATCTCTAGCACGTCGTTACTAGATTAGAACTCCTCCCTTTCTTCGTCTGGGAGAGTGAAAAATCCATGGCATGTGTCGATCATCGCCTTCATTAAGCTCGGTGGCACTTCGTGGTTAATGGCCAGCAAACCATGATGATTAGTTAAGTATTAGTTTTATGTATAGAAAACTAATTACTACGTACCTACGGACATACAAGTAAATAACAATAATGCTTCATATACTGAAGTAACAATAATGCTTTAGGGTTAACTTAGGGTGCCACTTAACACTAAGGTCTCGTGGTGTTTTATTTCTCTTAAGTGAGAAGTCTTTCGCTCGACTCACGTAGATGACAAGTTAGATTTCAAATTATTATGGACGAACCGTTGTGTGGCTTAGCCCACAATCTACGCCTTAGTGTTAATATTTCATTGTACCAAAAATAAACAAAAATGTTGGGTACACTCTCTCAGTAAGTGTGTGATTTCATTAGCAAGTATGTTAGTTTTATATGTATCTAATAGCGTAACTCCTGAAATAATAATTAATATATGGTTTTATGCTTACAATGAAGTATCCCCATTCTTGGCAAATTTTGATGAGGCCATGGATGATTTTGGACCGTTGATCAGGAGACCCTGATGTGAGAAGAGACATATCATCAACTACAGGAATTGTGAGTTCAGGATCGTTAGGATCTGCTTCATTATGGGGGTCTCCATTGAACATATATGCAGAAGGAAGAGAGCTGAAAGCATGGGATTCAGCAAGCGATTTGATGCTTGTTACCTTTGTGGTCTCCATGGTTGTTTGAGTAGCTACTGCATCCATAGCTCAAAACTCAAAAACTAAGATCAAAGAAATTAGTTACAAGCTAAGGGAGAAAATGTTGAGTTGAGATGAGTTCTTATTGAAAGAAATGCTTTCTTTTTATAGAGCATCAAGAAGCTGGTGCGTATCTTCACTTGGTGAATGAAGATTTACACCCTACATAAAATTATCCATGTATTCAACAGAACAATAAAATCTATTCACTTAATAGAATTTTCTTCGGTCAACTTTTTTTTGGTCAAATTATTATTCTTTTTTTAGTTTTTTTTTTATTTTTTTATTTTTTTTTATTTTTAAACTTGTCTTAGTCTTTGACACAGTATTATTTAGTAAAACATATTATGTGTATACTATCGTTGGGTGCCTTTGTTGTTGTACACATAGTTGAATGGTATGTTTATTTTCAGTTTTATTACATTTAATTTTGTACACATTGTTTATTGCTATGCTTATTTTAATTTTAGTACGTTTGATCTTGTACATATGTCTATAATAATTAATAGAAAACCCTTTTGTCAACTAAAATTACATAAAAAGATGATTGTAACCCTCCAATTATAACTCATGTGAAAAAAATTAAGGGTAAATTACATTTTGCACATTCAGGTTTATGTGCAATTGCAACCTCATACATCTTTAAACTATTTCAATCTCATATATTTACTATTACTTCATTTCAATGTCATACATAAAGAATTGAACAAAACTCAAATTTCTGTTGAGTTTGCCGTTAAGTGATGACATGGTAACAGTGAGTTCCACTTTTGTACTGATGTAATCGCTAAACTTGAAGATTTAACCCACATCTCCTCCCAAATAAAATTATCCATGTATTCAACAAAACGATTATATTATGTGTACACAATCGTCAGGTGCCTTTGTTGTTGTACACTATACCCCAAAAAAATACAACCTTTGCTTTTAGGATCCAACTTGGAATGAACATAAGGCTTAAGCCATGGGAAACAACGGCAGCCAAATACCTTCAATCTGGAGTAATCTGGGGGTTTTTAAAAAAGGAGTTCCCAAGGAGATTGAGATAGTCCAAATATTGGCAACCTATTGATAAGATACACAGCTGTGGAGAAGGCCTCTACCCAATAAAGATGAGGTACATTAGATGCAACAAGTAAAGTTCGAGCAGTTTCCACAATATGTCGATGCTTCCTTTCTGCGCAACCATTCTGTTCAGGGGTATAAGGACAACTTAATTGGTGTACAATACCATGAGAACGAAGAAAAGACTGAAATAGAGTGCTAGTGAATTCACCCCCTGAATCGGAGTGTACAACTTTGATTTTATTGCCAAGTAAGGTCTCTACATACTTTTTGAATACAACAAAAGTAGAATAGGCATCAGATTTGGCCTTTAAAGGAAACAAACAACTATAGTGACTGTAGTCATCGACTAACAACATATAGTACTTAAAACCACTAGGTGAGAGAACAGACGTAGGACCCCAAAGATCACAATGAAGCAGTTGAAGACTGTTATTTGTAGTAGAACTTGCACATCCAAATGGAAGTTTATGGTTTTTAGCAAGAGCACAATATGAACAAAAGAAATCAACAGTGGTCTTGCCTTGTACAGCAAGATTATTTCTGGATAGAACCTTTCGAAACAGTGAAGAAGATGGATGACCCAATCTGCGATGCCAAATCTTCACAGGTGCTTTGACACTAATGAAAGCTGATGGGGATGAAATGACAATGCTATTGAAACCTTGCAGAGGATAAAACCCATCTTTAACTTGGCCCCGCAAAAGCGTCTTCCCCGAAACATGATCCTTTACAGTAGATCCATCAGGGTCAAAAGTCACAGAACAATCATTATTTTTGAGAAATTGATACGCATATAGTAAATTGTGCTTCATATGTGGAACATGTAGTACATTACTCAACTTGAAATCAGTATAAGGAGTATGTAAATATGAGGAACCAATATTTTTAATAAACAAACCTTTACCATCTCCAATATAGACTTTGTCTTCATCGGTGTAGGGAGAGGAGACAGAAAGATTGGCAATATCATTGGTAATATGTGATGTAGCTCCAGAGTCCAGTAGCCAAAAGGGAGAGGGTTTGGAAGAATAATGAGCACATAAGGCAGCAAGCTTGGCTGGTGGTACTCTTCCAAAGATGTCAAGATTCATCCTATCAAAACAGTCAATAGCTTCATGGCTAGTGGAACCACAAATTTGACATGGATTCTTGGTGCCAGAAAAGAATGAAAAGCCTTGATAATTTGATCGGGAGCCTTGAGGATGATTTTGAGAACCACGATGATTACCATTGAAAGAGCCATGATTGGTATGGCGATTACGATTGCCTCTGTTGAATGTACAATTCTGTCTCCCACGATTAGAGTTGTAATGGAAGAAAGATTAAAGTGGTGAAGAATATGCAGGCGTAGGCAACAATGGTGCCTGAGAGTGAACAGAGAATGCCTGAAATGGCTCAGTGACAGAAGAAGAACCAGTTTGCTTACGATGAGCCATGGATAATTCTTTAGTAAGCAGCAGACCATGTAATTCATCAAGAGAAGTAGAAGACAACCGAAGCATGATTGAGTCAAGGAACGACTCAAATTCATCTGGTAAGCCATGAAGTGTCGCAGCAATTAGGTCTCGATCGGAGATAGGGGCACCAACGGCAGTGAGAGAATCAGAAATTTCCTTGATTTGTTGCAGATATTCTGAGATCGATTGATGACCTTTCTAAATAGATTGAAGACGAGAGCGAAGTTTATGAACATGAGCATCAGATACTCCACCAAAACATTGTTCAAGCTTCTGCCATAGCTCTCGAGATGTAGATACTCCAACCATGAAAGGAATGAGATTTTCAGAGAGGGTCGAATTCAACCAGATTAACAGATTTTGATCTTTCACAAACCACTGCTTAAATACTGGATTCACATATTGATCAGGGAGAAGAGAAGCCGGATAGGGCTCAGTACCATCGATAAAACCGAGGAGCTTGTAACGACGAAGAATGGGAGCAAACAAGGCACGCCATGGGAGATAGTTGGTGCGTTTGAGCTTGATAGGTACCATACTTCCAATGTTCTGAATCGTAAGAGACATATATGAATTTGGAGAGGGACAAATGCCAGAGACATTAGGGTTTGGTAATGATGGTGAATCCATCGGAGATGATGGTTCAAAGGGGGATGCCATGATGAATCGAGACAGAAATTACAGATCAAAGGTAGAGATTGATCAAGAAATCGGGAGAAATCAGAAGAAATCAATCAAGAAATCGATCGAGACAGTGAGCGGAAGAGGATCGAGGCGGTGGGTGAACGAGAGCCATGAGGCGGTTGGCAACGTGATACCATATAGAATCAGAAAAATCTCTCTGTAAAATGATATTTACTTTGCTTGCTTATCTATTTCAGTATCTGCCTTAATATCTACCTCCTTTGATAATCTTCTTTGACTCAGTTAACAAAGTCATCCATGAAAAAGATGCAAAGCAAGTGGCTTTCTCCAAATCCATGCCATCGTATCATGCCTAAGCTTTCTAACTCTTTCGACAATCTTCTTCCAACCAGTTAATCAAGCTGGTCATAAGTTTTTTGTTTTAGTTTTGTTGCCCTTTTCGTCACCAATAAAAGACCATATGCTTTAGTCGCAATGCACTGACGATTAAATAGTTGGTTACATACTCCTTGGTGACTATTGATGCTTTTACCCAGTCATAATAACATTAGTGGTAAATTTTGTTAACTAAGACCATCTCCAATGGTTGGGCTAAAAGCTAAATTTTTTAGCCCGGAAAATTTAGTTTTTAGCCCAGAAACAGCTTTTATGCTCCAACCGTTCTAACCTAAAATTTTAGCCCGGGATTATTAAAGAATGAACTTAGGCTATTTTTTTGTTAAATTAAAAAAAAAAATTTAAATAAATATGTAGACTATCGTAAATTAATTTTATGAACATTTTAATCTAAAAAAATTTAAATTCCGATAAATATTGGGTGGAGTCTACCCCGATTTCTGGGCTAAATTTTGGGGGGAATTTAGCATTGGTTTAGCATTTAGCCCAAAATTTCCCCTTGGGTTGGAGTGGGTTTGGGGGGAAATTTTGGGTGGTTATTTGGCTTTTAGCCCACCATTGGAGTTGGTCTAATAAAGAGATCGTTTGGAAATATTTCATTAAGATAAGACCAAGACAAATGAAAACCTATTACAATATGGAGTTTATTTTAATACACTAATGAAATATTATTCATTGACTTAATTATCCTTAACAAATGTTGCATTTCCTAAACAAAATTCCTTGGATGTCGAGTATTTCATTTCTTACATATTTTTGTACTCATTGACAATTATACCTATGTGGATGTGAGTGTTCCTTAAGATGAGAAAAAAAATTATAACTTCTTACAATATAAAACTTATTCCAATGCATAGCCGGTCTTAAGTTGGGACCGAAATTTTTTATACTTTCTTATTCTATTATAGAGTATTATTTTAGAAAAGTTTTACTGTATAATTAATAGCAAAAGACAAAAAGAAGCAGGTAATGCTCATTACCTCTCCATGTTTTTTATTTGGACAATATGTTATTCATAATATCATAAGATAATATAAGACACAAACGTAAATATTAGAAAGGCTGATTTACACCATAGATTAACACCTTTCGAAACTTAAATTTAGTCTCATTTTACTCTATGTTACTTAAAATGTTTCCTTTAATAACCTCATAAAAATTAACTTTGTGTCTAATATTTTCCCATTTCGTCACATTCGTTAAAAGTTTTGTTAAATCACACAATGTGGAAAGTCTAGAGTCCGTTAATAGCCACGTCATTGCTAAATATACAAATCTAATTAAACAATATATTATAGTATGCCAATGTTTTAAAATTTTAATTTTTGAAGGTTAAAAAAAAAACTAAGAAAAAACTACTCTCTCCACCATCACCAGCTCCTCGCCGACACCAAGACCCCCAGACTACTCCCCTCATCAATTTTGTATATTTCATATCATTATAAAATCATAATATGTTCTTAATTTCTTCTACATTCATTACCTACCATCTATGGCTCAACCCTATATCCACCACTAACGACATCAACAACCTCAACTAACCTGTGTCGATTCTTCCCTCGATCCTGAACTCGGAGTCATGAGACGAGTCTTAGATCCCCTCTCATGTCGACCCCAACGAGGAGAGGAGACAGGAATTATACTCAAAATTTAGTGGGTTAAATATGAAGACTCTAAAGCAAATCCACAATTTGCATGCTTTACTTTGGCTCTGAGAGGCTCTATACTGTGCATGATCATTACCAAAATTTGAGATTTCAAACTGATTGTCTCGTGAATCTTGGGATCATAAATTATATATCTTCCCTCGGAACAATGGCACTGTAATTTTAACCAACATCTAACCTCACTGATTAATCTACCTCCTCAATATGTTCTATAAACTATTACGTAGTATAGGTAATACTATAGACCGGAAATGAACCGCTTTTAATTTATAAGCCTACGGGTAATTTTGCCATCCCTAAGTGGATACTAGAGCATTCGATATTAAGAAGTCAATAGAAACAATTTATTCGTTGGAGAAAAATGAAAAAATGGGATGCTATTTGAACACACAGAATTGAAACAATTGTTGATACAATTTTTAATGCATATAGAAACCACATATATATATATATATGTGTGTGTGTGTGTGTGTGTGTGTGTTTATGTCAAGAATAAGATTTGTAAAGAAAAAATTGGAAGCTGCACCTTAATAATCCGGCCGGGCCACTGTAAAAGCTTTAATTAATCAGCAGGCTCGTATATCGTATGTGATCTAAGGGCGAGATCAATTAGACCTTGCCGCTTAGTTGAAGTTTTAGATATTCTACATAGGTTGTTCCAAATTCTTATCAGTTTAGGTCCATTAAATATAATCATGTTTTTTCATCATACTTCATCTTTTTCCCATTTTTGTCAACTTTTTTTCAGTTTGTCATGCATCTTGTAATCTCATCTAGCTAGTAATCCTGGGGAAGTAAATGGTCCAACTTTTCTTCATTTTGTCATGCTGCCATCCATCGATTGAAAAAAATAAGGGAACTTTAACGAAAAACTCCCGGTACTGTTCACTTTAACGAAAAACCACATTTTAACACTAAAACTTCAATTCTAATACTATTCACTTTACCCTTTATTTTGTCATTTTAATTATAACTCAAAGTTTTCAAGTTTTTTTCATTAGTTTTCCTAAAAAATAAATCGTTGTTCCTAAAATAATAAGGGTTAATAGTTAGTCAAGTGCAATCATCCCAAGTGCGATTGTGTCTTCTTGTTTTGGCGTGAAGAGAATTTTGTGTTTTATCCCTTCGTTTAGCCACTGTGGTCTTGACTCTAACGTCGTCAGAAATAGCCTTTTTATCGAGCTTGCCCTTTCTCATGAATCCGCCCTCACTCGCAGCTATATATGCAGCTGATAGTGATTATCACGTAAACTCATGCGCTTTTTATTTCCATACTTCCTGAAAACGCCCTTGAGCCCATCACATGTTTCTTCCAGTTTGCAACAACTCGATCAGGAAATTATTCCGCCGTGTAGCGGTCTCTTTTTGCAGAATTACATATATATTTGGTTGGAGCATTTGGGAGTAGGGTCTCAGTTATTCTTATTATTGTAGTTTAATTTGATGCCTAATTCCATTGATTATCATATATATCTTATGATTCCCAGTGGACTCTTTGTCTTTGTTTTATCGTTTTGTCCTTCCGCCAACGTCAACTCTTAATGTATCTCAGAATTAAGGCGTGAAAGGTCAGATGTCGTTTCGCCAAACATCTAATTGATTATTGATATCAATGACATTTTTTATGGTGTACCCCAATAGATATCATCCAATGAACATTTCGTATTTCCCTGCAGAATCCCAAGTGAAAATTGATCAATTTAATTGGTTGTAGAGGAGTAAATGTCGATTGATTTTATATTTGCTTTTAGGTATCGTTTGGTATGCAGACAGGACGGGACGAAACGGAACGGGACAGGACGGAACGGGACAGGATGGGACGAAACGGAATGGGACGGGACGGAACGGGACAGGACGGGACGGAACGGAGCGGGAGCAAAGATGCCCTCAGATGGAAACAAGGAGGAAGAAGAAGAAGACGGAGAGGTTATAATTTTGTGTTCCACAGATGTGGAACGAGTCGTTCCAGGGGGTGAGGTGGAACGAAAATTCACCCAAAACTCGTCCCGTGGAACAGTTCGTTCCACCCGTTTTAGGCGCACCAAACGTGGGACGGAACGCCTTGTCCCACTCTGTTCCGTCACGTCCCGTCCCACGTACCAAACGGTACCTTAATGTTGCTTCGTTCTCAGTTTATGTCTTTCGTTTGTGATGCTCTTTTTCTAATAAAAAGAACGTTGACCTCATAATTCATATTTTCATTTCCATTTTCTTAGTTTTCTCGTGTTTTATTATATGCATATATATATATATATATATATATATATATATATATTCCCGTATATGAAGCATGCTCATCGTTTTGCTTTTGAAATAACACATGAGAAATGCGAAGGGGAATCTTTCAAAATGTGACTATCTATGGTTTCTTTTCTTTGTCACTTCACAATTTAACGTCAATTTATGTGTTAACATTATAAAATATTGTGTTAAAAACATGAGATGACAAAAATTTATGGAGAATCCTAAATTTTAAGGGTTCGTTTGGATTTACTTTTGAAATGACTGAAAACGCTTTTAGAGAAAATGTTTTTGGGTTTTAAAAGCACTTAAAGTGTTTATTGCAAGAGGCATCAATTATGTACTTCTTACAGGAAGCATTTTAAGTGTTTTTTTTTTTTTAGGATTTACTTGCATTTTTACTAAGGATTGGTTCTAAAAACATTTTCACCAAAAGCGCTTTCAGTCATTTTAAAAGCACATCCAAACGAGCTCTACTAGAGTCTCCTTAGCATTCTCATAACACATTATACTATAATTAATGGAAACTATTTCTTCGTTGGAATAAAATAAAACTAGTAGCCAAACAACTCATAATGTGATTGATCATCCATATGAAATTCTGTGACTTTAGATCATGTGAACAAATTACTCTGATAGCTTGTTTGGCTACGAGACATTTGAATTAGATCATACGCTGTCACTTATAGACATACATTTTATCTTGCTCTCTCTTGAAGCAACTCAGAGATCTAAACTCATTGCTAGCGGAAGATAGCTCTAGTGTTAAAAGCATTTACCCTTTCAGTCAAGTTCATGCGTTTGTTTTGCCCTCCCCTGAGAGATCCAAGTGGATTGATTAACCAGGCTCTTTATTGTTAGGAGAATGAAGGGCTGAGCTGCTTTTGGTTCCATCCCATAAGAGTTGGGACTAAATTATTTACTTTAACCCTTGTAGGACAAAAGTGGTACTAAAAGTGGGAGAGGCAGTATTAGATTGGATTGGATTGGATTGGATTGGAGTGGATAGGTTTTGGGTGGGGCTATGAGCTATCTATGGATGGAAATCCAAAAGTGAATACATAGATTAGAGGCTGATATGTGTTAGGTTAGGGGCATGACAATTGGAAAAGCAACCAAGTGGGAAGAGGGGATGTTGCCATATCTGCATTTGGTTGCAGTTTTTCCAATGTTTGGAACGTACCCCTTGTTGTCTAGGTATAAAAGATAATGTGATTGGGCTAGGTTTTGTTAAATACAGTGTTTTAGTATGGCTGTCTTTTGGTAATTGGTAGGGTTTGAAAAGACCCTAAATGTTCAACCCTTGAGGTTAATTAACCCAAGTCTTGGGGGGGAGAGTGGCGAAAATAATTTGGTATTAGAAGATAATACTTGACTCTTTGCCTTGGAAGTAGTTCTACACTCCAAACGGTGAACTGTCATGTTGATTATAGTTTTTTTTTAGTTCATTAGGTCGCTAGTTCAAACCCTCTCTTCTTCATTTAGCATAAATTAATGCAGAATATCGCTTGTATTAAAATATATATGTACATTCCTTTCATCGATCATTGCTCATTTAAATCCATTCCCCAGAATAGGTGTGGATCATCATCTCCTATTAGTCATGACGTGAATCTGTGGTCTCCTCTCTTTCCACACGGCAAAGGCAAGACTGCAAAAAAGGGGCTACACAAAGAAAACTGTACGGAAACGCATATGTATATGACACAGGTTTTCATGGAGTTCATTTCGTAATGTATTCAACTGTTCAACGGTTATATTTTATTACATCATTTATAGATTCTTGCAAAAAAATTAGACAAATTTAAAATCATTAAGACATTTAATTGTAATGAAGAAAATGACTAATATGGTTCTACAAAAAACACTAAACTTAATCCAATGGTTATATAATTTCGAATTTAGGTGATTTTTGGTAGACATAACCAATGAGATAAGACATAAAAAATAAACTATTGGATCGTTGAAATATATTACGAAGTAGACCCATAAAAATGTGTGTCAAAGTATACGTTATAAGCGTTTGTCTTGGATCATAACCTATATATGATAAAAACATGGGTATGCAACTTTAGGCTTTGCCTTTTTCCATTTGGATTGTAAATTATGCACTGCCATAAAAGCCTAAGATTCATTCATACACCAAATTCACACGTTATCGCAATCATCCAAACGAAAAGAAATCGGAATTGTAACCCAATTGGGAAAATAAGCTCTTTTGAGGAAAGTTGGTTCATGGAGGCTTCTAAAAAATAATCACATGGACCATTAAAGGTTTAAATTACACTTTAATTAAAGGAGGCATTTTGTCTGCCCTCCTGTTTGGGTGTCCTTTCCATCATCTTTTATTTGTGCAGTCACGATTAAGTCACATCAACATTTTATATTCCTATTGTTTTTTGTCATATTATCTCTATAAAAAAAATCAATATAAAATGTTAACGTGACTTAAACGTGACCGCACAAAATAGGAAGGGATGAGAAGGGCATCCAAATAGAAGGGCAAACAATCTGCCTCCTTAATTAAAAGCACCAAAACTATATTAAAATGTGGAAACAAAAAAATTCATGCTATGTAGCATTAAATGTTATGAATGCTAAATGATGTGGATCGATTTGGATTATGTGGTCCTGTGAATCCAGAGCTCGTAGCCACTGAAGTAGAACCCTAAAATGCAGGCGTAATATTAGACCTAATTGGATAAACGGTACTCATGGTAATAGGATAGATAGAAGGTAGCCTCATGGTAAAAAAAAAAAAAACCGAATCGCAACCCTTTGTAGTGAAGTCAGTCAGGATTTAAGCCCAAACATACAAATTTCCGTTAATTCTTCGTTAAACCTGTAAGCCATGACTCCACTCTCAACCAAAGCTTCCTCCCCGGCCACTGCCAGTTGCGAAGCGGCCAACCTTAGCTTAGAATCAACTTAACTGTTGCCTCCATCACCATGTCTTGCACTTGGGATGCTTATGGCTAGAGGGGAAGGAAAAAGTCATCTACATCTCTACCGTATTTTTGCTCTGAAATTCTAAGTTTTATTTATCAAAAATATAAGAAAAAAATTTCGAATTTACTGAGCAACCAGATTTATTGTAGATTATTTTAATATAATATTTGTAGCTGCACCTGTGAATTTTTCAACAAGAGATTTTTTAGGTTCTAATCTGATAAAGAAAAGATATGGATTTAATTCATCTATTTATCAAATCAAGTTTTGTGTACAAATTTATCAAAGACTTTGATTCGGTGTTGCTCTCGTATAAGATTGTTGGAGTTCAAGCTTGTTCTTGGTTAGATTCAGCTGGTAAGTTTCTAAACCAACATTGATGACAAACTCATTGAAGAGGTTGCACTATCTAACCCCTCTAGAAATAAAGGAAGCTGAATGGAGAAATCGACGGAAATTTTGATTTTGGCTTAATTTCTAACGGACTTCATTGCAAGAGTTTTAAGATTGATTTTTTTAGCACAAAGACTATCTTTTGAATACCTTATTATCACGAAGACTATTTATCCAATTAGGTCTATAATAGTGTCCCAAACAGCAAATGTTTATACATGCAAATTTAATCAAAATGCTGCACAAGCAAATGGGTTACGAGTACCTAATCGAACAGCAGCAAATAAATATAAAAAAAGAAATCAAATCATCGTGATTGAAAATGGTGGATTACCCTAATAGTTATGATCTTTCTCTTAAACCGACAATTTCCGGATTCGAATATTTCCCTCTCTCTCTCTCTCTTTTACTGTAGATTAGTGCAGAATATTCACTTGTGTTCAAAATATATATAAAAATATATAAATAATAGAATTACACCATTTTCATTAGTTTTCCTAAAAAAAAAAAGACAAATTTATCAGATCAGTGCTCCAAGACTTTGATTCACTGTTGCTCTTATAAGATTGTTGGAGTTCAAGCTTGTTCTTGGTTTAGATTCAGCTAGTAAGTTTCTTAACCAACAATGATGAGAAACTCGTTGAAGATGTTGCACAATCTAACCCCTCTAGAAATAAAGGAAGCTGAACGGAGAAATTGACGGAAATTTTGATTGTGGCTTAATTCATAATGGACTTCATTGCAAGAGTTTTACGTCTGATTTTTTTTAGCTCAGATACTATCTTTCGAATACCGTATTATCACGAAGACTATTTATCCAATTAGGCCTATAGTATTGTCCCAAACAGTAAATGTTTATGCATGCAAATTTAATCAAAATGCTGCAGAAGCAAATGAGTTACGAGTACCTAATCGTACAGCAGCAAATAAATATAAAAAGAGAAATCAAATCATTAGTGGTGGATTGCCCTAATAGTTATGATCTTTCTCTTAAACGGACAATTTCCGGATTCGAATATTTCCCTCACTCTCTCTCTTTTACTGTAGATTAATGCAGAATATTCACTTGTGTTCAAAATATATATAAATATACATATATAAATAATAGAATTACACCACTGATTTCACTGATAAAGAAAGAGAAACAAATATTGACAGCCTTGATGATGGAGGGGGCAAAGAACAAATAAATCCTCATCACACGCCAGTGTCCTCCATTATTAATGTCCTTCCATACAAAGAGAAGCATCTAACTCATAAATCCAAAGCTTTTTTTGTTCAAACCCTACCAACTACTCTCTGCTCAACACGCTACTAAAAGGCTCATTAATTATCAATTCCAGTGTAATACTCATTAACAGTTCAGGAAAATGCAACCCACTCAAACTTACATGCAACCGGGTGACGATACCCCAAATCTATCACGCGATGCCATAAGTTTTAACTTTCTACCGAATGGCATCGCGTGACTGATTCGGGGCACCGCCTTGGTGTCCTTGTTGCATAAAAGTTCTTCTCCCTGATCACACACACAAACCCATCCAGACAGAAAGAGAGAAGGAGATGTAAAAGAAAAGGTAAAAGCTGCAGCTTCCCAGTTCCATGTAAACTCTCCTCTATGAGACTGATGATATGGATCTGTGTGCACGGATATGAACTACCTAGGGCAAAATTTAATCCAACCCTAAAAGATTAACGCTTTCCTCTATCAAAAAAACAAACATTTGATTTTCCCCAGGAAAACCCAACAAAAAAGTTTAGCCAAAAATGGAAAAACATTTGCAGAAGCCAAAATCCAATGCCCAATGAGACATAATTACACACAAATCAATCACATAATATCTAAAAGGGGTCTAATTACTCAAAAATTAAAGTCAATTAGGAGGTAAAACTAGAAAACAAAGGCAACCCATTTCCCCAATTTCTCCAAATCGAACAGCAAAAACACAAAATCATCATATGATCATTATGATTATCATAAAAAAGGAAAGAAAGAAAGAAACCAACGGCCGACAGTAATTGGGCAGCGAAACCAAAGGTAGAAGAAAGTACACTATTTGAGCTAAGAAGAAAGAGGCCTCGGTGGAGGCAGCAGATGGTGAAGATTCTGATGGGGTTGCTGGGGCTGGCCACCGCCATTGCCGGAGATAAAAGGGTGCTGCAACAACTGCGCCGCCGACAATCTCTTAGACGGCTCTCTCTGCAAGCAACAAGCAATGAAATTCCTGAACTCTCTAGAAGCACTGTGCGGAGCTTCAGGCGGATGAGACATACAAATAGCCCACATTAAGCTAGCCCAATCGCCTCCTCGCGCCACCGAGAACGGAAACCGACCCATGTAAAATTCCAATATGCTGACCCCAAGGCTCCATATATCGCCGGCGTAGCCGTCGTACTGGCCGTGATTGAGATCGGTGTTGATCCTCTCCGGACTCATGTATGCGATGGTCCCGACGGAAGAATTGCAGGGGTCCATGGTCTGAGCCAGAATCCGACTCACTCCGAAATCGGCGATCTTGACTTGGTTCCTCGCGTTGATCAAAAGATTCGAGGGTTTGATATCGCGGTGGACGATCTTCCGCCGGTGGAGATAGGCGAGGCCGCTGAGGATTTGCCTGGCCAAATCCGAGAGGGCCTTCTCGTTCCTGATGTGCTGGCCCTCCAGCGACCCGCCGTCCATGTACTCGAGCAGGACCTGGATCTCGCCGTTGTGGTCGAACATGTCGTGGCACTTGACGACGTTGGGGTTATCGACGTCGCGGAGTATTTCGATCTCGCGGCAGATCTGGCGGCGCACGGCGTCATCGTGGTTGCCGTAAATCACCTTGAGCGCGTAGACCCGGCCCGTCGGGCGGTGTATGGCCTTGTAGACGGTGCCTCCGGTTCCGCTCCCGATGCGGTTAGAGCGCTCGAGCTCGGAGAAGTTGATGAGCTGCTGAGCCGCGCTGTGGGCCGAGGACGACTGGGCCGAGCTCGGACCGGGCGGAGGGAGAGGGAGCGGTACTGCAAGCGAGGTGTCCCGCTGAGGTAGCGGTAGAGTTAGGTCGTGACGGCGTCGTCTCTGGTTGTCCCGCCTCGGTGGTGGGGCCACCACTGCTGGGTTCGTTCCGGACGGCGGCTGAATCGGCCTCATGATCGGATGACGACAGCAACGACTGTACTACTTGTTTGAAACGACGCAGTTTCCGAGCTCGGAGTCGAAATCGCGATTTCTTTGGGGGTCCGATGAATTGGAGGGAGGGAGGGAGGGGCTTTTGGGTTAATGAGGAGGGCGACGATGATGGAGGTCGTGAGGATCACGAGTCATCGTTTGTTTCGTTGATTGGTTGAGTGATTGATTGATGTCGTTTTTCTCCTTTTTTTTAATTTTATAAATATTTTATTTGATTTTTTGTTCCGAGAATCGGAGACTTCTTTGTGCGAGGAAAAGAGGAGGAAACAGCGAGAAAATGAAAAAGGAAGGAACAAACCGGAGCTTTCTCTTCTCAATAATTAAAATAAATTAAAAACATGTAAATTAAAAAGCAAAGAGGCCCAGAGAAAGAGGGAATCGAGAATTAAGGCCCACGCGCTGATGGAGAGAGTGGGAGACAAGGACCAATCAGATATTGCAGGTGTCTGTGGTGGTGGGACCGTCGAATATTTTTGGGCTTTGTAGTTTTATTATTATTTTAGGCTTTAATATCAAAATAGTCCACCTGTTATAGTTATATGATCAATTTAGTCTCCGTGTTTTCGATTTAACTGATTTAGTTCTCTTGTTTGTCTCTTTTAGCCAATTAATGACATTTCGTTCAATCTCTTTTAAAAGCAATTGGCCATTTACCACAGTGGTAGAAATGTGTTAAGTCATTGCATGACTCCATAGGTTTAAATCACATTGGTGGCTAATCTAACATATAATCTAACAAAATTTATCGTTTGACAAAAAAAAAAAAATCTCTTTTAAAAAGTTCATAAGAAAAACTATATGAGATATAATTATTTTTTCTCTTTACATACAAATGCAAATCAATGAGAAATAAAACATATAAGAGATAAAAAATTTAATCCGAAAAATGATTAAGGTTGTGACATAGAAAAGAGAGGGGGTAATTTTAGGAAGGCGGTCGAGGAGTTGGGAGAAGAATAATTTTTCTTTTAATTTTTAATTTTATTTCATTTGTAAATATTTTAAATGAATTAAATAATTTTATAAATAAGTTTATAATAAATTTCTACATAAATTAGATAGAAATGTTCTTAATTGGCTAACGAAGATAAACACAATGACCAAATTGGCCAAATTGAAAACACGGGGACTAAATTGACTCAATGACTAAAACACATGAACCATTGTAACATTTAAGCCTTTATTTTATGTCATTACAAATCGCTTGTTAAAAATTAATAATAATAATAAAATTTATCTTTAAAGTATATGTTTAATTTTAAGTGGAATGCAACGCAATTAAAAGTGAAAGTAGAAAAAGGGTCCAAAAATGCTGTCAATCAACTTTTAATTATTTTATGTTGTAGGTCTTATTAATTCACCCATTATAAATTTTAAAAATTATTTTAATTAATATTTTTTGAAAATGGGTCGTACATTTACAATAGAAAAACATATGGGCCGAAGAAGGAGAAAAACTAATATTACCACGTCAGTAACATTTGACATTCATTTTTTCATATTTTTGTTAGAGATGCTCTTAAATGGTCCACGGGTGATTTTCTCTGAAAATACTAAGAAAAATGATTTAGACAGCATAATCGGGTGCGTTGAGGCCCCTTGTTATTGCCTTACACTGTTGTACCCCTGTACCTATTTTACCCTTTGGCCCTGGCAGCGTACAACACGTAACAGCGCAATTCTGCAAGTTGGTTCGTGAGTTCACATGAACTCGGGAACAGAGAGTAGAGGAGGGAAAAAAATTAAAATTAAATAAAAAGGTTGTTATTGTCTTTGGGTTACCCGCCAGCGGTCAAAGCAAGGTTAATTTGGTTTCGAGTTCGGAACCGGTCCGTTCTTTTGAGTGGGTGGGGGCCCACACCGATATAAATGGGCCCACATGCGATTACGTGGGGCCCAGTTTATTGGTGCTGCAGCATCATTGGTCGGAATGAAACTAGTAATGCCTAGTCGACAGATACTAATCAGAATCTTTACTTATGCTAATAATTAAGGATTATGCATAATCATTATTTAATAATTTTTTCTTACAATATTTCGTCATTGGTTATGTATATTTGTAAGCCTGTATAAAAGCCCCGCCCAATTATGATCTCGGCCGGGTCCATCCGAATCTAATTTCATACATCATAAATTCATAATATAAATTATTTTTTGTACATTTTTTGTGACTACTGAGTAGATCAGATTCAACTAAATAAGCATATGACCCAAGTTGCTAAAACAACTCTTGACCTCTCCATTTTATGAAGTGCAAATTGAGAGCTCAAACGTCGTTTTATGTTCTCAAATTTAACTCTTCTATCTGAGATGTCTTTGTGATCTAAAACATAAGTCAAGGTTTGCTTCTCTCTTTCACATCAAGTTTATTGAAACACGCAAAAATTGTAGAACATAGAATACTTCGAATCACGACGGAAAAATCCCACCAATGTGTTGGTAAAGAAAAAGATGTATGTATGGTTTGGAGAAGTAGAGAACAAGACAGCCATTTGACAATTATACGTGTAAGTTTGTGTCCGTATGTGACAAAAGCAGTGGACTTTTTTTTTTTTTTTGGGTTTGTCAGATTTTTCTTTGCTTTCTCCAACTTAAAGCCCCACCTTTTGCCTTTGAGTTCCATCAAGTCAGCCCTTGTGCCCTGCCTACCATTATTTTTGGGTGTTTCTTGGTAGTTTGCTGGGCGCTTTCGTTCCATTGAAAGATCAGAGCTTCTGCATTTCCTAGCATCTTCTTGTTTTATGTTTCTGTTGCTTGTACAAAACAAACCCGTCAAGCAAGCCAAGAGAAAATAGAAGCCCTCCAGCCTCCAGCACAGCTGTATATAATTGTGTGTTTTTCATATGGTTGGTGGCTATTATTCTAATCTTTTTAATTAGAGGCAAATCCTAATGGTAATACCAAGTCTAAACCCAATTTAGATTATATTAATGGAAAAAGAAGATATGCATAAGGATAGGTTAAGTAGCACTTGATAATAATAATATTATGTAGTCGACAAAAGAAAAAATTGTTGGATGTGAAGACCGTAATGTCATCTGATGTTTCTAATTAAGTGTTATATTATGAGTGAATGATATAGTTGATATGTCGTCGAACTAAGAATGTCGATTCATGTTGTTTAACCATATTATAAAACGCAGTTAAGTAACATAATATAACAGTAAGACAGTCATACTAAACGATAATACTAATAAATATGTGTTAAAAAATAATACTGATAACATGACGTTTTCATGTCACACGAAAGAAAAATTTTCAAACCGAAAGACGGAAATTAGAATAGTACATGGCTTGGATTGGTACATTTGTTTCTGTATGTGGACATGAAATGCATGCTATCGTATACATTGGGTTGGTCTATTTGTAGAAGATGAAATTTTGACATTTTTGTACCAATCAAACGTTGAGTTCCTTTCTTTACCAAAAACAAAACATTGAGTTCCTCTCCAAACTAATGTCCGTTACCCTCAAGACAATAAAATCAGAACCAATAAATTTGAAAAAAAATGAAAAGTAAAGTAGCGTAAAAAAATCACCACAGTTACACATTAAGTTGACCAAGTATGTATACGAGTGAATATAATAGTTTAATGCAATATACGATTTCATGATTTTGAATCTCATAAAAACAAAATCAAATTGATTGTCCTAGTGATTAAGGTAGTCTTTGTCAATCCATTGCGTGTTATGTTTAAAAAATTTCACTCGTCTATTGAGAATAAATCTCATATTAATTAGAGGATGGACCTTGCATGTTCCTATTGTAATATGGCTATTTGCTTACTGCTAATTGGTGTTATGATGGAATCTCATTTTCTTTATGGTATTAGAGCAGGTTGTCATTCGTGTAAAGCTCAACGACTAACACATCATTCCGTTTGTTTAATCCACGTGTTAAGCTTAAAAATTCGCTACATAGGAGAGGGCATGTGAGAATGTAAGGACATAAGATGTTAGACTACTCCTCATATTATTAATTGGTTTTATGGTATACCTCAACTTTCTTCATCGTCTTAATGTAATTTAAAGTAAAAATATCATTTAAAAGAGAAAACCAACCATTAACAACCACATCATGTGGTTTAAAACGATAGTCTCTCTAGCAAGTAAGTCTCTATACACGTAAAAAGAAAACATTTCAGAAGATTTTGAAATGACAAAAAGTCTTGGTGAACCAAAAGTTGAATCCATGCATTTCCACCTTCGTTTTGCCTCATTCCCATTGCTTGAGCCCATCTCGATTCGAGTAACTCGAGCTAAGAGAGATGACTTGCTGAAGTGTTTTTCCATGGAAAAGAGTGGTGGCGGTGGCGGTGGCGGTGGTGGGTGTGTGGCCTCGAGAATTTTGGTACGAGCTCATAGATATAGATGAACAGGGAAGGGAAGGGAAGATAAAATTCTGAACGTCTTGATCAACAGAGATTGGCGTACAATCACATCGGAACTCCGGGCCAGATAAAATTCCTAGTTCCCCAAATGAACTAAATACTCAGAACCACGTCCATGCTCCTCTAACATCTCCGGCGAGCATATAGTATAGGTACTGCAGACTGCAGTCGAAGGAAAATTCGATAACCGTCTCTTCACAACCCAGATGGACAATAGCTAAGACCGCCTTCGACCACAGCCCGCCCGCGGCAAGGATAAAGTCCCCTGCGATAATCAGGTACAGCACGGAATGCCATTTCTGATCAGTTACGTGAAAAGCAAGGAATGTAAATCCTTTCCTGATGCTTACTGAAAACAAGATACTACTGTTATAAACGGCATAACCAACTATCATTCCAGGGCCACCGAACTGAGAAACAATTTTCCGGCGGAATAACCAACCATTTTTCCGTCCAACACATTCACAAACACTCCTTAAAGGATTAATATTATATAACTCAAACACAATCTGTACATATCAAATTAGATCACTATAATAAACATATTCTTGTCATGTGTAGTTGTTGAAGTGTGTACATAAGATCATTCTGTATAACTCGTCGAGAGTCCCCAGCTGATCAGAATCCACTCTTTCTCATGTACCAACGTAAGGTCCACGGGTAGGGACAGGAGGGCCGGACGAGTATCTCCATTCTCCGCAAGCTAAGCATCTATCTAGCTCGACTTTGTTGTCTAGGGTACAAAATTTGCAAGACCAAACCTTATACTTCAGGTCCTCTTTTAGCGTCCCGCAGGCTGTACATCTCAATGTCAATGGCTGAAACAACTTCAAAGCATTAGAATGCACGTTGATGATCGCGTATTCTCTACAGCATGCACTCACGCACGCACGCACACACACAGAAGGTGTTTTGTATTCAAATTTCTGACAAAACTATGCATAGAATAATATTACCTTATTTAATAAAGTGCACATACTGCATTTCCACTTTGCTTGATCATCCATTTCTTCCTGACCTGGCTTCGGTTTAAAATTAGTCTGGGTAGAGACGCCATCAGTAAATGTGAACGGTTCTGGCCTTTGAGAAGTTCCAACGTTCCCCTGTACTTCAATGTCACCCTCCGAAGACTTGGACCCACACCATAAATCATCATGCAGTCTCCTTTCTGCAGCCATAGCAGCAGCTTGTACTGGGCTCAAAGCCGCCTTAATGTTGCTATCGCCACCTAAACGCTTAGGCCCTGATGGTAACAACGCTCCACGGCGTGCTCTGGTTTCAGCAGCAGCCAAGGCAGTCTGGCGAATAGATGACAGAGGGGCTTGACGGGAGAAACCACCCAAACGTCTTCCAGGAAGATCAAATCCTTGCCCGGTGCCCGTAATCCCCTTAGCTATCAGTTCCTCACATTCCTGCAGAAAACCAGGGACCAAATTAGTGATAGACCACCGTCCATAAAGTATAGAAATTACAAGGTAGACAATACGTTATGGAACAACATGTTACAAAAAGTTTCAATTCAGAGCAACAACAGAAATTACAAGGTAGACAATAACAAATAAACCTTTAAAAGTATTAGGACTTGATGGGAACTTTTTGTCCAGGGATAAATCTGCAACAAATCATCACGCAAAATCTTGAAACGCTTTGCATAAGCCTTTTAGAGCTTATAATTAAACCTAAATATTATATTTATAAGGAGATACCTGGACGTTTTTTAAAATGACGGAAGACAAGAATTCATGTGGGTCACCCCATATGATCAGAACAGAGGGTAAGGACAATGATAATTAATAAACTAAAGAATGAAACACAAATGAAATTAGAGGGGGAAACAATATTGGATCATATTATTTAATAGCTTTCTTGTGCTTTTTAAAGCTTAAATAATTAAGGCCATCTAGGAACAGGGTATGCATGATATTTCAGAAATATGTACTGTGATGAAACAGAGTTCTATAAACGATTCCAGACCCAGATCCTCAAATATGATCAGACCAATAGAAGAACCCACAATTGTCCAAGACAAGGTAGTCAGATACCGTCAAGTATATGAAAGTGCATATTCTTATTCAAGTGAAGATATTCCAGACTTCCCTTATATTATACAAGAAGCACGCGCATTGATATACAAATGCACTGCAGGTATGTAGGTCCCGTGATTGTATACATGCATAAGTAGTATGACCATTCAACAAGGCTTCATAGGACATTCCGAAAAGTGGTTGTTTTTGAGTTGCAGTAATTTAGGAAAGAATTCTAGACAGAAATGTGCTCATAGGAAGTGCTGTTAGTCACAATAGTGATTAAGAATTTCTTAACACCGCATCTAATCCTTAAGATTAAGATGACCTTTCTTATAAAAGTGAAAACTGAATAAGACAATTCTATATCTGTATCTTAAATCGAAAATTAAAGAAATCTATCAGCTAGGACGGCTTTCAAATAAAATAAGAAGCTACTTTCAGTCAGATGTAAGATTTGCATTTATATATAAACCATATTCAAGGCAGTTCTTAACAATCTAACGGCATAGAAGTAGTACTGTACACGACAGAAGGTTCTCAACGGAAGATACTCTTACAAGGGCCATTAGTTTTCATAAGCAAAACATTAGAAGAAAACAAGAAAACAATGAAAAACACCATGAAAGGGGGATTAAGATAATTACCCTTCTGATCTCATCCAAAAGTCTGTAAAAGTCAGCATTGTGAGGACCATGTTCGTTGTGGCAGAGCTCATGCAGCATTGTATCAAGGATCTGTTCATACGGGTAGAAAACCCAATCACTGTTCGGCCTCCGCAGTCTGAGCTTAATTTCAACACCTCCTCCTACATTGAGCCCCTGAAGAGCAGGATTGGCAGGACTGCATTTCAAAGTTGCAGACCGACAGCGGTAAATATACAACACAACACACATAATAGAGAAGAACAAACATACACTACCAGAATTCCGAAAGCACTTTGACTTTCCATTGACGTTTGCGCATTATCGGCTGCACTTGTTTCGCTACCTTCTCAAGTATTTCCCTTGCATCCTCTTCCCCAATTTTCTTTAGTGGTTTGATTTCCCACACCTTATTGAGATCATTAAGATCCATCTGTACTGAAAACCAGAAAATAGTAACAAAAACAACCACAATCTTCTCTTCACAATAACACACATCAGAATTCACACACAATCTTCTTTAAAAAAATGAAACCGAAATCATACGAAGGATAAAGCTTCATCATTTTTCAATTAGGGAAGTGATTTTCGCATACCCTTGTTTATTTCCCGCCCTTGGATTGTTTATTTCACACTGCTAATTACCATAACAAATCAAAATTTACTCAAAGTTCATAAATTTTCCCCTAAAACATATAAACCCTAAATTTGTTATTCAAAGTTCAAATCTTTTGCAGGTGCAATCGATCAGCTAAACTTCAAAACTTAGAAAATTGCATGAATTTATTAACCAAATAAAAATAATAAGATTACCTGAAATTCCTGCGCTGGGTGTTTAGCTCGCTCTGAGAGGCCTCTTATCTGATGAGTCTATCGGCCAATGAGTGAAAGTGCGATGACTTGTTTTTGCTTTTATACGCCGTCGTTTCGGTTCTCAGAATCTGTTGAATTGCAACTACGACAGCATTTTCGTATTTAACGGCAGATATCCAATTAGGCAGTTATTCCGTCGACCCCACCCTTGATACGAAATTACTTTTACCCGTCGATTTCTTAAGAAGTGGGATCCGCATAATGAACGGCTGGTGATCCGGTTATTCAGATGGTCTCTTGCTCACGGGCGCAGGGGATTAACGCTCTTTGCCGCTAAATAACGATCATCCGTCTGAATGTTTAACCAGAAAGGCACTCTCTTCCTCTCTACTACTTCTGCAGAGAAACAGTCCTTCTCTCTCTAGCTCCTTTCCTCCCTCTCTCTCTCCTCCAAGAAACACCGGGAAATTTCTCTCTCCTCCAAGAAACGCTGGGAAAATCCAAACAATGCCGAGGTCCATTTCGTTCTACCTTCGACACTTGGCGTTCTTCTTCGTGTTTCTCAACGCCATTGTCGCCGACGCCCGGACGCGCAGCTCTCACCGCTCTCATCAGGGTAACTGAAATTCTCTCTTTTTTTCTTTCGATTCGTAAGAATCCCTTCGTTTTTTTGGCGTAAATTTCTGAATGCATGCAGAAATTGGGATGGGGAATGCAATCGTGGTTGAAATGCTGCAAAGTTTTCATTTTTCTTCTGATTTTTCTTGGAAATCAAACGGTGGATTGAGCTTCTCTATTCTGATTTAGTGAATCTAACGAAACTCTGAGCCTTTCTTGGGGTTAAAGATTTAGGCCCACATATGGATTTTCTTTTCTTTCTCTCTGGGTTTTATGGGTTTTTGATGTTTCTGAAACCCGTTCTCAATTGGGTTCTGTTTGGTATCTGAATAAAAATGCAAGAAAGCTTAACCCTCTAATCCAGTGACCTCATTCAAGAAAGTTAATTTTATTTCGTATTTTTGCTTTATTTTTTCTGGGCAATCAAAAAGGGTTAATTTCTCCTCTGTTTTTTTGTGGATAGCTATAAGTTTCATTTCCATGTCGCATGCCTTCATTTCTTGGACTTTTTTTTTCTGTTTTTTCCTGTGAGTTTTCTGGGTTACCAAACTGAGGATAATTTCTTATCTGTTGTTCACAAAGCCAAGTTACTGAAATTTCGTGTTTTTGCTATGAGTTTTCTTGGTAACCAAACAGAGGGCGATTTCTGTACCGTATACGTTTGCTTTGATGCCTCTATGAACCTGACAGTGTCTGATTCTTCTGTGTTCTTTTTGCAGAGCCAAGTTACCTCAAATTTGTTGTCAACGCCACCGATTTTCCAACAGAAGATTATTACGACTACATTATTGTAGGAGGTGGCACTGCTGGGTGCCCCTTGGCTGCGACATTATCATCTAGATTTCGAGTGCTCTTGCTCGAACGGGGTGGGGTTGCTTATGGAAATGGAAACTTGATGACCAAAGAAGGTTTCTTGGCCGCACTCATGGATGTCAACGCCTTTGACTCGCCTACTCAAGCCTTCACATCTGAAGAAGGAGTTGCAAATGTCCGAGGCCGCATTCTTGGAGGCAGCAGTGCCATAAATGCTGGTTTCTACAGCCGTGCAGATCAGGACTTCTACGCGAAAACCAGTGTCGATTGGGATCTCCGAATGGTGAATGAGTCGTACGAGTGGGTTGAAAGGGCAATTGTGTTTCGGCCAGAGCTGAGGACTTGGCAATCGGCAGTTCGAGACGGGTTATTGGAAGCTGGCGTTGATCCCTACAATGGGTTCAATTTGGATCATGTGGTGGGGACCAAGATTGGTGGTTCAACATTTGACACTTTGGGAAGGAGGCACAGTGCTGCAGATCTTCTCAATTATGCAAAACCACTGAACATCAAAGTTGTGACTCATGCCAGTGTGGAGAGGATTCTGTTGGCTTCAACTAGGCCATCTCCAGCGTCTAGGCAGTCTGCAGTGGGGGTTGTTTTTCGTGACAGCGTCGGGAGGTATCACCATGCTGTGTTACGTGAACATGGTGAGGTAATTGTCTCAGCTGGTGCCATTGGAAGTCCACAGCTGCTTCTGCTGAGTGGTATTGGCCCGAGGCCGTATCTTTCGTCATGGGGGATTCCAGTGGCTCATCATCTTTCTTATGTTGGGCAGTATCTCTACGATAATCCGAGAAATGGTATCTCAATTGTGCCACCAATCCCACTGGAGCACTCACTGATACAGGTTGTGGGAATTACTGAATCAGGAACCTACATTGAAGCAGCCTCCAATGTTATCCCTTTTGCATCTCCTGCAAGGTCCGTGTTCATTCGGACGCCATCTGCGCCTCTCTACCTCACTGTGGCAACCCTCATGGAGAAAACCATTGGGCCAACCTCAGCTGGTTCTCTGAGGTTGGCTTCAACAGATGTCAACGTGAACCCAATTGTTCGATTCAACTACTTCAGCAACCCGGTGGATGTGCATAGGTGTGTGAATGGGACGCGCAAGATTGGTGATATACTCAAGACCAGGTCTATGGAGGATTTCAAGTTCCAGGGCTGGTTTGGGAACAAAGACTTTAGGTTTGTGGGACCTGCATTGCCTGTAGACCAATCAAACTTTGAGCTGATGGCAGATTTCTGCCGGCGCACTGTTAGCACCATATGGCACTACCATGGGGGATGCATGATAGGAAAGGTGGTTGATGGTGATTTCCGGGTCATTGGTACTGATGCACTCAGAGTTGTCGATGGATCAACATTCGGTATATCACCTGGGACAAATCCTCAGGCTACTCTTATGATGCTTGGGAGGTAAGTTTATCCTCAAACCACTGCTAACAAAGTCATTGCATTTGCAATTGTGCACAATGAAATGTTCTTGAAAACTGACTCCTTTGTTTGATCCAATTTTGGCAGATATGTCGGGCTGAGAATAATGAAAGACCGAAAGGAATACAAGATGATCAACTGATCATCTATCACTTTTTGACATACTCAGTGCTGCTCATCTTCTGTCCTGCAGATATGTTGGCATTTGTTTTTGCAGTGGTTTTTGCAGTGTTTAGCAGCTCCGGTGTAATTTGTTTTTGCAGATATGTTGGTTCATTCTTTCGTAATAAAACTATGAATTGAAAGAGCAAATTGTACAGTTTCTGTTTCGAAATTTTTTGCTTGAAAATGATCAGTGTGTGTGATTTTCCTTGTACTTGAAATTTCACGAAGTTAATTAGTTGCTGTTAGCTCAGTGTTTGAAGACTTGAAGTCTGTTGGGCTTGAGGATTTGGGCCAGAATGTCCCATTGGGCTTTTTATTTTTGTGATGAAACCAAATTATTAGATGTATTCGTTTTATTTTTTGCAGGAAAGCTGTTATTAAAGTGTAATATTTTTTTGCAGGAATTAAGCTTCTAATTATTGCTTGGTCCCTCATTCCTTTGTAATATTATTGAGAACTTTAATATATAGTTTATAAATATTTTAAAGAAGCCAACGAGAGGCTATAGTTGGAAGGTAGAATACATTTCTTGTAAAAAATATTTAGGATACAAATCAGAACTTTCATAAGAATGAATGAGGATCCTCTCCGGATCTTCAAATCATGTTTGTTCACTGTACATCATGCGGTCATAAATTATTTTAAATACTTTTATTTAAAATTAAATATGAATAGTACTTGATAAAAACTGATCGCACGATATACGATAAACGGATATGATTTGAGAATTCTCATTCCATAAGAATAACACAATTACTTATGCTTTGAAGTGAATAAATCTGTCCATGTCACTTGTGGTGGGTGTAACAGTTCTTTTCAATGGACGGAAAAACTGCTGCTTCTTTATTAATTGGTTGATGTGACTTTATGAGTTAGAATTTTAAAAGGAACGTTTTGATATAGATCTCTCATTTTTAGACTTCTTAAATTAAATATATGTTCATTTTAACAATTTGATTAAATATTTTTCTACAATTTTGATACCATGTCTATTTTAATTAACCCATTGTAATGTACCTAAATTACATAATTTGCCAAGGCCTTTAACATATATGTTTCCCGTATCCATTTTCTTCACACCAAAATGCACACAAGGTTCCTAGACTCTTGCTAACTAATGTCTCAGAGTTTTAATCCGAGAAGAATACTGATTGTTGAATATTAGAAAGATTTGAATTTAAGAATATTAATAATGTTATTTTTCTAGTGAATTTTAATTTAAGAAGAATACTGATTGTTGAATATCAGAAGGATTTGAATTTAAGGATATTAATAATTTTATTTTCCCACGCCAAAATGCAATTTTGGCTCTGCTGAGAATATAAGTTGACTTTGTGCCATATTATTTATGTTTGTGCGTTGGCTCAAATCTACCAGTTAACATTTTTAGTTTGGTACATTATTGGACTGCAACTTTGTAATGTAACAAGAGTTTGGTACGTCATTTAATGTTATGTTGACATATATTGATAGTTTGGTACGTAAAATTTTTATTTTTGAAAAGCATCCGTCTGAAAAAATGTTATAAATATGTCTTTGTGATGTACCAGAAGTTTGGTACGTTACTTAATTTTACACTTACTCATATTAATTGTTTGGTTCATAAAATAATATTAAATTAGATCATTCTAGGCATTTGGTACGTAAAGTTTTTTTATTTTTGAAACGTATCTGTCTGGAAAAATGTTATACAGTGTGTGTTTGTAATGTACCAGGAGTTTGGTATGTTACTTAATGTTACAATGACCCATATTGATTGTTTGGTTCATGAAATACTATTAAATTAGATCATTCCATGCGTTTGGTATGTAAAGTTTTTTTTTTTTTTTTTTTGAAGCGTATCTGTCTGGAAAAACGTTATACAATGTGTTTGTAATGTACCAGGAGTTTGGTACGTTACTTAATGTTACACTGACTCATATTGATCGTTTGGTTCATGATATAATATTAAATTAGATCATTCCAGGTGTTTGGTACGTAAAGTTTTTTTATTTTTGAAATGTATCTGTCTAGGAAAAACATTATATAGTGTGTGTTTGTAATGTACCAGGAGTTTGATACGTTACTTAATGTTACACCGACTCATATTGATTGTTTGGTTCATGATATAATATAAACAAAATATTAATCGTTTGGTACGTTATTTAATGTTACATCGACTCATATTTATCTAGAAAAACGTTATTCAATGCAGATCTCTTTAACATACCAACCTAACTTTTGGTGAGATAAAACGTCATCACCGTGAACCATTGTCATCGCCATCTCTTTTCCGTACCATGCATTGTAATAGGAAACATCCAAAACATAATTCTTTTTTAAATCATCAACCATCTGAATTGGTTTAATGTGTGGATTGGACCGAATTTGCTCAACCAGTATGGAACACACAATCTTTGAGGTCATCATCCCACTTATACGTTCTCGAATGCGACCGATGTATGTGTGCTGATTATTTAATAATCGGATAATAAAATGGCCATTAGGAGTGCATATAAATGCATGAACACGCCACGAACAACCTTCAATATCTTTCTTAATGCAAGAAGCTGTCATCCTTTTTGCTCATTTGCGACATACTCAAATTCAAAACCCATCTCAACAGCATGCTTGCATAGTTTAAGCCTGAACTCATCCGCTCCACCCTCATAATCCTGACCAACATGACTAATATAGCTTTTCCAAGGATGCGATAAATACATCTTAGCATTAGGTGTTTTAAATTTCCCCAAAAACTCTTTCCCATCGGTGTGCATTGCACCTTCAGCCAAAAATGGTTCTGCAATACGAATATCTTGACTAGCATTGCCAATTTCATTTGATTCTTTTAAGCTCACCAATATATCAACAAAATATGTGTTCTCCTTCGTCACAGACATGTGCAATACACTCACATCCATGTCGCATTCCAAAAGATAACATGCGCATCCATTCATAGCAAATGTAAGGTTAAATGAACCAACTACCAAACCATTGAACCTTGAGCTAACCTGGTTGCACAATTTAGAAAATGAAGTGTCCTCTCCATTGTTATTAGTTGCTTAATTTTTCTCTCGTTTATGTTGTTAAAAATTGGTGTAAAACATGACTTTCATACGCCTTACATGCCCAAGCAAAATGCATGCAGCACCAATGCTCATTGGGGCATTTCATCGAACATTGGTTGGGCAACTTTCAAATCTTTAAAAACTCAACACAACTTCTTCAATGTGCATTGGTGTTATAACTTATCAATATAAATGAGCATTAAGCAAACCCACAACAAAATAACCAATCCAAATCCCTTTTCAAACCTAGACTAAAATCAATAAAACTACAAAAAGGCATTAACTTTATGATAATTATCTGAAACCCCATTAAGCACATTTATATCTAAACAACAATATATCACAATCAGTATAAATGAGCTATAAGTATTTATCACAATGTACCACAGATAGCAAGGTAGACGTTGTTGAGAATCTCGATAAAACCTTCTGAATGTATCAGCCTCAAGCCTCCGAATATATACGCCTAATTATCTCACATAATATCAATATAAAATAGTGAAAACAACCACTAATTGAAATGGATAAGTCCATCACAGAATTCAAACGTGGGAGAAGAATTCTGGAAACACTACCAGCAAACCATACGGTTTCCTACAAAAAAGGCCACGTACAGAAATATATCAGCCTAAAAGGATATATATGGAATTTAATAATTAACATTTTAAATTAAAAAAACACAATAATGACATGTAATCTAAATAAATATAAAAATGCTGACATGCCTATTGTTTAGGCGTCCTAATCAAATTTCAAAATAGAACCAATGTTTGATCCGAAGAGTATTAAAAAAGTGCAAGGGATTCTAATTTTCCCATTTTAAAATAGAGAAAATTGTAGCAATAATCTCTTATTTTAATCTAATTGGAGCAATGGTCTCTCAATTAAAAATTCATGACCATCTGTCCTTTAACTCAGCAAAACTTGCAGCTATAGTCTTTTTCGTCAATTAAAAATAAGTCACGTTACACGCACGTGAGACTAAATCAAAGGGTAAATATGGAAAACCAAATAAGAAAAATTATTATTATCTTATTTTAAGAGTGCTGATAAACACATCCTATTGTCTTATTTTTCCACCCACATTTTAGTATAAATTTTATGTCAATTTTACCCTCTTGTGAAATGACATGTAAGGACCAATACAAAAATGTCATTTTGTGCCAGATTGCCCATTTTGTTATGCCATTTCCTTCTGTCCGTTCATTGTCTCTCTGAAGAAAAAAAAATTCTTCTCTCTTTCAATTCAATTATTGTGCCTTTCTGGGACGAGATCCCATCTCTTGTAAACAAGTATTTCTACTTCCATTTTTTCTTTCTCTAAAACCCTAGTCTCAAAGATCAAATCAAATACAAACAAACTGATCATATATCACCCATCACTGCTTCATAAGATCCATGACCTTAAACTCTCTGCCCTCCCAACCCCTCCTTTGATTCTAATCCTGACCCAAACCTCACCTCCCTTCTCTCTCATTTCCCTTCTTTCTAAAACTTTAGATACATAATCGTTTTACTAGACTGTAGGTATCTAGCTTCTAAATTAATATATCATCGTGTTTACTCAGGACAAAGATTTAGAAAAACCCTTTAAAATAAGGGCAATAATAATTGATGAAGATTATAATCGCACAAAGTGGGACAAAAGCTTATATGAAGCATGTTTACTATCATATCACGTCTCATTCTAATAATATAATGTCGTGCAGAAAAAAAATTTATACATAAAATTATATTATTAGATCAGAACATCCTTACAATAAACTCATTGTATGTATTGTCCTAAAAAATCGACAGAGTTTTGCTGCATCTTTAATTAAATCCCGAGTTTCTTAGAGCTTTCCCAAATAAATAATTGATGCTAATTGGATCCATTTTTTCCCCTAATGTATAATTTTTTATTATACAAGATGATTTGCTACCCGCCTATTGAGGGCGCTACCTTGTGGTGAATGGAAAGAGGTACTATTTAGAAATACGATATCTCCGCGACTCGGCGAGCGGTTGCTCCAACAGCAAGCCATGTTCTACCCTTAGTTCTTGGAGGCCTAATATAAATGCATCCTATACGAACACAATGTGAATTGCCTCAAAGATGGTCAAGCTTTTTACTCACTGCGCATCGAAAAGGAATGGTCGAATTCCAAACTTTTCTCTTGAAAATACCAATTACCAAAAAATGAACGTCACTTTGGAACATATGTGGTTAGCCTCTCAGCATGGCTTAAAGTAAGCCAAAAGAGCTTAAACTCCTCGGTAGGACATGGTTAACATGCTCTTTGATCTTGAATGGGATAAATTGCTCCAGATCGGGTTCTTACTGTTGAACATGCTTCGGCACATCGACCCTATGGTCAGAATCTTCAATTTGGAAGCTCCGCTGGTACTAAACAAGTAATCCCCCTTTTCTTCTTCTCTTCATGTATGTGGATGCCCTTGATAGGCACTCCAGGACCCGCCAACGCTCGTGAAAACCCGGGTCGATCGGTCCTCCATTTATCCGACCGGAGGTATGGATAATGAAGCCTGCTTTACAACCTTCTTCCTTATGGTCAACAAGACGTACACAAGTTGACATAGCCTTCATATATATGTTCCTTTGAGCTTGAATTCATAATATAATAAAATGTCTATAAAGCTTTGCTTCCCCCCTGTTGTCATAGTACTCGGCTCGTCCCTATTTTGATTTCATTCAAGATCGACGCCTAAATTGGTACGATAGTTGTAACATGGGAAAACTACAAAAAACACAACTTATTTGAATAACTGAGGACTAGCCCGCTTTTCATTTCCCATTACTTGAGGAAAATTGTTCTCATGTGGAATCGTTTTTTTTAGATTGTAACCCTTCACTTATAAACTCTACGCATATTCACTCATGATTGCTGACAATTCATCTATTCCAGAGCAGTCTAGTAATTAACCTATCCCACACTACTCGAAGCCTTCGTAAACTCATTGTTGAGATCTATCGTAGTGGGGCATAAAAAATTTGGACCATTTGTCAAATGCAGAATGTTAAATGTTTGATTTGGATCTACTTTTTAGTCTTCGTAATAAAGCTTAAATGTTAAAATGGTCCCTAAGTTTTTGTCCTTGGGTCAATTTAGTCTCTGTGTTTTCAATTTGGTCAATTTGGTCATTGTGTTTCTCTCCATTAGTCAATTAAGGACATTTCAATCTAATTTCCATAAAAAAAATTTATAAATTATTATAAACTAATTTACAAAATTATTATTTGATTTAAAATATTTAAAAATGAAATAAAATTCAAAATTAAAAGAAAAATTATTCTCCTCCCAACTCCCCGACCTCCTCCCTAACATTACCCCCTCTCTTTTCTATGTCAGAACCTTGATCATTTTTCAGATTGAAAGTTTATATCTTATATGTGTTATTTCTCATTAATTTTCATTTTTCTGTAAAGAAAAAAGGTAATTCTATCTCATATAATTTTTCTTATGAATTTTTTAAAAGAGATTGAATGAAATGCCTTTAAATTGGCTAACATAGATAAACACAAGGACTAAATTAGCCAAATCGAAAACACGAGAACTAAATTGGTCATATGGCTATAACACAAGGACCATTTTGACATTTAAGCCTCGTAATAATTAATAAACCCACGAGCATGTGTTATGTTCATTTTTTAATGTTAAATTCTGAGGATTTATAGATCGTGTTTCCCAAACCCGACCGATATTTTCTCTAGGAGCACTCTGATCTAGCAAAGAAAATTTCAGATTCTCCTTAAATATAGTATACACAAAAGTAATAGAATAATGTTACAGCCATGTCCTTAATTAAGGATCTTAGATAAATGCACGATCTGCGCTCAAACATATGAAGAAGGCTTACATGCAATTAAGAACGAAATTACAATGAGTCTTCATTCTCTCTCTAAAGTTTAGAACACCATAAATGATATTGAATGAATTCTTGAACGTAAACTCGTATTTCATTTTGGTTATTTTAACTTAGTTTTTTTTTAGGCCAAATCGGATAAATGATCCCTGTGGTTATAATGTATTCGGAAGGTAGTTCATGTGCTAAAAAAACTCGAATTTAAACCCCTGTGGTGTATTCCGTTAGAAAATTTAGTCCAAAAGTGATTTTTCCGTTAACTATCTGTTAATACATAGGTAAAATTGTACTTTGACGTGTGCACTCTCCCTCGTCTCTCTGCTCTCTCTGTAACACATCCCCCACCAATACCGCTTGAAGCAGATTACCGAGACGGTGCTCCTTCACCTCGACCGGCAATAAATCATCAATCTCTTTCTCAATATCAAATATTGTCTCATCAATTGGTGCATCCATATAATTTCCCATACTTGAAGCTGCCTGGATGGTTGATTCTTTTAATTCATTCAGTCCCTGCAATACAAAAGTGTTTCAATTAAAGCACGATGATCACCTGGTAATTAATATCATCAAATGTTCTAAACTACGACCTTCTTGCCATTGCAAGTCAAGGCCACAGGTTTAATATATCAAAAAACTTGAAAATCAAAATATATATTCTTGTCATACTCGAGATGAGGCCTCCTGGTAAACCAAAGGCGTCTGCATTTGTCGATAGGCATTTTGCATATTTCCATACAGTTAGATAAAGAAAAGGTTTTGTGTGATTACCTGGAGCCTGTGGGATGACTCCATTTGATGGAGGAATTCCAAGCAGACCACACATTAAAGTCTGCCATGAAACTCCAATGTTATAGAGGACTGGAACATTGAGAATGTTCTGCGAGAGGCCAGTCTTTCAAGCCTTTCAATTCTTGTTGTTCGTAGAAAGCAACGAGAGGCGAGTCTTGAAGCTTCATGCCGATCTCAATGACGGCTTTCTCAGAACTGGTTTTGTGAAAATTCAAATTACAGAAAGAGCAGAGAGACGAGGTAGAGTGCACATGTCAAAGTACAATTTTACTCATGTATTAATAGATAGTTAACAGAAAACTCACTTTTGGATTAAATTTGCTAACGAAGTACACCACAAGGGTTTAAATCCGAGTTTTTTTAGCACATGGGCTAGCTTCTGAATACCTTATGACCACAGAGATCATTCATCCAATTTGGCTTTTTTTTTTTAATTACATAAACCTCGAATGCATTATGTGTCTCAATTTAGTCATTCTGTAACATTTTTGTCCATCTGACCGTCTACTAAAACAATAAAATGATTCGTTCATGTGACATTTACATGATGAAAACAAGCTGAAAAATACTTTTTTTTTACAACAAATACTTCATTACGACTCAAAATTCATTAAAATGTCTTATTGTATGGTATCAATGAATGATTATCTGTTCTTTAACCACATGTTTTAAATTGTGGCAAAAGGGATTCCACACCTTCAAGTAAAAATTGAAGCACTTAAACTTTCGGAAATAAGAAGGACCCATGAAAAGACAAAGTTGAATGCTTGGGTCCCCACAGATAAAGAGGTTCCAAGACATGATGTGTTCTTCCTTTTTGAGAGATAAATTGTAAATTTGTAGTGGGATTGAAATTATAATATTTCCCACTTGACATGTTATAATATTCTCAGTGTAATTTCCATTGCATTGACGGTAAACATAAATAGTGACTCGTGATTAATTTATTGAAATGATGAACTCAATAATTCAATGATTCCAACTGTGTTTGCAATAATTTGCAATAATTTAACGGCTAAATCTGCGTTTGCATGCAATCAGAATTCACATCGAAGAAAAATCCATGTTATTGATCAAACCATCAATTCTGCTTGAATATGTAGTATGTACAATCAATCTTAAACAAAAGTTAATTTTCATATAGCTCTTATTTACGTGAAACTTGGAAGTAGTGACTCGTGGCTATACTTGATTGGAAAAAATGAAAAGTCGGTGCTTGTCTATCTTAGCTGACCAATCATGCATGTGATCTATATTTGGATAGTTTTTTTCAATTTGTCAGAAACACGATTCTGCAAACAACTGTCATAATAGTGGTTGGATACTTGAAAAAAAAAATAATTCAATGACTTATACTATAACACTTGGTATAACGGATCGTATTCCGGCACATTGAAAATTTTCTCCTATATTTGACCAAACTCGTTTTTAGGTAGAGAAATGAAGCCTTATTTGTTATAGAGATTTGGTTAAAGTAGAGAAGCGATGCCTAAACAATATGGGAAAACTTGAAGCCTCTACGAAAACCAAAGATCCTAAAAGCCTAGGGTTGCAATTCATTTGTCAAATTTGTACCTAAAAGTTCAGAAAATATGGAAACAGAGACCGTGATTAGGAAGAAGGATCGTTGATTTAAAAGGAATGCCAAATGCGTCCATGCAAATTAACCTCTAGTAATGAACAAGTATGCGATGAGCAGATGAGCAAATCTTAATTTTTGAATGCCCTGGACGCAAAACACTCTTGTAAGTTTAAACCAAGGACTTTTTCAACGAGGGATTGAGTCGTGGAAGTCATGAAAATCTCATATTCTTCGCAAAAAATCAATGAATATGGTATGCCATGACTTTTTGTGTTCTTAAAGTTCTTTGCTAATGACCATTTGGTTTAATAACATATGTCTATATTTGGTTGGAAGATATTTTCACTTTGAATCTCATAAATGAGAGTATGTTACGATTCCTATAGCATAAAAGAAAAGAAAGCTTTTTAGCTAAAATAGTTATTGAGATTGACATAACTCTTTATTTGGGTTCTTGAGATTTGAAATCAATGGTCCCTGAGTTCGTTCATTGTTAATCATTTTGGTCATTCCGTGAAAAATTTCTGTTAAATAAGGATCAAAATGACAAAAATACAAACTGAGGGACCATGTTTATCGATTTTAAATCTCAAAGACTAAAGTAAAAAATTATACAAATTTCAGTGACCATTTTAGTTGAAAAAGCCAAAATGGTTACTTTTACGTGTTGCTTTCTAAATTCACTCGTGCAACTAGAACCCATGGTTTTAGAGGAAAAACACTGCAGTGGCTGTAATCAAAAGTAAAAAAAATTCGATCTCCAAAACTTTGTCTATTCTTAGTTGCATCCTCTCCTATTCAACAAACCATGCATACCTAATTAAAAGCTAAATTTTTTTTTTTTAAATTAACCCAAATTTGGTTTAATTACAAACTCTGCTTTAATATCCCAACGACTTTAAAAAAACAAGACACCGGCCCACAATCACACAGATTCCCAAAAACACAGGAAAAAAGGAAAATTACAAAACGCTTCCTAGCTTCCATGGCTTCCTCCTCCATCAAGGTCATCTCCTCCTCCGCCTTCACCGCCTCAGCGACACTGTCTCAAGTCCCGCTACCACCATCCAAACCCTACCTCCTTTCCTTCCTCCACACCACCTCCAACCCCATATCCTTAAAATTCTCCCATTCCCATAATTTGCGTTCCCATTCTTTTCTCATAACCAACGTTCTAAAAACAGCTGAGTCATCATCCGACACTTACGTTTCAAAGTCCTCCCAGCTTCCCAAGCAACCGTCTTCAGATTCAACTCCGACCATCCTGGTCTCCGAAAAACTTGGAGAAGCCGGTCTCCAAGTCCTACGTGGCTTTGGCAACTTGGAGTGCGCGTATGACCTCTCCCCTGTGGAGCTCTGCGCCAAGATCTCGACATGCGACGCTTTGATCGTTCGGAGTGGAACGAAGGTGACCAGGCAGGTGTTTGAGGCGGCCAAAGGGAGGTTGAAGGTGGTGGGGAGAGCTGGCGTGGGGATAGACAATGTGAATCTGCAGGCGGCCACAGAATTTGGATGTCTGGTCGTTAATGCGCCCACGGCAAACACCGTGGCCGCCGCAGAGCACGGGATTGCGCTGCTCACTGCCATGTCACGAAATGTTGCGCAAGCTGATGCTTCCATCAAAGCTGGTAATTAACACTTATTTAATTTGTTGTTTTATTAGTAGTTTTAGTTTTCTAAGAAAATTCTCACGACCCATGCACTTCCTAGTTTCGGATGAAATCAAATTTTAATATGTGCAATTATTTGCAAATAACATGTTTTAGGTAGGCATAGATTTTCCTTTTCGGATGTGAAATTTCAAACTTATGTTTAAGTTTACATCATCTTTTTATATTTGTTAGGCCAACTATTTTGGTTTATTATTAAATTTGAGAAGTGATTTATGCACTTCAATATCTCTCTCTCTCTCTCTCCATTCGTTACCTAATATCAAAGGACAAATGAAAAGGATCTAAAAGGAGAGAATGGACATGTATAAAAAGCACTTGAGTTTAAATTTTTTAAGAAAAAATATCAATGTACTAAAAAAAATAAAAATTTAAGCAAAAATGAAACTTTAAAATCTCTAGTTTTAACTTTCAATTAACATAATATAAATTAGTAGTATACTTTGGTTGTTGATAATAATTGACTTTTTAGTCAAAATAGTCTCTAAGAGTGACATAACTCCTCACTTTGGTTCTGGCAATGAAAATTGATAGAAGTAGTCTCTAAGTTTGTTCACTGTAAATCGTTTTGGTTATTCCCTCAAAATCCTCGTTAAGTGGAGGGGTTTGATAAAAATGCTCTCAAAAGACGGTTGCGTGGTCTTCACATGACAACTTAACGAGGAATTAACAGATTTGTCACGAAATGACCAAAATGATTTAGAGTGGACAAACTCAGGAACCAATTCTATACATGTTCATTGTTATGGATCAAAGTAAGGAGTTATGTCAATCTTAAGAACTATTTTAGCTAAAAAGTCATAATAATTTGCCCTTGAGATTAAAGATTAAAGCTGTTTTTTCCTATGCAATACAAGCTATATTGAGAGGTAAGGACTCAAATTTGCTATTTTAGATGTAAAGGCAAATGCTCTTACTTGCAATCCCGTTGCAGGATCAAAGACCTAAGCTAAAGATACACTTGATGGGTTTATTTTCTCTCTCGAGCAAAACAATTGTTATCGAATTATTGCAAAAGTAAATAGTTTTTGTCTAGCTTGATGTCGCGACTGACAGTCGTACACAGTACGCCGGGGTCGGATTTCCGCTTTTGTACCTTTACAATTCATTGAATTTAGTGGGTGCGCATTGAATTTATATGGATCTGTCGCTTTCTGGGTAGAAATATGATTGTCCAAGCAACAAGTGAACGAAAGCGTCTACGGATCTATGAATTCGAAAACACATATTTTGATGCACCTTTTTGCTGAGCTCATTTTATAATTTATTTCAATGATTTAACTATTTATTTTTATGTCTTATTTCAAAAATCATTTCTACCAAAAATACTCAATTCCGAAATCACATGACTATTGATTAAATTGAGTATTTCTTTGTAGAACTGTATTTGTCCATTTTCTTTATCATAAATGATGTGCTAAAATATAACAAGTTTGAATCGTTGAAATATATTACGAAATGTGACCTACAAATAAGTGGCAAAATATGTGTAAAAAACTGTGTCTCCATGTCCTAACCTTTTATGTACATATAATTTGAATGGATGCTGTTGAACCGACACATTCCACAGGTGGATGCACGTGTGAACATTCACGCATGTGAGCATGACATGCAGGAACAATTTTATTCCCAAGTTGAAAAGGAATCGAATTCTGTCAGACATATTTTATCTACTAATAGCTAGGAATTAAGGGTCCTTCCCTTTTGATTATCAAAGACAAATATGACTGACTGAGGGTTTTCTAACCGGGAAATGATTTCTGCACTCCACTCTTCTCCCAGTACACTCCACAATTTTTCCGATGTTTGACTATTGAAAAGAGAAATACGAGTAAAAAACAAAGGAAGGAATGCAGAAGTAAAAATGAATACTACCTAACTTTGAGTTTGATTGTTTCTGGACTAAACATGTGTTGGTTCTACTAAGTGAATGAAAGGGCTGCAATTTCCATAATTTTCGAGATCAATAAATTCGAAATTTTGTTCATTAAATCGACTGTAAAAAATTTTGGTTGACACCTTATTGTTTTAATTTTGATCCCTTGAAGAACATGTTGACACATTTCTTTGTGTATGTGTAAGGATGGACTGCATTTTCCTTTGAAGTTCTGCTGCTAACCTGCACATAATGCTAACTTTGATGCCGGACTTTTGCAGGAAAGTGGCAACGAAACAAGTACATTGGCGTCTCTCTAGTTGGGAAAACATTGGCAGTTATGGGATTTGGAAAAGTTGGATCCGAAGTTGCTAGACGTGCGAAAGGCTTGGGAATGCATGTTATTTCACATGATCCTTATGCACCGGCTGATAGAGCGCGCGCAATTGGTGTGGATTTGGTCTCTTTTGAGCAGGCACTTGGCACTGCAGATTTCATATCACTGCACATGCCTCTCACCCCTACTACATCAAAGGTGTTCAACGATAAAACATTCGCAATGATGAAGAAGGGAGTCCGAATCATTAATGTTGCCCGAGGCGGAGTCATTGATGAAGATGCACTAGTGAGAGCTCTTGACAGTGGAATTGTTGTTCAGGTATGATTCTCTAATTTATGTCAAAGTTGACAGTGTTGAAGATACAATTGTAAATAGCATGTTTTCAAGGAAGAAAGTGATTTCCGCACACCTATTTTTTTCTTCTTCGCTCTTCTGTAGAGGGAGAAACATCATTTGTATATTCCATCACCCACATTTTCTCCATTTTTTTCTGCTGACTTTAGTATTGTTTTGATCTATGCTAACATACAGTTACGTTTGTTACATTGTTTCGTAACAGGCTGCACTTGATGTGTTCGAAGAGGAGCCTCCATCCAAAGATAGTAAGCTCGTGCAACATGAGAATGTAACAGTCACACCTCATCTAGGAGCTAGCACAAAGGAAGCTCAGGCACGTTTAATTTCTCCGATACTGATCAAACTTTTCGAAAGATATATCTTACATCCTTTAACTCATCAAATTATGCACAAAACATAATATTTTCAGGAAGGTGTTGCCATTGAAATAGCAGAAGCTGTTGTTGGAGCATTGAGAGGTGAACTTTCTGCAACCGCTGTCAACGCTCCCATGGTCTCTCCTGAGGTATGTTGCTTTATTAGTAGAAGAGGAATAGGCAACATTCGTGGAAGATTAACTAAGCTCGCAAAATTTTCATGTTCTCAGGTTCTGGCTGAGTTGTCTCCATATGTTGTGCTAGCCGAGAAGCTGGGAAAGTTGGCTGTACAATTAGTAGCAGGAGGAAGTGGGATTAAATCTGTGAGGGTGGTTTACCAATCAGCTCGCCACCCCGATGACTTGGATACCAGACTTCTCAGGGCCATGATCACCAAAGGCATCATCGAACCGATATCTGCCTCATTTATCAATCTAGTCAATGCAGATTTCATTGCGAAGGATAAAGGTCTGCACATAAGCGAGGAAAGGGTAGCTGTCGACGCATCTCCAGAGTGCCCTATCGCTTCAATCCAAGTACACATTTCCAAAGTGGAGTCCAAATTCGCAAGTTGTGTTTCCGAAAATGGAAACATAAGCATTGAGGGGAAAGTGAAATATGGCAAGCCCCATCTGACATTGTTAGGAACGTTTGGCGTGGATGTGAGCCTCGAGGGAAATCTCATTCTGTGCCGGCAGGTGGATCATCCAGGCATGATTGGACAGGTGGGGAACATACTTGGGACCGAGAATGTGAATGTGAACTTTATGAGTGTGGGAAGAACTGTCCAGAAGAAGGCCATAATGGCGATTGGAGTGGATGAGGAACCGAAAGAGGAGTTGCTCAATAAGATCGGGAAGGTACCTGATATCGAAGAGTTTGTGTTCCTTAAGCTATAGTAAAAACCTAATGAGAAGGCTTCTGGTGCAGGCAAAAAAAAAAAAATCACAGTTGGTTTAAGTAATGTTCTTCTTCTTCTTCAGCAGTAAACAAAGAGGCCGGCCAGCTCTGCGTGTCCCTGGTTGCGCCATGAATTTAGTCTAGATGGTAATGTATTACGCGCCAACATGATAAGCCAGAAGCCGGTGGTATTAGGATTGATGTTTTAGTTAGTTTTGGTAGTTCTTTATCCGCATTCTGCGATTCTTATCGATGTTGTTGTTGTTGTTGTTCGATTATTGTCAGTGCTGGTGTAGTAATAGAAGTAATTCTTCTGCTAGTGTGTGGACTTATTTGTATGGTAATTCTGTTGAAGTTTTCCAATTTTCTTTTGGTAAATGCAGACATTAATGCTAGAAGTTTTTCAGTAATAAGCACCAGCAGAATTCTTTTATGCTTGGTATTCATTGGGTAATGTCTTGGGAGGTAAGCAAGCTATATGCTGAATTAGGTTGGGTTTCCAAGCTTTGGTAGAGGCAAAATCTTGACGAATTGGTGTTACTACAATATATATTTATACCCTGCTAAATTTCCTTCTTGGTATTATGTTTCAACTTTCAAATCTCACCACCTAAAAGTTGGTAGAGGTCGATCGTGCATAACATGATGACCGGTCTTAATGATGTGGTTGTTAACATGAGGATTATCTTGCGTTGAATATTTATATTATTACTCCAACCATGACGAATGAGCTGTTGAGAAGTTTTTTTAGTGCGGAACACTCAAAGTCTAAGACAAATCAATGTTGTTTATATTGTAATACGTAGATTTAGAAGGTGTATTCAATTTGTTGAGCGATTTTAAATCTTTTTACAAATTTAAGGATATTCAATTAAGATTTTAAGTGATTATCTGAAAGTTTTGGTATATTAAATCATGATTTTAAATGAGCTTATTGCATTCTAGGGGTATTATATTAGAAACTGATTTAAAGAGTTTAAAAAGTGAGGTCACTCAATAATACGTTCTAGTAGTATTATTCTTCACTTGTAAGTGAGATGTCTTAGGCTCGATTCTCCCCAAAGGTGAATTTAAATTTGAACCACATTATTGCTAGCCTATTGTGAGCTAAGCCTAATCCTCTCCTTAATGTAGATAATATCGTTGGTTCAAAAAAAAAAAAAGTGAGGAAATTCGAGAGATTTCATAATATTTTTAACCATTTTTAAATCTCACCTCTCTCCTTTGAGGGTATTCACTCAAAATTTTATGTTAAATTTTTAAAAATCAATTAAAATCCATAACATTTTCATTAAAATTTCTCGAATTCTATTAAAATCTATAGATTTATAAATCGGTGCGATAAATATCACAAAAACTCTCCGAGGGAAGAAGAAATAAAATAAACTCAAAAATACCGAAAATGTTATAAACCACACGATCTTGCTTTGGCACGTGTCATCACGCGATTGAATTATTGGGTAAGTGAATCAGAGGGTCCGCATCCTGTAGAGTTGCAGTTTTCTGTAACCCTATTCGGCAAATTCCCGATCGCTCGCGGCAAAATCCCATTCCAAACACTCAACTTTTACCTCCGAAAAATCTCAACTCTCTCTCCCTTCCCTCTCTCTCTTTCTCTCTCTAGGGTTTTGCGTACAAATCGGATATGGCCGGCGCTGGGATCCACCCGTACCACCAGCAATGGCAGCCCGCAGCCGCCGCTCCTCCGCCTCCCCCTACGGCTGTCGGCTCTATAGCTCCTCCTCCTCCTCACCACCTCGTCGACAACCCGAACCGACCCCTTACCGATGAGGTTCGCACCATATTCATCACTGGTCTTCCTGAGGATGTGAAGGAGAGAGAGATACAGAACCTTCTGAGATGGTTGCCAGGATACGAGGCCTCGCAGGTCAACAACAAGGGCGAGAAGCCTATGAGTTTCGCGCTCTTTTCCACTGCTCATCAAGCCATTGCTGCCAAAGACGCCCTTCAGGTTAGCTTTGAATAATTTCTTACGGTTGAATTTTGATTTTGATGCTTATGTTGAAATTTTGAGTTTTTGTTCGATTTTGGGGTTTAGGGTATGATTTTCGATTCGGAGTCGAAGGCTGTGCTGCACACGGAGATGGCAAAGAAGAATCTTTTTGTTAAAAGAGGTGAGGATGGTGATTAATTTGTTACTTTTTTAGTTGAATTGGAGAGTTTTATTGTTTTCGGTATTTTGTTAGGGATCTAGTTCATAGAGTTTTATCTACGTTGAGTAGTAATCAATGTATTTGGTTTAAAGTTCAATTTTGTTAGTGGAATAGGGGGAGAATTTCCTGTTTCCGGTAATGGGCAAGTGTCGGTTCTATTACTTATGTTTATCATTACCGCATTATGTTGGTTCGAATCGTAATAACAATGGTTTTTGGTTAGCTTAGAGAGTTTGGTTGAATATTTTGTTACTATCTAATTTGAGTTGGAAACTATAGGAATTGTAGGCGATACAAGCCCTTATGATCAGAGTAAACGTTTGCGAACTGGTGGTGACTACTCACAGGCTGGCTATAGCAGTCCATCTCCTTTTCATCCTCCTCCTCCACCTGTTTGGGGGCCACACGGGTAATCAAACATTGCTCATCTAATTTCGAAATAAAATTTAGTTGTTTCTGCTGCTCAATAGAGCATATGTTTTCCTTGCCGGATATTTCACATTTTCGCATGTGAATGTTGCTCGTGTGGCCCAGGTATCTGGCTCCACCACCTCCTACGTATGATCCATATGGTGGTTATCCTGTTCCTCCAGTACAAATGCATGCTCCTCCTCCTGTACCAGCACCGAGTAGCTATGTACCTGTTCTGGTAATCCACTATGCTTTGTGTGTGTAAAATGTTGGGTAAAGAGTTTGTGTTTGCTAATTTATGAGTTTGCATGAACCTCACAAATTTCCTTTTTTTTTTTTTTTTACTTTGGATTGGGGTGTGTGTGGGGAGTTGAGATATTGATAGTTATCAAGAGATATAGTTTGTCTAGCCATCACTTAGTCAAACAACCACTGTACCCCTTCTTCTCTTGTTTATATAAATGAATGTATATTATATCGAAGAAGAAAAAAACTGAAGTGCAGCCTTAAAATGATATTTAAACTAACTAAGCAGATTAGCTATTCATTTTTACTTGTTCAACTCACAGTTCAAAGATTTATTTTCTTCCCTTTATGTAGCTTATTTTGTTTGTTATTCCCCACTTTCTTTCTTCCTGTTTGCTGTGCTTTTGTTGTTTCGTAGTGGCCAATTTTTTCATAACTGTTGGCTGTCCATGATGTAGGAAGCCGATAAATATAATTTGTTCTTCTTTATGATGGTTCTTGTTTCCTGCAGAACACTAAAGATAACCCACCGTGCAATACCTTATTTATTGGAAATCTGGGAGAGACAATTAATGAGGAAGAACTGAGGGGCCTTTTCAGCTCGTATGAATGTCTCTTCCCTTATCTTAGGATGTGTTTCATTTCTTTGTTTCATAAGAAAGGTGTCAAGCTAAATATAAATTTTTGGTAATGCAGACAACCTGGATTTAAGCAAATGAAGATCTTAAGACAAGAAAGGCATACTGTTTGTTTCATTGAGTTTGAAGTAAGTAATATTTAGCAATTAAACGCTGTTCATTGACGCTTTCATATTAGGATAAATATTCTGAGTGCCTGCCCTTTTCTATATTTACTAAACAGATTTTCTGTATAACCCATGCAGGATGTGAACAGTGCCACCAATGTGCACCACGCTTTGCAGGGTGCTGTTATCCCCAGTTCTGGTTCTGTAGGCATGAGAATACAATATCCTTTTGTAATTTTCTTATGGCTGATATTTTGTTTGTTGTTTATGCAACTTAATATTAATTGGACTGCAAGTATAAATAAGCATAGGTCAAAATTCGTGCTCTCATGTACCTGGTTGCTGGACTGTTTTACATGTATGACCGTGACTAGTTTCTACTTTCTCAAGTCACCTGTAACATTCATGTTTCCAAAACTCTGTTTTCTAGGATGGATTTTTGTTTTGTGGGTTATTTGATCCAATGCTGAGTCAGATCGATCAGGTTCTTGCCCTATTTTTTAATCTAGGTTTCCAGATGTATAGTATGTCGATGCTCTACATAATCACGAAAGTTGTCTTAACTTAGTATACGGAGTTTAGCAAATCCTATTTAGTGACGTGCAAAAGTCATCTGTTGATGTGCCTTTTCTCTGTGCGTCAGTGTGACTGATTAATGTTACATGAATAAAAGGTTTGAATACCCTTTTATGCTTGGTATATCATAGTGATACCAAAGTTTAGATTACCAAATGGCATTTGCAGCAAGATTTTTATCTTACAGAATAATTTTAGTTCCAATATTCCTTAAAATAACTTCTATATATATATATATATATATATATATATTCTGAATTCTGATCCACCTCACCACAGATATATATGTTACTCATGACTTGTCTATGTTCCTTTTGTGATTGGCAATATATGTTTTTTCCTTGACTTATAAATACATATTCAAAGAACCCATTTGGGAAAAGGAAGGATGGAAACCACCCTGGTGCTGTCCCTGCTGCCAATGGAGCTCCACCGGCTATGACATACCAGTAGCTTGAAGGGGATGTACTCTGTTCCTTATGCTAGAGACAATCACAACCACATGATAGGATGCATCTTGCAGCTGTTGCATGCATCCATTTCATAGTCACGTCATCAGCATTAGCATCTCCCCTCATGTGAATGAATGCACTTAGTGGCATCATGAACATACCATTTGGCCATGTTATAACGTACTTGTGACATGCATTTTCAGCAGTATGTGTTAATGCCTGGATATTAGGGGCTCAAATTGTTATCATCTTATAGCCTATTTGTGACATGCATATTTCAGCAATATGTGTTAATGCAATGTTAGGGGCAAAAATATTGTTATCATCTGTAGGGTGGTGGGTCGTGCATTGGTCTACAGATTAAATTGTTGTATGTCGAAATTAGGAATGCCCACCCATATAGACTTCTTGCTAGCTTACATTATTTTTTAACATAGGTTTGAGTGGTTAACTTATCTCAACCAATCATCTGAAGGTGGTCCTCAGTTCTATTTGATGGCATAACTTCCATTCCGTTGTGGATACTTAGGAAAACACACCATTAATTATCATGTTTTCCATTTCCATCACGTTTATCATTTCCATCCCCACGACATACTAATAACTTAGACTAGTCATGGATCATCGTTTAAGCGAGGAGCTAGACATGCAGTTTTACCATTCAAGATGTTCGAAGCATGACTTTTCAGAAAGATGTTGGGTATTATATACATGCTGTGTGGTTTATATACAGGATATTCCAATACCAAATGACAATGCACTATTCATTTGAGGAGGTCTGGTGTAGTCGGCTGCTCATTTGTTTCAGGTATTACTTCACTAGGCAATCATCAAGCAATTTTCGTGTACTTCTGGCCTCGAGATTAGTAGGTATCTTGATGTTTATCGGTGAGAGGAAACACATTTTTTCCATAACTAGTTTGAAGCAAATATGATGGAACTATGCGTTGGTCCTTGCGTGCCATTGATTACTTGTAAGCGAACTGAATTCATAGGTTGTGAAGACTTACTGGAAAGTGAAGAAAAATAGAAAGTGGGTAGTTTGCAATTCTTGCTTCACTTTATGCATGCCCTACTTGACCTTATTGGGTGCTCTTGATTTTGATCATACGCACTGATTTTCTATATGTGCTTTCGCAACTAGAATGGATTGACCCATAGCATGGACCGATATCCATAACCGTCGGATCGTTGGCTAAACATCTGGAGACTAAAGATGTGACGGTTCATGGGTCTTGGTCCATGTTTCCGATGTTTTTTTCCTCCGACCACATTTGTCAAATGGGATGTGGAATGTGAGAAAAGCTAAGGCGACTCACTGACTTTTTATGTACTTTTTGTCATCTTATATTTTTGGTTTTATAATATTGGTACGATAATTAACGTTAAATTGTGAGGTTACAGATAATATATCATTAAGAATAAAACTAATTGAGAGGTGGTTTTTTTTTTTTTTTTTTTTCCACAATAGTTTACCATGTATTTATTTTATTCCCGCCCACAATGTCGGAGGTGGATTGTTTGCCCTTTCATTTCCATGCTCTCCGCATGCCTTCTTGTGATGTGTGGTTACGGTTAAGCCACGTTAACATTTTATATTAATTTTTTATAGAAATAATAAAACAAAAAGTAACAGGAATATAAACTGTTGACGTGGTTTAATTGTGACCACATAAATAGGAGAGCATGAGAAGAGTATGAAAATAGGAGGGCAGACAATCCATCTCCCACAATTTCATTGTCAAAACCCTGAATTTACCCGCGCACCAAGTATTACGCTCAATTATATTTTTTACAAGTAAAATACTATGTTTATTTCGCGGAAGGTCAGAAGTCACAATTGATGGTAGTTAAGTAAGTAGGGCCTCCCTCCCTTAAAATAGTTGGAGGAATCCTTTTCCCGTCCCCCGTATTGACGTGGTCGTGTGCAGTCAGCTCCACTTTTGGACGAGACATACGCAAGTCCATGCCTTGTTTTCACATTGCGTAATGTCATTGTAATGCTGAAGGATTTGCCCTTCTGTTGACAGTTTAACAACCAAAAACAATAAATAATTGATGCTTTAGTGTAGTTGAGGAGTGGTTAAATATGGCATATACAATACAATAATAATCCACAGACAATTTATATAATACGAATATATTGCAATCGTGATATTTTTATGTTAATTATATAATCTTTTATGTGTATATTGACAATTAAATTAACGCGTGCGCATAAACAATTATCAGTTTTCGTTTGCTTACCTCCAAAGCATGCGAATCTCATGTCCATGTTTATCTTGTAACAAATGGGGTTGGGGATTGAGAAATATGGTTGGTATTTTTTTATTTTTTTTAATTATTATTACTTAAGAGAACTTAGGAATGCTTCCGATAAACAATTATCAGTTCACAAACTTGTTCATTTGTTTGCTTACCTCCAAAGCATGCGAATCTCATGTCCATGTTTATTACATTAAAGTTGATAATTATTACATTAATTTAAGAAATGGGAGTTTTAAATTTGAGGCGCATGAGAGAAAACTTAACATCCTATTGAGAAATCAAACGCTCGAAAATATGGGGAAATGTCAATTCTCATTTTTGACAATATATAATGTACCATAAGCCCCACTTTTTTATTAATAAAATCAAAACGCGAACATTTTTATATATTTTTTTCAATAATATATAGTAGGTAAGAAAAATGAACAGTTAAAATAAATAAAAAAATCTATTAATTATAAAATTTAAATATAACTGCTAAAACACATGTAATATTAAATTCATACATTGGGAAAAGGATCCTCGTATGGATTTAGGGGATCCTGTAATCGTGTTTGTTCATCATATATCGTGCGGTCAGTTTTTGCTAGGTACTATTTATATTTAATTTTAAATTTAAATTTTAAAATTTAAATTTATTTCTGACTGCACGATGTACTATGAATAGAAACGATTACGAGATCTCTTGGATTTCTAGAAAAAGGATACAATACGTTGTGGTCAAAAGGTGAAACGACCCTGCAGGCAAGCACCCACCTGCCCTGATTTCATCACACAATTTCACTAGAAAGTACTCATCTTTATGCTTTGTTCAATGTTCACACACAAAAAACAAATTTTAGTTTTTATTATTTTAGTTGTCAAATAACACACACAAAACACACTGGAAAAGAGTATTGTTTCTTGGTTCCGTCAGGTTATAAAAGTACGATTATAGTCCACACAAGTCTCCAAAATGTGGCTCCACCGCGTATAAACACTCCATATTCTTTGACCAAATAAAAAAAAAAACACTCCATATTCTACTCAATTCTACGCTATTTAACAGCCTCAACCGCCATGCCAAAAACCCCAACACAATCCTCTCTCTCTCTCAAACATTTTTCCACTCAGTTTCCAACTCAATTCAATATACATGCTGCTGGGTTTTACTGTGAGCTCAAATCAGCATGCTTACCACTAAAGCTCAAATCTTTACCAAAATCCCAACATCGTCCTCTCTCTCTCTCTCTTAAACTGTTCCACTCGGTTTCCAACTCACTCAAATGCAAAGGAAAGCTGAATCTACATGCAGTAGCTAAAGCTCATATCTTTACCAAATAATTTTCATTTTTCTTTTCATCTCATTAGACACCAAAGCATGCAGCTTTCTCTCTCAAATTTCTTCTTCTTATTGTTATTCTTCTTTTCTGTCCCCATACCTCTTGTATCTAGCTTGAGCTCTGATGGGGTGGCAATGTTGTCCCTCCTCAAGCACTGGACTATAGTCCCAACCCCAATATCCTCCACCTGGAATGCCTCTGATTCCAATCCTTGCCAATGGGTTGGAATCCAATGTGATAAATCCCACAATGTGGTTGCCTTAAACCTCACCGGGTTTGGAATTTCTGGCCAATTGGGTCCTGAAGTTGGCAGCTTTAGGTTTTTGCAGACTCTTTCTTTGGGTTCCAACAACTTTAGTGGCAAAATCCCAACCGGGTTGGCCAATTGTACTTTCCTTGAGTACTTGGATTTGTCAGTAAATGGTTTTTCTGGTGAAATCCCTGAACCCTTGTTTTCGATTTCCAGCTTGGTCCATATTGATCTGTATGAGAATAGTTTGAATGGTTCCATCCCTGCAAATGTTGGGAATTTAAGTAAATTGGAGAAGTTGTGTTTGGGTTATAACCAGTTGAGTGGAGTCCTGCCTAAGAGTCTGAACAATCTTGGGAACCTAGTGTATCTTGACGTTAGGGGGAATCATCTCGAGGGTAGGATTGATTTGGGTTCTGGGGATTGCAAGAATTTGTTTTTCTTGGATTTGTCACGCAATCAGTTTAGTGGAGGTCTTCCATCAACCCTGGGAAATTGTAGTAATTTAACACAGTTTGCTGCTGTGAGTAGCAACTTAATGGGGACTATCCCGTCGTCCTTTGGCCAACTAGGGAAGCTTGAACTTCTGTACCTTCCTGAGAACCGTTTGTCTGGGAAAATACCTCCTGAACTTAGTAATTGTACGTCCTTGACCGGACTACAGTTGTATACTAACCAACTAGAGGGAGAAATTCCTAGTGAATTGGGGCTGCTGACCAAATTGCAGGATCTTGAATTGTTTGAGAACAGGTTAACTGGTGAAATCCCAATTAGCATTTGGAAGATTCAGAGTCTTCAGCACATCCTTGTGTACAATAATAGCCTCACGGGGGAGCTGCCTGTGGAGATGACTGAGTTGAAGCAACTGCAGAATATTTCGTTGTTTAACAACCTGTTTTCTGGAGTTATACCTCAAGGTCTGGGGATTAACAGCAGTCTAGTGCAGTTAGATTTTATGTATAATAACTTCACTGGTACAATCCCTCCAAATCTTTGCCATGGAAAGCGCTTAAGGGTGTTGACTATGGCTTCCAATCGACTTCAAGGTTCCATACCTTCTGATGTTGGAAATTGCCCCACTCTCTGGAGGTTGAAGCTTGAACGGAATAACCTCAGTGGAGCTCTCCCGGAATTTGCAGAAAATCCAAACTTCGATTATATGGACATCAGCAGCAATGAGATTAGTGGAGCAATTCCATCAAGCTTGCGAAACTGTGGCAACCTCACAACTATCAATTTGTCCACAAACAAGTTAACCGGAGTACTACCGCCGGAGCTGGGGAATCTTGCAAAGCTCCGTACTTTGGTTCTTTTCCACAACAATTTGGTTGGTTCTCTGCCTCCTCAACTATCCAAGTGTACCAAAATGGATAAGTTTGATGTGCGGTCCAACTTGTTGAACGGCTCCATTCCGTCAATTCTGACAAGTTGGACAGGTTTATCAACGCTGATTTTAAGCGACAACAGCTTCACTGGTGGCATCCCAACTTTCTTGTCGGAGTTCGAAAAGCTTTCAGAGCTACAGCTTGGTGGAAATCTGTTCGGAGGTGTGATTCCACCATCAATTGGAGCATTGAAGAGTATCTTTTATGCTTTAAATCTTAGCAACAATGGATTGACTGGTCCGCTTCCTGCAGAGCTAGGGCAGCTGATAAGGCTACAACAATTAGATCTTTCTCGTAACAATTTGACAGGGACTTTAAAAGCGCTCGACGGTATGAGTTCACTAACTGAGGTTCATGTTTCAGACAACAACTTCACAGGCCCGGTACCGGAGACGTTGATGAAGCTGTTGAACTCATCCCAATCGTCATTTTTGGGCAATCCCTACATATGTGTCAATTACCTTCCATCATGTGGCTCATCGTGCGCGGGAAACAACAGTTTTAAGCCTTGCAACAGCCCACCAAGCAACCGGAAAGGCCTTGGTAAAGTGCAAATTGCATTGACAGCTCTAGGATCCTCGATATTTGTTGTTTTTGTGCTTTATGGGCTGATTTATCTGTTCCTCTGGCGCAAAAGGGCCAAGCACGATCTTGAGATCTCTGCTCAAGAGGGGCCATCTGCCTTGCTCGACAAGGTGCTGGAGGCTACAGAAAACCTGAATGGTCACTACATCATCGGGAGAGGAGCCCATGGAACAGTCTATAAGGCCTCCTTGGCGACAGACCAAGATTATGCAGTCAAGAAGCTTCAATTTGCGGGGCACGAAGGAAGGCGTTTGAGCATGGTTCGAGAAATTCAAACCCTTGGGTCAATTAGGCACCGGAATCTGGTTAGATTGGAAGACTTCTGGTTAAGAAACGACCACGGTTTAATCTTGTATAGGTACATGGAAAATGGGAGCCTTCATGATGTTTTACATGAAATTGAACCCCAACCAACTCTTGAGTGGAGTGTTCGCTACAGGATAGCGCTTGGAACTGCATACGGGTTGGAATATCTCCATTACGATTGTGATCCCCCGATAGTGCATCGAGACATCAAACCTATGAACATCCTCTTGGACTCTGATATGGAGCCCCATATTGCTGACTTCGGTATTGCTAAACTTCTGGATCACCGGTCTTCTTCACCAACGACATCCATTGCAGTTGTGGGTACAACCGGATATATTGCACCAGGTAATTATTCTAGGTTATTTTTAATTCAGAAATGGTTGTACATTTCATGCACTCAATGAACTGAATTGTTATTTTTTCATGGCTTTTGACAGAAAATGCAGTTACAACAGCAAGGGGCGTGGAATCTGACGTTTACAGTTACGGGGTCGTTTTACTTGAGCTGCTAACTAGAAAGAAGGCATTGGATCCATCATTTATGGAGCAAACTGACATTGCAGGATGGGCTAAGTCAGCGTGGAGCAGCACGGAACAAATTGATCAGATCGTCGATTCAAGCCTTAAGGAGGAACTTCTGGATTCAACCACCATGGATCAAGTTATCGAGGTGCTTATGGTGGCTTTCAGATGTACTGAGAAAAATCCGAAAAAGAGACCCACGATGAGAGCTGTTATCAAGCAATTGTTAGATGCGGATTCCCAAGTGAGAAGCAAAAAAGGCTAGCTTTTGAATTTTTCCATATCGGTTGTTGTGACCGGTGTACTTCTAGTGCTGTTTAATCTTACCGGATAGTGATGTATCTGTGAACATGTGCAATGTAGGTTCGATATGCAATTTTAAGGGAAATATTTAACATGTCGGTATTGGCACCTCGATGATAAGCTTCTTATGATGTTAACCATGTGAATGACTGAGTCGAGTGCGGAAGAGAACTTGAGTCGACTGAGTCGAAAAAGTAAGACACAAGTGATCAAAATATTGGATTTTTCTTCAATACTACGTAGCACTGAATGCATGCGAGGAATTAACAGTTGAGATTGGAAATAGAAGATCCAAACAGTTCTGAAAATGAAATCTAATGTCTAAAATAGCATCGAAGTCGAAGATACAACCTTTCCAAGCCAATCCGGAAGTGTGGATGTCAAATTAGGCAGGTTTAAATGAGCCCCGGATCTCGATACACTGATGATTCTTTTTTCCCAGAAAGCATGTACCGGCCAAATGTTTAGTGTGATCGTCACACCGGCACATGACAGGCTATACTACTGGTGGGTTAAAATGAACGATACGTAGAGTATTTTAAACATTTCTCTTTGCACCAGTTGCTAATTCTAAACGGAACGCAGTATACTTTACAATGTCTTCTTTTCTCAATGGAAGGAAATATTCAACCTAAGAAACATATCTTCCATGGTTCCAACAAATAAAACATTATTCACATGAACTCGGGGGTAACGACGATATCAATACAGATTATGCGACTCTGCCCGTACTTGTGAAAGAATTATACAAAGTTGTATTCAGATCAAACAACTGCAATCAACAACTTTACAAACTCAAATCATTCAAAAAGAATTCCTAGCCTTGTGAGACGAAACGTCGTCCTCCAGAAAAAAATGAGGGAAAAGGATGATGACGACCAAAATTATACTGGAGGGGAGAAAGAATTCTAAAGGATCCAAGGATAGTTTTCTATTTAATTTACAGAGAGATGAAACTTGATGTGCCTCAGGAACTCCCATGAGATCTAACAGATGAGATTGATTGTGCTGAAACAGAGGCAGTCGGGCTATTTAGATCCCGATCCCCGTTCACAGCTTTTGGTTTCCCACTTAATCTTTCAATTGCGTCTTGACAGACTTCATTGAACCAGTCATCTTCCGGAAGGACACTGATACAAGATTACAACCCAGCATACAGTAAATCAACTGCTCAAACGCTATACGTCATGTAATCACAACAAAATCAGAACTCGGAATACAGTAAATTACAAAGAATATAATAAATATAGAAAAAGATCGATCAAGATATATCAAATCCCTTTAGATTGCTCTCGTATAAATGACAAAATTAAAAATAAATAAAACAAAACAGATAAAAGCGTCCAGCGTAAAAAAGATGAAGTGCCGTACCGGAAGGTTTTGCCCAAAACCTTTTTACAATAGGTGAATTTTTTTTTTTTTTTTTTTTTTTTTTTTACTGGGTCCAGGATATTTTCCAGGATAATTTTTGCTTAAAAATAGAATAAGTTGCAATTACGACTCAATATATGTGCATTTATGTTATGCATCTACATGTATATGTGTGCGTATATTATTGATGATGATCAAAGCATACCTATTGGGATCCATGCCTGTTGCAGAAAATGCTGCCATGGCTTTAGATATGATCTCGTTAATAGCTCGATTCAAATTTCGAGATAGGAAACGACTTTGAGAAGCAAAGCATATGACAAACTTCATATCCAGATAGAACTGCACACAGATGAAAAAAGTTGCATATAATTGGGTGTTCAGTGAGGAGATCCCCAAAATTAAGACGGGAGAAGACAGCTATCATGTAGTACGAGTCCTCGTTAGGATAACCCTTTTAATATTCTTTGGTATCCACTATCTGGTAACCATTTCCTCTAATCTGCATTATTTCCTCACTTAGCTTTAGATTCGATTTCTAATTTATATCACTATCATCACAAAGTTGCGGGTACCAAATGTTAGGTTGTCTAAATTATTAGTAAACTGGGAAGAAATATCAGGCATAAAAAAAAGGAAAAAACTGGGAATCAGCATATCATTCCGAAAGGCCAGGTTACAAAATACCTAGTATCCTGGTATACGAGGAAGTTCTTTTCATGTTCGATACATTGGGATTCAGTTAGCATGGAAAGAGAGTTTCATAAAAAACTAGAGCGATCACAGTTGCAGGCCTTTTACTCTAACTCCCTCACTCAAAATATACCAATCCTATATTTTTCCTTCCATCCTCGTTTCTTTGTTCTCTACATGTTAGATCTTCAATTATTTCCTTCCTTCCTTGTATGATATAGTTCCTTCTCATGTTACTAAAATAGGAACATCCCTTCACATGATTATGGCTATGTGCTTCTTATTGCTTGTACATGTAAGGTTTGAGTTGTTATACTGGATTCAAGACAGATTATCAAAATAAACCACCACGGAGTAAATCAGATGGTGTGACCAGAAATTACATACTTGTTGTAAGCCAAGAGGACCTATAGGTGGCCCATCCTCAATATCATCCCAAAAGCTCTGGTCTTCCGAGAGCCACAATATGACAGTTTCCGTTAGTCTCATTAGAAGCAATGTAGCATATCTTTCCCTTCCTACAAACATTTCTGCTGCTATGTTGGCCATTCTGTTTAGTTTCACAAAAAGTTCCTGAATTGGGACAAAATAACAAAAGAAACTTAGGAGTTAACAAAATTCAATAATAAAAGCATGTAAATACTAGAAAAAAAACTCAGATCACATACACCACAAATAAGTTGAATATGTATATACGCTATACACAAAAGGGGAAATATCATATGCAACCCCCCCCCCCTCCCCCCAACAAAAACCAAACCCACAAGAACTTTTTGGTCAATTCTCAAGTCCTCACTTTTAAATTGATCAATGTCCCTTTCAAATTTTAGATTCTCTCTTTGTCGTTAGTTCGGACAATCAATAACCAACAAAAAGTATAATTATGGATCATGTAAAGACAGCATGTCACACCTGATAATCTTCAGTTGACCATAACATTCAAGGTAATTAGTCCAATTTCAAGGTACCATGCAAGGAGACATATCTACATGTGTTCAGAAATATTTTGACATAAGACATTTGTTTTATACCAACTTTGACATCCTCCACCAAGAAGTTACACAACAGAAGTCAGAGGGGGAGGTCCTCAAAATTTTTCTTAACCCTTTCTTAAGCATAGAGGACATAAACAAGGGTATGAAACATGCAAAGCATACTAGCAGAGGAATGTGTTGAACCGAATAGCACCAACTATGAATAGCATGACAGCTCAAAAGAAGGAAGAGAAAAGAGTTCAAACAGAAATGACACCAGAGAAAATCATTATTCAGCATACCTGGAATATTAAGGATGGGAACCAATCAACCTCGTCTGCATTCCCATCCATGTTTATGTACATATCAGCAGTAAGATGGCTATCACCATCCTCTGTAAAAATGAGATCTAGAGCATGCTGACGACAGAAACTATCTTTTAATCTATCAACCGAGCTGGCAAGCCGCCTCTTCCACTCCCTTTGCTCAGGATGCCGGTTTTGCCTATCTGATGATCTTCTACGTAGATCATCCTTGTAAGCAACCTGATTCGGTGGAGACAGCTTCATGGCCGCACGTGGAAGTAGTTCATCTGCTAACAAGGATGCATTTGCTAGCAAAGCAATCTGTTGGGCTTCATTCTCAGCTATACTAACAATTTTATTCCCAGAACCTTCAAAGTTTGATTCTTCCTCCATTGAACCCGGTAATGCTTTTATAAGCATGTTCACATATGAATTAAATACTTGGAACAAACCCTCCAATGTCTGACCGCCCAACTGCATACTGAGCAATGGTCCTACATCCTCAAAGAAATCCTGCAATATCAGGTAATCTATGAGGCCACAATAAAATGAGGAATCACACACGCCCAAACAGAAAGTTGATTAATTGATTATATGTGGGAGATAAATGATTTACCTGGACCATGAAATTGAACCGATGTGCACTACTTGTAAGTTTATGTTGGAACGCTGTCATATTACCAAGGGATGTAGTTGAAGGCCTGCCAGGTTGCCGTGTAGCAGTTGAAGGATATGTAAGGACCCAGTCATCAGCAGCAGCTAAGGCAGCAGTGCTTTCCTCAATTCTTTTTAAATTAGCACCTAGTGCTTGTTCAACACTAGGCCTAAAGAGTTTCAAAAGCACAGGACAAAGTGCCAAACCACGAGCTTCCAACAAGGAACAATGGCCTAATGCTATTTGAACACACTCTGCGGCAGCTCTTAACCCCCCAGCAGCAGCTGATGAAGCTAATGCATGTCTTTTAATAAGAGAGGCAAAAGCCTCAGTTTGCTTTATTGCCCATATCACAAGCTCAGAAGTATAATTTGGTTCCATGCCAAATATCGTTGACGAATCACCAGCAGCTTGAGCAATAGCAGAGAACACCAACTGTGAGAGTGCAGCAGTATAAGCTCCTCCATATGAGGTGCTCGATGGACGAAGGCTTTGCATATTATATTGATATCTTTGGAAATGTGCATTGAGCAGCAAACTGTGTGCCCGAGGGCCATCCCCAAGCCTTTTCAGTGCTGAGATAGCTGCACGAAGTTCACCACCACGGGTAGAAGGCTGGCAAGCAGCCTCAGCAAGCTGATCAGCTAACTTTTGCCTGCGTTCAACAATAGAAGTCTGCAGAGACACAAGCAAAGCTTGATCCAGCATCTTCAGTTGTTTTGCTTCAGAAGCCACGCGTTCACCTTCATCGAGGGCATCTAAAGCTTCATCCACTCTCCTTTCGGCCAACAGAACATCCAAGAGATCAGGAAATTCTACTAACCATTTCTCCAGGTCAGTAGGATCTCTATCTTCAGAAATTAATGAACCATTTTCACTAGAACCTTCAGGAACAGATTTAGATAGGGAATCAATGTTTACTCCCTCAGCTAGACCATGAATCAAAGCAGCTTGAGTGGATAGCAGGTTTCTGATAGAAGATAGCTCCCCCTCCAAATCTGATATCTCTTTGGAGGTGCTGTAAGAAATGCAGTTTACATGAAATCAAAATTATACTCCACGAATACTGTGTATCAAAAGGAATGAGTCAAATGACTCCATAACTGAAGAATTAACTGGCTAAACCTTCCAGTAGAATTTGAAAACTACACTCAAGTAAACTAACTACATAAAAGTTACCCCAACAGAGTTCACCATACTAATAGGTAGACAAGAATAGAAATTTCTAATAGATAAATAATCACTTTGACTGTGACTATATTGGCACTAAACTACCTCGGAGACCAAATATTATCAATCGTATAATCTAAAGAAACAAGAACTGAAATTCTAGTAACAAAAACGAAAACATCCAAAATAAATACAAGTTTAAGGACATAAACAATCATTTGATTGTCACTATATCAGCACTAAAACTACCCTGAATGCCAACTTTTAAACAATTGTATAAAGCAACATGAAACAAACAAGGCAAGACCGAAGACGTTTTAACTCTTACTTAAAGAAAAAATTACGATCATAGTATACTCTGCACCAAGTACACATAACATTTTGTATCTCAAGTTTAATTGGTTCTGAACTCTGAAAAGTTCAAAATATAAACCAGGATAAGCTGGAACACTATGCCATAACCACAGCAGCAAAACCCAAACTACTTAGAGAAGAATGGACATGCAACCACACGAAACAGGTGAAATTTATAGTGTGTGAAGATCAAGGTTCTAAAAGACACTAGGCGCTAGTCGGGCAGTGAGCTAGGGCCTAGCGCCTAGGCGCCTAGGCGGGGTCTAGGCGGGCGCCTAGGCGGACTAGGCGGATTTAACTAAATCCATTATATTTCATGCAAATAAGTGTATGTTTATACTTAAAATATATATAATTTCAACATAAACTACAAAATAGAATGACACATATATTATGAAGTATTGGAACATAATGAAAACATGGGGAACAAGCATATAATGTGTGCTCATTTAAGTATTCGATAAGTCTCTTACAATTTATTGGAAAAAAAAATGCAAAATGAAAGTTATCTATTTTCTGCCTAAGTGAGTCGATGCCTAGGCGGTCTTGGTGGGCGCCTCAGTAGGTCTATGGGCCCTTTCTTAATTTTCAAACGTCTAGGCATTAATCGGAGCGGTGACTAGCCGCCTAGCGCCTAGGCGGGGATTTTTAGAACAGTGGTGAAGATGGTCTAAGAGAACCGAAGGAGGTTTTCTTTTACTTTTTACCTAGAGCTGGAAGTGGTGGGAATATTTTACATGGTACATTTTAAAACTAACGAATCTCACTATCCAAATCTTGCGTAAAATCAAATGTATCAAGCTAGGCCACCCAAATACCCAACCATATGCTAAGCATATCAACAAGCAAAGGCAGCGCTGTTATTGCGAAGCACCTCGGAACATTAACCGGTAAAATTGCACATACATTATGAACTCATCAACTTGTCACGTTAACCATTTAACGAAAACTCACCGTATGAATGCCGAATAGTTAGCATAGACACTTCTATGCATTTCCTCAGCGGAAGCTCTCTTTAAGTCCAAAAGATACGAACATAATTGTCTTATTTCCTGCAAGAAAATTCAAATACATACATTTAACATTGGCCCCTCATATGATTCCGCAATTTTGAAAAATCGAACTTTATAGCATATCCCGAAATTGTTTCAAGAAACCAAATTCTACAACTAAACAAAGATAGCATTCCATTCCATCAACAATTCAAGAGTTCTGAAAGTTCGTTCTTTCACTTTCCCGTGGTTTCTCAGCAACCAAACAACAGAAAATATACAACGCTGAACACAAAAAACATGTATGCATATTACATACACGTATATGTACAGGAATAGAAAAAAAGTGACCTTCTCGTTGAGGGAGCATCGTGACTGGACGTAGCTCTGGGAATCGAACTTGTCAGACTTGAAGACATTGAGGCCTTCCTGGAGCTTGGCGCCGTTCTCCTTGACCGGCGTGCCTCTCGACCGGGCCGTCTTCGCCAAAGCCATCAATCGCGGGACAGATCAGATCAATCACCTGAACCAGCAGCTCCGAAATTAGGGCTGCGAGGAGCAAACGGGAGAACGATCCGGTGAGGGCAAAAAGGTAATTTCCAAATTATCCGCCGGCGGAAATTAGGACGTGGAAGTTGAGCTGCCGAGCCAAGCGAAGAGAGAGAGAGAGAGAGAGAGGAGACGAGTGCTGAAGAAGCGTGTTTTGGTGGAAGAGATGGGAAACGGTAATGTGATGGAACGACGGTTTGGTTTGACTCTCTGATTTACTAGATTTTGACAGCGGTTAATTAGACCCAGTTTTTGACACGACTGACACGGTACAAAAACGATACAAAAACAACAAGTTTTGGATCAACACGATAACTAATCGAATCATTATCGGGTGATCTGTTAATAACAGATTCTTAATGGGTATACACGTGAGTAATCCGTTTTGACCCGTTAAGAAAAAAATTATTTTGATAATTTTAAAGTTTAATTACTAAAAGATTTATTATAAAATACAATAGCCATATTAATATATACAATATATTATGTATTAAATATATAGTTTTGTATTATTATTCTATATAAGTTTTTAAAAAAATAATGTTTTAGTCATTATTTACTTTTATTATGAGAGTTCCTTATTATCATTACTATGATAAATTTTACTTAACATGTTGTTGTCCAAAAGTATTTGTATAGGTAAGAACTAAGAAGGCATACATACAAGTATAAAAAATGTGAAAGAATATATAAACACTTGTGATTCATCATTATTCCTCCACGAGTAGATAATGGTTACACTTACATTATCGTTTAAATTTTTAAAATCCCCCAAACCCTCATGAATAATATTTTATATTTGAGAGCAAAATTGATAATAATTATTGTAGAAGTGTAAAAAATGTAAAAAAAAAAATTACAATCGCTCATAGTGATAAGCTTTACAACTTTCATGAAGGGGTCAGCTTCGAAATCCAACACTATAATCTATAAATCTTAAATTTATATTTAACCGTCGATTGTCATTTACGCTTTATTCTTCTTACAAAATTTCATTTTTAAAATTTTCTTTTTTGAAAACATGATTATCTGGCGGATGTAAGAAGATAAACGGTTCAGATTTTTGATATCACATTTTGATATTTATGGTTAATTGAAATATGAGTTGATGTCATATAGTTTGTAGGAACTTTATAAATATCAAGCAAAATTTTCACTAACCGTAAAACTCTGAATATAATATCAACGATCCAAACCATTCATCTTCCTACATCCTCTAATAGATCATGTTTTCAAAAAACAAAATCTGAAAAACAAAATTTGATGAGAACAATGAAGCGTCAATGTAAACAACAATCAACAGTTAAATTTTGATCTATGATTTATATGATTATAGTGGCGAATTTCGAAGTTAAGCTCTTCATGAAAGTTGTAAAGCTTGTCATTATGAGCGTTTATATATTTTTTACACTTCTACATTAATTAAAAAACTATTAAAGACTTTACTTAAATAACAGTCATAAGATAAATGAGAGTTAATCTGTATCGTTGGATTCTATTTCACTTATATTATCAGAACTTTTTTGGACGAAAAAACCCCTTCTCTATTCCAATATTTTCCAATTTTACCATTTGATCAATTTAGGTAAGCGAAAATATACTTAAAAGATAAATGTGTTTTTATGTTTTGGATGTGACAATATGGTATGTATATACTCATTTAGTATTATATTCTTCATTTGATTATTTATTGGTTTAAAATATATTTTCCTTACCGGATAACAGATTGGGTCATATTACCTGTTAATATTATCAAGTTGATTTCAGATCGGGTCATTTTACCCGTTTATTTTAACGGGTGTTACACGACACAACCCGTTAAAATATCGGGTATGACACGAACATGGAAAACACGACATGAATGCCAGGTCTACGGTTAATAATATAAAGGAATGAGGTCTGACTAGGATTTACGGCTCCTAATTTTGTGCAATTAAATTAAAGTGTTAATCCCGTTACCGTTCAGTGATATTTATCTATGTAAGTAGAAAGTTTTTACATTTGATTCTCGTCTATTGCAAGTTTCATATCGAATTACAACTAACTCATTGTTTGATTTAAGTTCACTATCAATGTAATTAACGTTTTACATATCAATTAATTCGTAGCGTATATGATTTCTTGGACTAAAGTTTTGTACATAAGTAAATAAGAAATCACATCAAGTAATACGTAAACTACTGTTTCATAGGGTATATGATTTATATGGTATAGTATTTTTCTACATTACATGTAGAATAACTAACTTCGGTTTTAATTTCTTAATTCTTTTTGGTCAAACAATTTAGTCCTTTTTTAATAGGAAAACTAATGAAAATGGCTTGAAAACTTTGAATTTTAACGATAAGAACAAAATAAAGAGTCAAGTGAATAGTATTATGATTGACTTTTTAATGTAAAAATATGGTTTTTCGTTAAAGTGAACAGTATCGAGAGCTTTTCGTTAAAGTTCCATTTTTTAATTTGTTTGCGTTTGTTAATCAGCTGTTAAGTACAAGTGCTATTATTGTTCTAATCTACGGTTGGTTGAACAGAAAGATCCTAATCAACATGCACCCACAATATACTAGATATTTTTGTGTAATTTATTTTAATTTTTTTATCACTGGAGAATTAGTATGGCTCAACCAACAATTCTTATAATAACAGAATACGTTGCCTTACATGGAGGTGTCTTCCGTTGGGATGCTATTGATCCAGAGTTTTTATTTAATGTTCTTGCTGAAGATGTAAACGTTTATATTAGAATTTAATAAAGTTTACCATTTGACAAAAAAAAAAAAAAAAAAAAAAAGATCCTCTCCAGATCCCTTCCACCAATCCGGAACCTTGAAATTGGATCAAACTGCTTTAAGTTATTATAACTTTTAAAAGGAGTCTCCTGTTTTTAGCCGTTGAATCAAATTTCAATTATCATACTTGAATCATTTTCATATTAAACTGTGACAATATTAATTTATTATTTTTAAATTATTGTATCTTATGTATTATTAGTTTGTATATGGCATGGCAAGAGAGATTAATTAATTCTAGAGGATAGGGATAGTTGTGGTGATGATTATGATGCCAATTAAGGTTTCACAACTTGTAGGAGCTGATCATCTAGGCCTTCCCTCTTTAGTATCTTACCTTACACATAACCACTCCAATTAGTTAACGGTGGCAAGTGGTGCTCTTGGTTTTAGAACTAGGCTTGTTACACACTCAAGTTGGGTAGTCTGCGTTCCATGATCTCGCTTTAAGCGAGGTCTTGCCATAGGCAAGTTTGAGTATATACGTCAGAGTTTTGTAACGTCATTAGCATTCGGGAAACTGTCACATTTGTTGTAAATGTTGGCACATTCAGGTGATGTATACAAAGTGATACATTAGGTTTTTCGATTTGTTTGGAAGAAAAAACAAGGGACAAGAAAAGTATCTGTATTTGGAAACAATGGCGTAATGCGAGAAATGAAATTTAAATGTTTGGTCATAAGGACATTACACTGGTCAATAATCAAGCACTTCATCAGTGTCAATTACATTATTATAACAGAAAGATCATGCAGAAACACAGATTAGACTCCATGTCTGAAAGTTTTGGGCATAAAAAACCCCGTTATAATCACATCTATCAAATCGACAACAAAAACGAAGAAAACATCTGTGTAACACAACCGCATGAGCAGTCCAACATCGCTCTCAACTCATGCTTCAGGTGTATCCGAACGAATAGCTGTTGGAAAGAACCAAAAACATACATAAGGATACGGGCTTGGCAGAATAAAAATTCGATTAACAAAGTTCAAAAATAAAATTACGGTGCAATCATATTCATGTTGTTCAAATCCTACATTCTCAAAGATAACGAAAATTTAAAACAAAATGAATATTAAGAACTCATAGTCATTCTGCAGAGTGCCTTGTATTTCCTTCATCGGTTAGCAGATCATGAAAAAATCAACACTCAGGAATAAAGACAACATTGGAAATAACAAGTCCAATTATCTATAATTTGAATTCAAAACCAGCCTTAAAATTGCATTATCTGGGATATTTTCTTCACTAATTACCAGATCCAAAAACGGCACGTCTTCCAATTAAGAAACAGTTCGGAGGACATTGAGAAAACATAGGACATCAACAAATAAAATCTAAATCCAAAATTTCATATTTCAGCCCACCAACGGTTCACAGTGGACATTTGATAACATACAACCAAAGCATAACCAGCGCACCAACTTACAACGAACATGTACAACATCCACAACAGAAATCCTAGAATACAAGAAATTACAGCCAGCAAGACAAAGTAACCAGAGAAACAAGTAGTTTCTTGATTGTTATCAACATCCCTAAAACATAGAAATGAAGTTTAAAAAGCCTTGTTTCAAGCACATTCCAAGAAATATAAATAAGAAGCCACACTGCCCGAAGGTGTTTCAGATTTTACATGTTGTAAAAGAATTTACATACGCATGCAACTATAGGAAACAATATTCTGTGAAAGAGTTCCTTCCAATCATGAGCTGTAACCCAATGATAACCGTCCCTCTTCTGAGGGAGTTGTCCTGGGTTTAACTACTTATATGCAGGCAGCTGAACACCAAGAGGACTAGAGGAGTTCCTGAAGTACAACTAACTTAAAGCAACACAGTTAAGCGGACAATACCAAAGCATTGCAACTTATTTTCCAACATATGCTGAGATCACAAACTAAGGTCACTTTTATTTCCTCTTGGACCAAAAGATGAACTGCTCTAAGATGCATATAGATATCACCACTCTACACAAGAATATATCATCTATAAACAAGAAATGAGAAAACAAAATGTGGCAACCAATAAGATAAATCTGTTAATTAATTTCATCATGTTCCCTGTTTTTATCCTACTCTTTTGCTTCACAAGTTATACAGGCCTCTTAGAGCATACGATTATCCCCCAGCGAGTGCAGTCCCCGCGTTCCATTCTCCACAGCCCCAAAAGAAAGCAACAACAAAAAAAAAAAAAAAAAAAAAACCATCAGAAGCTACTAACAAATGATCCCAAATATCTTTAAAATTGCAGAAATGGGAGAATTGCCTCCGCACCCATTTAGGCTAACCATAAGGTGCAAAATTCAGAGACACGTTCTCATTTCACAAACACAATATGATCACAACATGTTTTCTTTGACATGGGTGGTTCTATGTATAACAGCCCATATTAATCTAAATGTTAACACCTTTGACAATTTCAAAAAATCTTAAATTTGACGAAAACTCACAACTTCAAATAATATTAATTCAATCAAATACATTTTAACCATTATTTGTCACACTGAAAGAAAAAATACTTGCCAAAAAATCCATCATCTGAGCCACTCATTTCACATCAAACTAACTACACAACCCAAATTGTAAATTGAATTCAATCATCCCATCAAGAGATTAAGTCTCATTTGACAAAAAAAAAACCAAAATTTCACTTCATCTAAAATAATCCCCAAATCCTAAACGGCACACGATAATGCCCCACAAGTTATACAGGCATCTTGCTTGGGTCTTACTACAACTTAACTTATCCGGTCCTCTTGCAGCACAGGATAATAACTTATCCGGTCCTCTTGCAGCACAGGATAATGCCCCATCAAGTGCAGTCCTAGCATTTCCCGACCAAAATCATATGCATTCTCTCCGTAACCAAAAGAAAACAATAGGAAGAAAGATCTGCAGCTACTAACAAATGTTCTCAAATGTCTTCAAAATTCAGAGAGAATTGCCTCAGTACCCAGTTGCGCTAACCACAAGATGCAAAGTTCAAAGACACATTCTCATTTCATAAACACAAACTAAGTGATCGTAATGTGCTTTACTTGACGTCGGTGGTTTTAACTATAACAACCCAGATTTATCTAAAAATTAACACCATTGAAAATTTCAAGAAATCTTAAATTCGACGAAAACTCACTATTCCAAATAATCTTAATTCAATCAAATGCATTTTCCCCAGTTTTTGTCACACCCAAAAGAACAAAACTTTACAAAAATTCCAACATCTGAGCCACTCATTTCACATCAAACCAATTACACAACCCAACATTGCAAATTGAATTCCATCAGCCCATGACAAAATTAAATCTCATTTGACCAGAAAAACCCTAAATTCTAATCGCACAGATTGAAATCAACGACTAACAAAGATCAAAAGATGCGATTTTTAACATCCAAATCAACAAAAAATCACGGAAATGGAAACCCAAGATCTGAAATCCGAAAGAGAAATGAATGGACGAGCTTACTGGGCTTCTCAGGCTTGCCTTCAGCCCACTTGGAGACGGTGAAGTGTACCCTCTCGCGAGAAATGGCTTCGGTCTTGTAAGGCTCCTTGAGGCAATTCCGAACCAGATTCGCACAGATGTTGGAGTAGGTGATGTAGGTCATACCGGCTGCGCGCCAAAACGGTGCCGCTGCGTTCGACGACATTGGCTTTCTCTGGTTTTCGTTCGCTCTCTCGCTCTGTGTCAGTCAACGTGACCTAGACGAAGCACCCCTTTAACTTGCAGTGGTAGCTCCCGCAAGGGCTTTGTCTATAGGCCCGATCGAGTTTTATTTTTCGTGAGGCCATTAGAGAAGGCCCAATAATCTGTCAAAGGCCCAATGATCTGTCAATTCTAGTAAGGGTGGTCGGGGTCGGATTTGGTTCGATTTAGTCCTCAAACTACTAGCATAGATGAACCAAACCAATCAGTTTAGTGATCACTTTGGTTCGATTATTTCATTTCATGTAATCAATCGAAGTTTATATTATGAAATGGGATTTTGTAGACCGCGATTTACCGTAATAACGAAAAGTAATTATGTTTATACATTATTGTGCGGATTCAATCTCCACCGATCTCTCTTCCCCCTAACAACTAATAATTTAACTCACTAATACTATTGTTTGTCAAAAAGAAAAACAAAAAACACAAGATTTTGCAACATTAATGAACAATAGTTGCAAAAATTGTTTAACATGGTTTTTTTTTTTTTTTTTTTGGAAGAAGAGTATGATATTTCATTTATTGAAAAAAAATTACAAATACATATTATGAAAAATTCGGCCCCAAAAAGGGTCCTAAAAACTAGATCTGAAAATGGTATATGAAAGTATCACTAGTCACAAAGCAATAAGTAGACTTCAAGAACTTGTCGGGAACAACAAGATTACACAAGTTCATAAAATCGTTAAACCATGTGTCACACAAAGATCATGTGAAAACAAAATCCACAAATCATATTGGGACAAATAGTATAATGCCAATGAGTCTAATCACATCACCTAATCATTGTCATGATCCTAGAACACCAAGTGAAGTAGATATAGCAAATCAAATTACTCCACCCTTCACACGTAGCTCCAAATTTTGGAGCTGTAGCACACCAAAGAGAAATCAAACTAGAAAAATCTCCTAAAGAGAGAAATCAAAATCGAACTCCAAGAACCTTTCTGAAAATTATTAAACTTAAACAAAATAAAAGGATAAAACCATGTCACCGCTCCACATCCTCCAGACATTCGAGAGCCATAACACTACACCCGCTAAACCCATAACATCGTACTGGCTAAACCTAATCCCAACACAATCCGACATGTTCCCTGGCTTTCAACTTCAACCCCATATCAAAAGTGATAACTCGATCTAAAATTTGGTGTTTACTGTGTGCTTGGGCCAAAATATGACAACTATCATGACAACAATTCTACACCAAAATAAATCAAGGGTTCTTTAGATATAGACCCTTACAACTCTTATTTCCTAGATAAAACCCCGTCTAATTCTAAACATCTAAATAAAACCCAAATTTGAAAAAGACTGTCAAGTAAAAAAGTAATTGACCTTTTATTACCAAATATTTACAGCTTGTGCCACAATATTCAAATCAAATCAATAAATGTCATTACTCACCTTAATTATGATGAACAAATAATTATTGCAAGTACTACTATACGTTCAAATATATATATATATATATATATATATATATATGCATAGTGCTAACATATATGTTAAAGTAATTAATTTACTTTTATGTAAATTTATGATTAGCAAATAATATATATATTTTGTAAGTAAATTAATAATGAATCAAATAACATTACATTGCTTTATTTTGTAAGTAAATTAATTTTGAATCAAATAGCATGTAGATATTTTATTTTATATGTATCAATATCATATATATATTTGGCACATTTTATTATTATATGTACAAATAATAGGTAAATTAGTATTAAACAAAATAATATTGTTTTATTATGTAGGTAAATTAGTTTGCATGTATTTTGCATATATGGGTTTGTTATTATGTAGGTAAATTATTTTTCATGTATTTTACATATATTGGGTATATTATTATTATTTTTTTAAGCAATCTAACATTTTAAAATTTTAATAGTAGGTGCACTATTTGAATCAAATGTTTCTTTTTCAGGTAAATTATTTTGTATGAATTTTACATATATCAGGCATTTATATATATATATATATATATATATATGTGTGTGTGTGTGTGTGTGTGTGTGTGTGTGTGTGAAATAATTTACCTACATTAATATGTAAAATATAATTTTATTGACTTAATTAAGCATGTAAAATAACATATATTAGACATGTTTTATGTTATTATATATTAGGCAATGAATTTATAACATTAATGGGCTTTTTTTTTTTTTTTTTTTTTTTTTTTTTGTAAAATCATTAATTCTCCCTTACCATCCATCCACATTGTAAATTCCGGTCCAAGTCCTCACCACATTCATTTGCCCGCTCCACCATCGTAGCACGATATTGTCCGCTTTAGGCTCCGACCACGCCCTTACGGTTTTGTTTTAAAATTTTAATAGTAGGTGCACTATTTGAATCAAATGTTTCTTTTTTAGGTAAATTATTTTGCATGAATTTTACATATATCAGGCATTTATATATATATATATATATATATATATATATATGTGTGTGTGTGTGTGTGTGTGTGTGAAATAATTTACCTACATTAATATGTAAAATATAATTTTATTGACTTAATTAAGCATGTAAAATAACATATATTAGACATGTTTTATGTTATTATATATTAGGCAATGAATTTATAACATTAATGGGCTTTTTTTTTTTTTTTTTTTTTTTTTTTGTAAAATCATTAATTCTCCCTTACCATCCATCCACATTGTAAATTCCGGTCCAAGTCCTCACCACATTCATTTGCCCGCTCCACCATCGTAGCACGATATTGTCCGCTTTAGGCTCCGACCACGCCCTTACGGTTTTGTTTCTGGGAACTCACACAATAACTTCCCAGTGGGTCACCTATCATGGGAGTGCTCTTGTGCGCTACTCGCTTAACTTCAGAGTTCTTATGGAATCCGAAGCCAGTAAGCTCCCAAAAGGCCTCGTGCTAGGTAGAGATGGGAATATACATATAAGGCATAGAGGATTCACTCCCTTGGGCGATGTGGGATGTTACACACATGGCATTAATTATGTACATCAAACATTCAAATATGGTTTATCAAAAAAAAAAAAATTTCAAATAAGGATATTTTAGGCATCCAAATTTTTTTATATGTGTGAAGTCAAGCATAATTAATGAATTTGTTGATGTGGAATCTAGTCAATAAGTTTTATTCAAGTAAAAAACTTATGTCAGATTTTATATGGAGAAAATTAAATTTTAAGGACTAAAATCATATTTTTGGATAAAGAAAACAGAAAATAAGAGAAGGAAGAGACCCATAATGATTATCAAGAAGATTGCCTCCAACCTTAAAACCAAAGGCAGGAGCCGACAACAAAAATTGCTCTACAATAAAGATGGAGAAATCGTGAGAGAGATATGTCGATAAATTGATGATTACGTATTTTTTTTAGGGTATTAAATGATTGATGTCAATGTAAGAGTTGACCGTTGATAGATTTTCATTCACGTACCAAAACAAATAAAATAATTTAGGTGGTATGGTTCAATTTTACAATCCATTAGTGATAGACCAGGGTCTCTTGAGTTAAAATCTCACATCTAGAGGTTTATTGAGATCTACGTAGGGATAATATCAGTGTATGCCATTCTTTTATTTAAAATTATTGTCTAATGATATTTCCATCTGCTTCGTAAGAGGTTCACAAGCAATACTAATTTAATATAAAAATATTTGGTGAGCTGAGCTTGATACCTAATTATGGTTGTTCCATGTATTAAGTAAGAGGTCTAATAAGGAAAAATCACACCTTAAGAGGTTTGGAATAAATTTTTTACACTGCCAATAATTAGTTAATTATAGATGAATTCTTTAAGATTATCTTCTAATTCTTTCCTTTTCGTTTTACTTATTGCCTACATTTGGTGACCGAAGTGACCTTGCGAAGATCACACCTTGACACTTTATGTTGTTCCAAAATCAATATGATTTTGTGCATTAGCAAAAATAACGGCGTAAAGATCGAATTCATAGCTGTAACAAAAAAGAAATAGGCTGTGATCATAAGTTTTATTCGTTAAGGATTTGGGTACAACTCAATTAAAAGATAAATGGGAATGAAACTAGGGTTTGCCCCATCTCTGTTTATTCATGGTAGCCATAGAGCAGGTTTACGTGTTTGTAGAAGGATGCGGGGGAAGTTTACACTCATTATTTGGATCACAGTAACACATGTTTTTTCCATCTCTGTTCAGGTGGCAAAATCCACAATATATTGCGCCAGTCATATGTTTCTTGCAGTAAGTGTCGCAAGGTGAGAATCTTTCACATGGCCCGATTTCATATGGGGGGATTTTTGCTATGACGTAGCCTGCAAGTTCAATACCAATCATTTATGTTATGACCAACGTTATCTGCACTACATGTACTGAGTATGGGTTCATTTGGATGTGCTTTTAAAATGACTGAAAGTGTTTTTAGATAAAATGTTTTTAGATAAAATGTTTCTTGCAGTAAGTGTCGCAAGGTGAGAATCTTTCACATGGCCCGATTTCATATGCGGGGTTTTTGCTATGACGTAGCCTGCAAGTTCAATACCAATCATTTATGTTATGATCAACGTTATCTGCACTACATGTACTGAGTATGGGTTCATTTGGATGTGCTTTTAACATGACTGAAAGTGTTTTTAGATAAAATGTTTTTTGGTTCCAAAAGCATTTAAAGTTCTTTCTGTAAGAATCACTAGTTATGTGCTTATTTCAGGAAGCACTTTAAGTGCTTTTCCAAAATTTACTTGCATTTTTACTAAGGATTTGTTCTAAAAACAGTTTCACCAAAAATGCTTTCAGTTATTTTAAAAGTACATTCAAACGAGCTCTATGTTGATCAAACCATATCTTTGATAAAAGTAGTGTTGATCGCAAGAGAATTCCTTTACTTACCTGAGCTCAAAAGAAAGAAGGTAATGCAAAATAGCACCGAAAAACGTCCCACAAAGCTGACGGAAACCATATTATCGAACATATTCGTTAATATTGTTTGTTTTCTCGGTCTTTTTGCTATATTAGTAGAATGTGATGGATGACTGAATCATATAGTGAGAGCTTTGTATTTATAGCACATTAGATTTTCATGTTGCAAGACTACTTTTGGAAATGAAAATCTTGTTCTAATTTATGAAGGTAATAAATTAAAATTTGCATCTCCACTAAATCTTTGCATTAAATGTAGGATTATATAAAATCCTCTGTATACGTAATATATGGAGATTAATAAAAATTCCTCCTTATTAGTGTTGATTAGTTAATGGATTTTAGATTTTAGATACATTTATTATTTATAAACTTACCATCCGAAGTTCTCTGCCCATCCATAATGTATCTTTTTTTGTGCCCTAATCATAGTAATTGTAACATCCCACATCGTTCAGGGAGTGGATCATGTAAGCAGTATATGTATATTCACATCTCTACCTAGCACGAGACCTTTTGGGAGCTCACTGGCTTCGGGTTTCATCGGAACTCTGAAGTTAAGCAAGTTCCCGCGAGAGCAATCCCATGATGGGTGACCCACTGGAAAGTTCTCGTGTGAGTTCCCAGAAACAAAACCGTGAGGGCGTGGTCGGGGCCCAAAGTGGACAATATCGTGCTACGGTGGAGTCGAGCCTGAGATGTGATAGGGGCCCGGGCCGGGATGTGATAATAATAGATAAAAGAGTGATTTTGTATAAAATCAATACAAAGTTAAATATTAACAATATTTATGTTGATTATAAATATATCAATCATGTATTGTAATACTTAAATGCATCTAAAATAAACAAAAATTACAAAATCTGCCACTACAACTGGCACCCACTTCAACTTATAGTTTTATATTTTGATTAATTTTTCAACCAACAATATTGTGTACACAAACATGTTTTTCAACCAACAATATTGTGTACACAAACATGGGTTATCCATCCAAATTGGGATTCGATTTTATCTTTCTTCTTTTGGGTTGTGCTCTTATTTACTGCATTTTTGCGAATATTCACTCTTACGAGACAATTTTTCCCAGGGGAAGAAATGACAATTTCAAGAACGTCGTTAATCAGCATTGATACATCCACTCTTGTCTCATAAGTGAAGTATGTTAATCTGTTGCATGCCTCAAGCATAACAAATATATAGGTTCCAAACTTTGAAATCCCCAAATGTGGAGATTATAGAGTTCAAGCACGATTTAAATGACTATCCATAGTAATTTATAATTCAATTCTCTAAGTAATTCATCTTTGTTTGTTTGTCATGACAATAGACTTCTCGAAGAGGCACTTGTACCCAAGCATTAAGAATACTTATAAATAAGCAGGCGCTTGAAAATGAGAATTGTTGGATCACAAATTGATGATACTTAATTATTATGATCATGAGCTCATTTGGAAGTGTTTTTAAAATTACTGAAATCGCTTGTAGAGAGAATGATTTTGGATTCTAAAAGCACTTGAAGTGCTTTCTAGAATAAACATCAGTTATGCGCTTCTTTTAAGAAGCATTTCAAGTGTTTTTCTGGGATTTACTTGCATTTTTATTAGGGATTGGTTACAAAAATATTTTCACTAAAAATGCTTTCAATCATTTTAAAAACATTTCCAAATAAGCCCTATAGTAGCTACTTATATCATCAAGGACTATTCAACCAAGTTTTGCTATTAATGTCGACAAAGTAAAAAGTTCACCAAATTGAAAAGAGACAAATTCCATTTTTAAGAGTAATTGAAAAACGTGGAATAAGGGCCTATAGTTTATACCCCAAATGTCATTCTTGGGTGTTTATAATGAGTGAATAAACTCACTAATATGGCATGATGCTTCATAGTAGAGACATGAGTATATTTGTCATCATATATGTAACCATATTTCTATAAATACAAGGTTTCTTTAGATAGAGACTTATGGCATATGGAGACTGCATACTAATCACTTGAGAATTTATTGTCGAAGAAATTTCTTAAAGAATGAAAATGCCGTGAAATCTTTATCAAAGATTTCAAAGAAAGATCCCAAAGCTCAAAGTATGTACTCAGTAGTCGGTACCAATACATTGTACTCTGTATAAATTTGGTATAAATTGCCTCAATGAGTACTCTTGTTAGTTCAAACTAAATTTACATTGTTGCAATATACTGTTAAAGAATTCACATAATTGTATAGTAATATCGAAAGCCTTATGAGGCTATTTTTATACATGGCTTATATTCGCCATGAGACTTAGTGAAGTGTTTTTTTTTTCTTCAGCTTGTATATTTTGAAGTATATTTTTTCTTTTAGGATTTCTCTAACCTTTACAGGTATACAAAAAGCTATTGTCAACTCCTGATAAACTCATGCGCTTCTCAGGATCAAGTTCTACCTAAGTTCAATTTCTTGAAAACAAAAGTCACATTACTTCAAACTTGACAAAGATGGCTAGTCGAATGAGGGTTTACTATCATTAGGGGTATGCACTTATCCAACGAAGTTATTCATTAGGGGGAGTCTCAATTATATGCTGCAACTGAAATATAAGAGTGATGTGCTCATTTCTCTTCGACTAGAATTTTATCCCACTGGGTTTTTCCTGACAAGGTTTTGGTGAGGTTGCATTATTGGTGTCCAGCACCTTACTAGGGTTGGGTTCGGTTGGCAAAACATGCCAAATTTCTTGTGCCACCTGCCAGCGATATATACACAATTACCAAAAATCAGTTACTGTCAGCCAACCTATCTTTTTGTGGTTGCAAAAAATCGGTTCAGCCAAAATTATTGGTTGGTTCGATTGGTAAATGGCACAACCGATGGTTTGCAAATAATCTACAAAAACAACATCTCAAGACCATGCACCAACCCATAAACAACAAACCAGAAAAGAGAAAAAGAAGTTGATGTTGCAAATTTTCAATTGATGATAAGCCAACATAATCATGACTTAACAAATTAAAATGAAAATCAAATCAAAACTTAATAAGCCAAGAACAATGTCAGCAAACATAATTCAAATAGTTATAAGTTCACAAACTCAAAAGTCTAACTAATATAATTGTTTAAATTCAATTGTAGCGACTAATGCATAAACAAAAAACTCAAAATTCAAAAGTATGGTTCTGGTTATAAGATTCCCTTATTATAATCCCAAAACAAATAACTTCTTGTTTTGATAATACAACATTACTGAAGTTGTGACATCCCATATCGCCCAGGGGAGTGATCCTTATATGTATATTCTCATCTCTACCTAGCATGAGGCCTTTTGGGAGCTCACTGGCTTCGAGTTCCGTTGGAACTCCGAATTTAAGTGAGAAGGGGGCTAGAGCAATCCCATGATGGGTGACCCACTGGGAAGTTGCTCGTGAGTTCCCAAAAACAAAACCGTGAGGGAATGGTAAGCCCAAAGCGAACAATATCGTGCTACAGTGGTGGAGTGGGCTCGGGAAGTGATCCGCCCTGGCCGGGATGTGACAATTTGGTATTAGAGCCTAACCCTAGTCGCTTGTGTGCCGACGAGGACATCAGGCCCCTAAGGGGGGTGGATTGTGACATCCCACATCGCTCAGGGGAGTGAACCTTATATGTATATTCCCATCTTTACCTAGCACGAGGCCTTTTGGGAGCTCACTGACTTCGGATTTCGTCGGAACTCCGAAGTTAAGCGAGAAGGAGGCTAGAGCAATCCCATGATGGGTGACCCACTGGGAAGTTGCTCGTGAGTTCCCAAAAACAAAACCGTGAGGGAATGGTAAGCCCAAAGTGGACAATATCGTGCTACGATGATGGAGTGGGCTCGGGAAGTGATCCGCCCCGGCCGGGATGTGACAGAAGTAGCAACAACCAATGCATGTGAAATCTTCCATGAATCAATTCTTCGAAGCACTTGGAATTGATGTTCCTGCTTAAGATGTAGAACCATCATCTATTTCAATTGAAATGTTACATAAAAAATGTATGATTAGAATAAGAAGTAATATTGAATAATAAATTAAAAATATCAATAAACACTGGATTGAAGTACTATAATTAGAATTAGAAAAAATATAGCAATACTTACATTTTTCCAGTTCTTCACATGTCAAGCATGTAAAAAATACCTAAAATATGTAAATAGAAAAAAAAAAAAAAAATATATATATATATATATATATATATATATATATATATATATATTGGTAGGTATGGCATACCGACGGTATACAAAATCCAATACCAAAGCCAAACCATTAATTGTCAGTTCAGTATAATGCCAACCGATTATGAAAAAATGTCAAAACTATACCATACCATTATGAACCGACCGGTATGGTTCGGTCAGTAAATCGATTTATGGAAAAAAATTTCAACCCTACACCTTACCAATATTTCTTAAAATGTGCTCGATTTTTCTCCCTCATTTTGGTTTTGCCCTACTAGGTTTCTAAGCAAGGATTTATCAAGGCAACTACCACTAATTGGTGAACATCCAAGTGAAAGTGTTGTAAATAATATTTATTATGTGGTTGTTCACTTTTGGGTAAGTATGTAATATGTAGTTAGTTAAGACCTTTTTCATGTAAATTTCAAGCCTATAAATAGGCACTCTAATGAGAAGGAAGACGTTCTGAAGGTCAACCACAAATAGAGACACCTCGCCTCCAGCTGTTATTGAGAGCTAGTTCTTCTTGTTCCTGTAAAAAAGAGTAATCCGCATTGGGTGACTAAAGGCTTTCACTCCCAACCTTCTTGTTTGTAAGCATTGGGAGATAGATGTAAGTTCCAAACAAGCCATTTCTTAGATAGCTTCGTGCCTATTCTTGTTAAGTATTCTACGGGCAGCTCAACCAAAGTATGTCAACTTAAGCCTTTTCCGCTTAAGTATCTAAATATGTTGAATCAATGGATGCCGGCGTACTTTCTCCTCCTAATGCCTGTACATTATCTCTTGGTCTACACATTATTTCTAACACAGTGTTGCATTGGTGGGCGTAGTAATATTCTTCTTTCCTTCCTACTCGATATTGACTGAGGAGATGAATCGTATACATGATTTTGTTTATGTTTATATGTAGACCTGTAAACGAGTCGGGTTTATTAGGTTTGGGTCGGGTTCAATCTGACCCGTTAAGTTAATAGATCACTCGAACCCAACCCGTTAAGCTAATGGGTCACCTGAACCCGACCCGTTAAGCTAACGGGTCACCCGTTTCATCCGTTAACACCTGTTAATAATAATAATAATAATAATAATAATAATAATAATAATAATAATAATAATTTTTTGCATAAAGTTTATTTTTTGTTATTAAGACTTTACTGAAATTACTAAAACATCCTCAACTAACGGGTGCTAACAGGTGTTAACGGATGCTAATGGGTTGACCCAAAGTGATCCATTATTTAACGGGTTCACCCGTTAGCGACCCGACCCGTTAAACATCCATCCAAATACTAATATTAACGGGTCAAGTCAGGTCGGGTCCAAAATGCCAGGTTTATTTATATGGATAAATATTCGCAATAACTTGAATTCCAAAACTCTTTCTTTCACAATAAAATAAAATAATAAATAAATAAAATTACAAAACTCTTTGAAGGAGTAGAGAGATGTTAGGTATGTATTACTTCGAAACATTGAAATTGAGCCTTGGACTCGATTACCAGAAAACTGGTCCCAACACATCCTCTCTCTCAACAGATGATGAAATAATTACACTAAATCATTTGAATTATGTAAAAGGAGATTCGAACCTGGCTAAGTTTGCAACATATTCTTTCATTTGAAACCATTTTTCTTTTCAGTTTCTTTCAGAATTTGCCTTCATTTCACTTCAAACTTTTTTTGGTCAATTTTTTACACGTGATCACAAATCAAATTTCTTCTTATTAGTGATGTTTTAGTGGGCTGATCATGTTGACCAAAATGTTAATTTGAACGTTAAGCTAAAGCAACACCCAACAGCCATGACTCATAGGAATGCTGAGTGCTCCAGTTTTAAATTACAAATTTGCCCACATGAATTGCATTGTCTTTACTGGTGAGTTCATAATATAACTGATTTATTCATCAAAATGAAAATTAAAAATTGATTTTTTTAGTCAAAATGGTCTCTGAAATTGACAGAATTTTTCACTTTGGTCCCTAAGATTTGCAATCGATAGAAGTGTGCCCTAAGTTTGTTCACTATCAGTCGTTTTGATCATTTAGTGAAAATCTCCTTTAAATAAGGATAAAATGACAAAAGTACCCTCACTTTTTGTCAAATCATTTGGCCTATTATTTATTAATTTGAGGGTATTTTTGTCATTTTGGTCCTTATTTAATATAATTTTTCACGGTATGACCAAAATGATTAATGGTGGATAACCACTTCTATTAATTCAAAATCTCAGGGACCACAGTGAGGAGTTATGTCAACCTTAGAAAAATTATAATACAAGTTAATGTCTCCAAAGTCATACAAGAAAGGTGAATGAAGAAGATTTAGTTTTAAGAAAACCCAGATTCCACAGTAATGAGATACAATAATATACTTTTATTGTATTTACTGGTATATTTACTTCTCTAGCTACCATTTGCATTACTGCATTTATTGAAGGATAATTTTCTCTCAATTGAGTAAAATGTAAAACTACAATAATCTAGGGCTGAAAACTTTTTCCGAAAATTCCTAACCAAACAAAAAAAATTCCGATCTCATACTGAAAATTCTCAAACCAATATTACCGAAATTTTCGGGACTCCATATTGAACCAATCCTGAGCTTTCGGTACGGAAATCGGGATTACATATTCAATGGTTCAGGAATTTTGAACCGAAAAAATATATTTATTTATTTATTTTGATTGCATGCATGTTTAATTTAAGCAGTTTGATAGTAGATTATATTAGAAATAGAAGTATGAAATTAAGTAGTTTGAAACTTTGGAACATCAATTTAACTTGGTATGAATGAATTGTTATTTCAATTGGTATATAATTTCAAATTTGTATGAGATAAAAAGCCTAAATTTTAATAAATATGAAATTGAGCAACAAAATTTCAGGCCAAAAGCCCAAATTTTTGCCCTTAGTCCAAAATCTCTAATTTTAGCCTAAAAACCCAAAATCAAATCCCGAAATATCAAAAATATTTTGGTTACCCTAAAAATTGGGAATACCAAATTTTTGGTTCGGAATTGATCTTCAAATTCTCATCCCAAAATTTTCAGTTTAGGCTTCGGGATTCCATTTTTGGTTTGGGATCCCATACCAAACCACCCCCACAATAATCAACTGGCCGTTAGTTCAATGGTGATTGTCTCCACTCGGTTGGAGAGGTTGGACTCATATAAATATGAGTACGGTACATATACTTATGATGATGAGTACAATAAACCAATATTAGAAGCGCAATTTTAAAAAAAAAATCTTTATAAACATTTCATCGTTTGTTAATTAACAATAATTAAAATGAAAAACTAAGATTATAGTAGCAACCTAAAGAGCATCAATACAATTTAGAAATGGGAAGAAACTAGTACTGGTTGTACAACTTAACCATTGCATTTTCTTTCTCTCGTTGCATGATAAAAGCGCAAAGAACAAAAAGCATGCACTCAAACATAGCCGTCCAATACAAACTGAAACTTAAGACGAAAATGCAATGAAGTCTTCCTAGTATATTAATATAAGAAAAAAATCTTTATAAACATTTCATCGTTTGTTAATTAACAATAATTAAAATGAAAAACTAAGATTATAGTAGCAACCTAAAGAGCATCAATACAATTTAGAAATGGGAAGAAACTAGTACTGGTTGTACAACTTAACCATTGCATTTTCTTTCTCTCGTTGCATGATAAAAGCGCAAAGAACAAAAAGCATGCACTCAAACATAGCCGTCCAATACAAACTGAAACTTAAGACGAAAATGCAATGAAGTCTTCCTAGTATATTAATATAAGTTTTTTTAATAAACTAGTGAAATCAAAAAAATATTATTATCCAATATACTAACCATCTCCACTACAGTATGATTCGAGACGCAACATATTAGATTATAGAGAGTCAAATAAATTTTTGGTTTTTTCATTTTTTTCGTGATGAGGAAATTTTAAAGATATATGTAAATTAAGAGTATAAAAACATAATTCGAAGTGCGACTCAGCGTTATTAGTTTTGCTGATAAACTTACTCTAATTTAAAACATATAACTTGCTTAGAAAGAATCTTAATCTCCTACTACTTCTAGACACAGTCAAGTTTGTCGAGCAAACTTCATGATTGTGATTTATGAACATGATGAACAATCTTTTTATTGCTTTACATGAGAAAGAAGACCTAAAAGGATTTTTCTTGTATTTTTTTAAGACCACCGACACAATGTGTGCGTGTGTGAGTGTGTGTGGTTTGCCAACAGATTGAGGTTAATTTTAAGACTTGGGGTCTGCATTGTACGTGGCCATTCCACTTTCTTGTCCTTTTTTATAAAATGGATTATATTCTGATTAAAGTTAAAATTATTTTAATCACATGCTCATCTTCCTCATTGTCTGCAACCTTAATACAAATTCCATACACCAATACCAACAAACTGCTCTCTTTCTTTAACAAGAAGATGGCAGTCAGGGATTTTCTAGTGTATTTTGCAGTATTATATGTTTTTTAACGCTTTAACTGTTAAATTTTTATTTTCAGATATAATAATTAAGATTAAAAATTCAAAGTATACAACACTCCAGAACACTATACTCTAAAATTTATACGGAGTGAGAAATTTAGTGCAATATTTTTTCTTTTCAAAAATCGATATTCTAATATACTTTGAAGTACATCAAAGAAAACTCAATAAGAGCTGAATACATTGTTATAGTTAATTATCTTAACACGTAGTTATCGAGGGATTTAATTATGGCTCATTATAACCTTCGTCATCACTTTATTGTATTTACTGTCTGATTTTAGAAACTATTTAATTCCAGTCCAGCAATGGGTAATATGTGGAAAGGCAACGTTGTGTCTCGGTTTTGTTTCTATAATAGTGGATTAATCAAGCGACTGTTGATGACCCACATGGATTAAACGTTTAACAAAATTCTTATATAAAAAAAAAAAAAAAAAAAAAAACATTTCCCCACAAAAGTAATTTCCCATTTCTGGTAGCTTGTGGAGCTTTATCATATGTTAGTCAGTGTTCAAAGAGACCATTCACGCACTCTCTCTCTCTCTCTCTCTCTCTCTCTCTGCCTTTCTGCATTGCTGCATTTGGTTTGAACTGGTTTTTGTCAAGTTGTGCTGTTTTTGATCGATTCTTTTGTACCTGTCCTCAAATGTGTTTGTGAGTTTTCTCACTTTTGGTTTCTAGGTTTCAATTTTTGTGCCAAATTTTCAGTCTTTAGTGCTGGTTCTGCTTTATGTGCTCAGTTCTGAAATGGGTTTTTAAGATTTTCAATGTTGGGATCTGGTTTCTGTAGATTTACTGTTCATAGTTGGATTTCTGTGTTTTTTTTTTACTACTTCAGAAGTTAAAGTTTGAAGCTTGAGAGCAAAAAATGGCTCCAAGCTTAAATTTTTCAAGGTGGTGGGGAAAGGAGAGTACAAGTAAGGGAAATCCAGTGGTGGTAACAATGGAGAACCCTAATTACTCAGTGTTGGAGATAAACGGTCAAGATGAAGTTTTGAGGCCAGTTGATAAGGACAGAGGGAAGAATGCTAAGCAATTTACATGGGTTTTGCTTCTAAAAGCCCACAAAGCAGTTGGCTTTGTTTCTTGGATTGGAAACATCGTTTGGTCATTGCTTGGTTCAATTAAAAAAAGATTGATTTTTGGGACTCTGGAGACTGAGAAATCTGGGAAGGGGAGGATTTTGTATAGGGTTATTATGGTGTTCTTAGTGATGGCTTTGGCTTTTCTGGCTTTTGAATTGATAGCTCACTTCAAGGGTTGGCATTTGCATATCCCACAGAGTTTGGAGATTAGAGGATGGCTTCACTCGGTTTACTTTTCGTGGTTGGAGTTCCGGGCCGGTTACATTGCTCCTGCAATTCAGGGTTTGACTAACTTCTGTGTTGCTCTCTTCTTAATCCAGTCCGCCGACCGGATGCTGCTGTGTTTAGGTTGCTTCTGGATCAAGTTTAAGAAGATTAAGCCAAAGTTTGAAGTTCCATTGAAGTCAGACGATTTGGAAGCTCCAGGATGCAATTATCCGAAAGTTCTAGTCCAAATTCCTATGTGTAATGAGAGAGAGGTAACAATCCAATTCTTTTTCGAGTTGTTGTTCGATAAAATTACTAACTTGGTTTGGTCCTTTCAGTTCAAATATAAGTAACTTTATAATTGGAAAGATTATTAAAAATGTGTATAACTGTAGAAATTGATGTTTTACTGTTTAGTAGTTTTCATAGGTCATTCATTCTGTTGGTGACAACGAATGTAACAAAAAATGTATATATAGGTATATGAACAATCTATTTCAGCAGTCTGCCAACTCGATTGGCCGAAAGAACGCTTGCTGATTCAAGTTCTGGACGACTCTGATGATGAGAGCATACAATGGTTAATTAAGGGGGAGGTAGCCAAGTGGAACCAAAGGGGTGTCAATATCATCTATCGCCATCGTTTGGTCAGAACCGGTTACAAAGCTGGAAATCTCAAGTCTGCAATGAATTGTGATTATGTAAAGGACTATGAGTTTGTTGCAATCTTTGATGCCGATTTCCAGCCAAACCCTGACTACCTCAAGCTCACAGTTCCCCATTTTAAGGTGGCTAGATCTCATTTAGCTCTTTCTCTATGGTTTCTAGCTATTTCTGCTTTAGGTGACTGATTTTTGTGTGTAATTCTAACTTATGTGGTAGGACAATCCTGAACTCGGGTTAGTTCAGGCTAGGTGGTCTTTTGTCAACACAGATGAGAACTTGTTGACACGCCTCCAGAACATTAATTTGTGCTTCCACTTTGAGGTTGAACAGCAGGTTAATGGGGTTTTCCTCAATTTCTTTGGTTTCAATGGTACTGCTGGAGTTTGGAGAATCAAAGCACTTGAAGAATCTGGAGGCTGGCTCGAGCGTACAACAGTAGAAGACATGGATATAGCAGTTCGTGCTCATCTTTGTGGTTGGAAATTCATATTCCTCAATGATGTCAAGGTAACCTTACCTGATCCTATGTTCAGTTTCCGACTATTTGGATTCTTCGTTATCTATTTTGTACCTTATCAGAAGCCATTTTCCATGTTGCGAATAATATAGTCAAATGATTTCTCAAGTTTAAGAAACTGATTTTTCAGGTCCTTTGTGAGCTTCCAGAATCTTATGAAGCTTACAAAAAGCAACAACATCGTTGGCATTCTGGTCCCATGCATCTTTTCCGTTTGTGCCTTCCAACAATTATTAGTTCTAAGGTAATGTTGCAATTTGATTCTTCTCTTTGATCAATGTATTGCCCTGAATAGACCGTTCTGAGAATAACTCTACAAAATGCCATATTGCAGATGAAGTTCTGGAAGAAAGCAAACTTGATACTACTATTCTTTCTTCTTAGGAAGTTAATTCTCCCATTTTATTCTTTCACATTGTTCTGCATAATTCTTCCTCTGACAATGTTTGTCCCTGAAGCCGAGCTATCCATGTGGGTTATCTGCTACGTGCCTGTATTTATGTCATTCATGAACATTCTTCCTTCCCTTAGATCTTTCCCCTTCATTGTCCCTTACCTCCTGTTCGAAAACACAATGTCCGTGACCAAATTCAACGCTATGGTTTCCGGTTTGTTCAAGTTGGGGAGCTCGTACGAATGGGTTGTCACCAAGAAGGCAGGTCGGTCATCAGAGCCGGACCTGCTAGAATTAGAGGAGAGGGAAACAAAGGCGATGATTCACCCACAACTCTACCGAGGAACATCAGATAGTGGCCTCTCGGAGCTCAACAAATTAAAAGAACATCAAGAAGCCGCTCCGAAACCTCCTCCTGTGAAGAAACTGAACAAGATATACAAGAAAGAGCTAGCTCTGGCTTTCTTACTGCTTACTGCTGCACTTAGGAGCCTCCTATCAGCACAAGGAGTACACTTTTACTTCCTTCTATTCCAAGGTGTGTCATTTTTACTGGTGGGTCTTGACCTAATTGGTGAGCAGATGAGATAGAGATTTGAGGTAAAAAAAAATCATGTTAAAAGTAAAAAATAAAGGGTGAATAAGAGAATGCTTGGTGTCCAAGACTGGAACAGGTAGATGCAAAATAGCTCCTTCTCATTAAAATTGCCCATATAGATTATTTTCTAGCTATTTTTTTGTCCTTGTGAATTTTTTTTCTTGGTTTATTTGTGACATACGAAAATTATCGGTGAGTTTTATTTACGTATAAGAATGTAGGCCTTTCACAGTTTTATCCTATGTATTGCTGCTTCTGTGTGGAGTGTTGTTAGAGGAGCCAGATAGGTTTGTTAATTGTTTGAACTTTCAGATTTTACACATGTATAACTCTGTATATTGCATTAGTTGAATTGATACCGCATTCTCTCTCTCTCTCTCTCAATTTTTTCTCGAAAAAGCGATATTTTAAACTATTGTAATTTAAGAGGAAGGAAAATCGAACTCTGGTGCAACCAGACTCTATTGCATTTGTCCATTTGTAAAAGGAGTTTGTCTCTTGGGAAAAAAAGGGCGAGCAAAAAATAGTGTCGGCAGGCAACGGGGGTGCCTTTAAGTATGCCCTGCTTATGGACATTGAACCCCACAGATCTGTCCTAATTATCTTGCCACTAGTACTAATAAAGGGTTTCTGGTTGTGGATGTGTGCCAATCCTTGTTGCGATAAAGGGACGAATGATGGTTGTTGTAGATGCACAAAGAAAAAGAAGCCCTACCTCATGGAAGCCGTGTGGACCTCTCATCACCCACTTCCAATGCATTCATTTTCTTGTGATTTATATTTGAACACTTTTGAAGCGAAATATTAATATGCTTTGGTGTATACTATATATCTGGACTTTTTGCAGATAAATTTTAGCTGTTAGATTTTTAATTGCAGATCTAATGATAAATAATTCATGTATAGAAGATACAACGGAGCGTAGTAGAAAATTTTCACTTTGAATTCAACTTTTGCATTTGTTTGCCCAAGTTTGACCGATGTTTTGTTTTGCTAAAATGACCAAAATACCCCTCCCATCATAAATAGATTATGGGGTTACAACCGCCCAAGGACAATGTGTTACATGAAGATGAGAGGCAAAGAGATCCTAAAGTAAAGCATCAAAAGATCCCCAAATAAATGCATATATAAGTAGGTTGATGGGGTGTCATGCTTATCTTTTGATTCTTTTATATGCTGTGTGGAAGATTATAAGGAAATGGGGGGCTCTAATTCTATTGCTTAATTAAAGAAAGAGTTGGAAATGAATTTGCAAGAATAGTCAATTTTTTGTTGCATTAGAGAGAATCGAATCCAGAATCTTGAACTTTTCTCGCCACTTGAGAACTGGGGTAACCCAAAGACTTAAAACTTTCCTCTATTCATCCCCTGAACCTTGAACTTTCCTCGACACTTAAGAATTGGGGTAACCTTAAGACTAAAAACTTCCCTCTATTCATGTTGAAACAAACTTTTTGTTTCCTTTATGTCAAAAAAAAGCTTTGGATTTCCTTGCCTTCCCCCATTGACATTCTTTTTCTTCTTTTGAATACAACAAGATGTGAACCTACTTCTTCCTTTCATCCTCACAAACCATAAACTTTACTAACTATTACCGAAGTAAAAATGTCACTTTTTTTTTGTAATCCTTGTGCTATGATTGTTCGAGATCGAAAGCGTCAAAAGCAATAAGACGGGAAAATACTAGCACTAGTCGCACATGCATCCAGATTGATCTTAGCCGTCCATTGTAGCATGCACTCCCCATTACGAGGAGGACATGGTCAGCTTCCCTTCCAATTTATAGTGTGGAGACAAAGCTGGGGGACCTGCAAAACAAGCTAAATAACAAAATGAGGATTTCGATTCGATTCATTCTTTGTAAGTTGCAGAATAATGGGTCCGTTTTACTCTAGTCAATATTACATTGAAGAAAATTATAAAGTTTCCACAAAAGGTGACAAACTGATGATTTGATAACTATTTAGTTTTTATTTTTATTTTAAACTGAAAATAAAAAACGGAAATTCATTTTTTTCGGGGTTTCAAAAAAGGAAGTAATTTTCACACATTATTTTTAATCTTTTACACACCCATGTTTAATCATGATTGTTGCATTTAATTTATTCAATCCGATAACTATAAATAAAGAGGGATGTGTGAAAAGCTAAAAAAGACGTGTAAATGTCACTTAGTAGTACTGTATAATATTCCTCTTCACTTGTAAGTGAGAGGCTTAGGTCCGATTTTTGCCAATGGCAAATTTGAACCATATTATTGCTAGCCCATTGTGAGGCTTAACTCACACCCCCACCCCCTTCGTGTAGATAATATCATTTGTTAAAAATAAAAATAAAAAAAAAAGGTGTGAAAATCACATCCTTTTCAAAATTTGGCTTTCAATTTTTCTTTTCTTGAAAACTGAAAATAATTCCAAAATAATACAAACTGAAACAATTAGCAAACGAGTTTAAATAAATAATTTTATGTGAACAAATTAAATAAATAAATAATACAGAAATACAGAATCAAACAAGTGGAGCCATTAAAGAAGAGTGTCTTGTAGCATCGATAAATAGATGAAGGATAAAACCAGATGAGGCCTACTGGTTTTGGAAGATTCTGGCCTACTGTCACGCGCCATGTTTCTTGCCGATTTACTCCATATGTGCATGTCGATCGAGAGAAGTTGACAGCCCATTCGGCCATTTGCATACTTATCACAACACACCAACACACATGATTACAATACAAATTATTGCAATACATGTTTTGTTTTTTGTGAAGAAAAAACGAATTATATGGTTTTCATATACAAGCGATTTTAATGAAGAAGAGATTTTCGAACTTGGGAGTTTAGGTTAAACAGTGAATGTTCTTACCAGCCGAGTTACAAACTCTTTACAAAGACAAATATATATGTGAGGTAAAAGAACTTTCATGCAACATAGCGCATGAAAAGACGAGAGAAACTTACCTGTAATTCAATGGAGCAAGTTTAATTATATGTTGAGTTGCATGTAAGTTAAGTTTTTCTAATTCTTTGGTGCAAATCAATGTCACATGTGAGTTTCGGTGTACACTGAGTTACTGGTTAGTACCGCTCATCCTTCCGTTTAGTGTGCATTTTTCACATACCTTATTGCTCTCATGTGATTATTGATTTGATTATCAACATAATCACATGCTTCTTAGCTACGTGCTACAAGGAATTTACAACTCGAGGCATCATCCTTTGTTAAATGAAAGTCCATTATTGTAGCTCTCATGTTCTTTAAAACCTTCTTTGCAATTAGATCATACGCCATCGATCATTCCTCTAAGTTGGTGTGGTATTCATTTTAGTAGAAAGTTTTCATGTGCTGCATGTCCTCTACCAGTCTACCGAATGTCCTGCCCAACCCTACTACATATATACGTACAATCACGGGATTTTCTAGTCTGCTCCGAGGCATTCGATACACAGGTGCTTTTGGTTGTTAGATATTTCGTCAAAGACCAGTGACCGAGATCCAACAGCCAACAATCCCGGTGTACATGATATGCCGCAACATTGTAAAATTTTCATATAATCACACCTATTTCCAGCCAGCATCAACCATTTTTAACTTTGAAAGTAACATTTGCCTTGATTCAATCCTTGAATCATTTTATGTTGGAGCAACAGAAGGGTGTCGTATACCTGAATTCATCGAAAATAAATGCAGTGACGTGCGAAAACAAAGGCTTTAGAAACTCTGCTTGTAAATTCAAATCAATGTGAATCACTTACCGTTGGCTTTGACTAACAGGTACTGATCTTTATATTGATCCCTACCCTCTGTCCTTTCTGTGCTTGTTTTCTCAACGCCTTACAACATGAGCTACCGAGGTATAATTGATTACAGCGTAACCTTTCTCCCTTCTCTTAACTTCACGAGAACAGTTACTGATTTTCTCTACGAGCAGAATAATCTTTCACCATCAAAATATCGGAGCATAACTTTTGTGGCACCTGTTGTAATTTCCTTCCTTCCTGCCATGCTTGCCCAACTGAAACGCCTGGCCCCAGATGGCGAACGTACACAACCACCTGATCGTTGAAAGGATATGGATGTTTGACTGAAAAAGCAAAATGAAAACATTGCAAAATTACATACAGTTATATATAGTTTAGCTACTGTTATTAATGGATGTAATACGGATATTACAAACCCAAAACAAACTTCTCATGTGGAAAATACGCTCGAGCTTGGGTGATTAACGGCCCTACTCCTAGGCTTGAGCAAGCAGGCAACTTAATGGCAAACAACCGGTGCCACACCTAATCCCCTTAATGGAAAACACAGCTCACTGGCAGTTGCTATGACGAGGCAGTTTCGGTACTGGCTAAAAGTAGGTAGAGCTGATACAAGAACTGGAAGTGGGAATGTGATGGGAACCGAAATCATAAATATTGTACCTTATAATATATTCAACGTATCGGTAAGAATGGTTAGTCTATTCGAAAAAGAAAGGGTTAGAATGGTCAGGTACACATAATATGTTGTATGCACCACATGCGTATGATTGTACATGCATAGGGCTCCTCCATCTTAGGGCCTCTCTGTCTAACTTAATAGATCAAAACATCTCTTCACATTTGTTTTTCTCTCTCGTATTTCTTAGCTTTTCCATGGGGGAAAAATGGGAGCAATTACCATGACACAATTAAATTCCGAACAAACTGTTCTAATAATACCACATTGCATTGGATATAAAGAAAATATATACCTGGTCTTGGAAAACCTTCTGGGTATTCTTGAAGGTCAAACAGTCCATCCCCAAACTCATACGCTAGATCACAAGGTTGTTCAGTTGGCATTACTTCCTTAAGCTGTCTCACCACAAAGTACAATGGACTAAAGGAATTTGCAAGTCCGGTTAAAAATGATCCACCTGATTCATTACGTTAATTGTACAGAGTTATATAAAAAAAAACTTAATAAGTAGTTGCAAATCAACATTTAGTTTTGGAATTGCAAACCATGCAATGACAGAGTAGATGTAACGTAAACCATACATAATAAACTCATGTTGGGATACTACAGAAACATCAAGAATCGTGTTTAACACCACTGCCTTACACAATTTACCAAACTGTAACCTATCAGAGCAATTCACTCCCTCTGCGATGCCTCCTAATCAAATCTATAATGTTTCTGTTACATCAGCCCATCTGTTGTTGGACCATTCTCTACTTCTCTCCAAATCTCCCAGGTTGCGAAGTTCTCCACTTCTCCCATCACAGAGGATGCAGAACAGTTCTTGCGTCTTTAGTTATACATTGAGATTTCCCCTTTGTCATGTGCTAATCTTCCTTAACGACTCCTAGCCCTCCATCCACACTTGGTAGGAGTTTCCTCTAGTTCCTAATGAAATTATCTTTATACTTGAATTGGGCAGCTTCCCTGAGAGATTTACTATCCAAAAGCCACAACCCATACTTTGAAGAAGTAGCTTCTCAACTTGTTCCTCTCTGTAACTTTAACCTCACCACCCTAGAACTCCTCATCCGCATCCAGTCATAACAGTTTCTGTTCTATCCTAAAGTGTTTGCTAGATGTTTGTAAGTTTGTAACTCATTCTTTCAACTCCTCTCGTTCCACTGAAATAGTTCCCCGTTAACATTGGAAAATCACTCAAACATTCAAACCAAAGAATTAGAGAAAATATTAACATGATTTTTGCACTAGATAACTGCATATTCAATATCCAGATTGATGAATTACACGACAATTTGCCCAATCACCTTCTATGGACACGCCATTGCATCACATTTAAAAAGATTATCAGTGACATGGAAAAGGTTGTCAATACGCACACTTCATGTGCTCAATTCCCACATTACAGATCTCAGTTATGCCCATAATGCTACACAAACGAACTATACATTCTACATAACGGACTAATACACATCGAAATTAGTAACCAAATAATATTAAGGCAAGGTCTGTCAGTCATCACTTGTCTTAACTAATGAAACATGGGAGTGAGGCATTAAACAAAACAAATTTGAATTTATCCTAGCTTTATACGTATGACTTGAAAAGTCAATTAATTGAAACCCTTCTTTATTTGCACATATAAGAATACCCACTCAACTTTAATGCCGGCCTTAATAGTTGAACTGTAAATGGGCCAACCCCCATGACTATTAAGAAGCAAGGGACGGTCCCCAACATAAACTTCAATTTAATGTTAACTTTCAATTTGATAGATGTATAATAACGTATAATAAATTCAATAATAAAATCATAGAGGGTAAAGAAAGTACCAATAAATCGTCCATAAATGTTCCCGTCTGTGCTAGAAAATATTGCCTGAGATTTGCAGAACATCCAATTTTGCAGTCCCAACAATTCATGCATATACAAAGAGATAGAAGAAAGCAAAAATCAATAGGAGTAGAGGAATTACCTTCTGGAAAGAGTTTATCCAAGAAATGGGCATTGGTCCTATTAAAGAGATCAGTGTCAAACTTTTTACAAGGTAACATAATGAACAGGTTAAAATACGCAATCAGAAGTTTGAGAAATGCCAAATAATCATTCAAATGTGACCAGAAATGGGCTATTTGCTCATCTTAATCAGCAGGTGGATTTTTAATGTCATACAATTAGAAGATTCATGTTTTTAACATCTTTAGTTTGATAAAGAGTAAACTAATAAACTACTCCATCAAACGAATTACAGTTATTTTTGAAAAGCACTAATGGGGACATTAGAACTTCCAGTATAAAATGGCTTGATTTACATGACCTACCTCCACTTGTTCGGCAATTATAATATTCAAGAGATGTTACACCATCATCATTAGACAACAATGTAGATGCACTTCTCTTGGCTAAGTTGGGATCGCCGTATCGTGTGCCAGCTATCTCCCAAGCTCTTGATACGAGCCTGCATTACAAGTGCCCAAACATCAGTGACTCTAAAATCTAAATTCCACCTTATTAAAATCATAGAGAGAAATGCTATGCAAAATATCCGTGCATCAAGTGCTTTGATTCTAATTTTCTACATAACTTAGTAGGCTACTACAGTAAGCTGATATTTAATGAATATCATTACCTTGGTTCTAGCAAGCGCAGAAGTCGATAACGCCTTTCTGGAGGAATATCATCAATTTTTTTCCTAACAACACCAGACAAACATTTTTGAACAGTAATAATAGATTAAGAAATCCAAATGGAAATAATATCTACTATCTACCAATTAGAATCAGGGACAAATGATGTTCACTAACCACTCAACCAGTTACTAGTCAAATTCAAAATTGATAAACCAACCTAAACACGACCCTTTTAAAAGAATATATATATCAAAAAATCTGCTGCTAGGCTAGGGGCACTGAAGCCATGAAGAATTTCGTATCTTTCTCATCCGATGAATGAAATTAACTTACAATTGAGCTTATATAATGAGCTAAAAAACTTTGGCTAATCAAAACAGAATCTAACTAATCAAAACTGTACTGATAGTAGTTTTAACAATCCCAACTTATTTGACTAATGTTGACTCTATTGACTTGCTGGCTAGGATCCAAGTGATGACTAGTATTCTTTGACTCTGGGGCTTTCTCTTCAGGTTCTATGTTTTAAACTTTCACAGACATAGGGCCAACAGCCTTCAGCCTTCAAACTGAATCCACTTGCATGATTTTCGCACCAAATAAAAAATCTATGCATAACAAGCCCACACACAGCTCAACCATAACTCTAGTAAATGTACAAACTGTCCGACTAACATGATAGAAAATGTAACAAAATGGACTTTCTTATTAGTAATTACTCACAATCTGCAAAAACTTTAAAGACAGTTAATGTTACCCATAGTTATAAATTATAATTATCACTACTAAATAAACGTTCTTATCTGAGGATTCATGCAGTTAAAGGGAAATAGATGTCATTTCATATCCTAGTCAAATGAACCACAGCCTATTCTGTAGACTCAAAGAAAATAAAAACTTCAGTCAAACTAACCTAATCTTACTTAGTTCCTCATTTAAATTGTTTTCATTTTACAAGATAGTAGTATATCACATATGCAGGATAGTACTATATCACGTATGCAGACAAGGGAAATATGTGCAAGTTTTAATGGCATGCTGTTAATTGTTTAACTGTATGATGAAGTCAAATTGATCAATGGCGTCCATAATCATCATGCGTTGATCTTATGCAAGCAAAAGTGACACTCCCTATACATGTGTGTTATATATACAACACTTGTACTTTTTCTCGGCAATTTCACAACCAAAGGGAATAACTTGAAATTACTAAAATTAGCACTGACATTACATAAAAAAAATAATAAGTCAATCAACTGAATGAGAAAATAACTCAAACAAAGTTTCGGAATGAAAGGGTCATAATAATTCGATACAAACCAAAGATATACAGCAGGATTGTAGGAAGCCGAGTCCAAAGGAATCAACTCCTTAGGAGGATCAAGAAACGTGACAACATCTTGCTCATCCAAGTAAGCTTTTTTCCCACTTGGAAGATATTCATATGGCTTCTCGTCCCACGAAGATACGTACCCTCTCCCGCCTCCATTGACAGCACAAATCACACCACAATGCAAAGACCTATTTCCGTATAATCGAAAACCTACACACCCAATTAAACACAATAATCACTTATCCATACATGTACATACAATTATTGCACCATTAGAACCAACAAGGCAAAACCAAACAAGCATAATTTGCAGTTACAACACACAAATAACATGGCTGTTTGGTTGCCGAGAAAATGCGAGAAAACAAAAGAAAAATGAAAATTTGATCTTCATTTTTTGCAGTTACTCCGGACGTACTGGAACCGAAAGAGTGAAACTTTAGCTAAACCGAACAAGAAGCTGGTTGTTAGCATTTCATTGAAGTTCTGAGTTATCCACTTACTGGGTTAACGTATCTCCGCAACCAAACACGAGGAAAAAAGCTTTCAATTTTTTGAAATTTTTTGGGAAATTGAGTTGTGGAGTTCAGATAGGAGTGAAGAAAGAACTCACCTTTGACGGAATTATATCGAAGAAGCGGAGACCGTTGGCGAGGGAAGTTGATTTGGCGGGAAACGGGTGAAGCGAAGGGACGAACGGGACTGTTGAAGGTTGCTGCCGCCATTTGCTTCTCGTTAAAGTGGAAAAGTTGTAGTTTTGGAGGGGAAAGCAAAATAATGGAAAAGGTTTTACCTTATTTCATTTTTTTTACTCATCTTTCAAAAGGGTGAATTGTTGTCCGACTCCCTAGACTATCATTTCAGATGAAATTGATTCTCTAAATTATATTTTTTTGGTAAATTAACATTATAAGTGTTTAAAATCAGTCAATTAACCCCTTGTTGTTAGATTGCAGAATTAATTCCGTCAAATTCAAGGGCAAATTAGTCATGTCATCATCAATTATTACTTGTCAACTATAACCATCAATAAAATTTTGATACATGAATATATAATAATTCAAAAACACATAGCATAATGAGAAGAAAAAAAAATAAATAAATAAACCAAACGTTTACATAACGGAGCATCACATTATTTTGTCTTCATATGTCATAATTTCAATGGTGGTTATAGTTAACAAGTAAGAATTGATGAAGCAAATACTAGTTTTCCTTTGAATTTGAAGAAATAGTGGATGGAATTTACCGACAAGGGGTCAATTGGCTGATTTCAAATAGTTTAGGACGTTAATTTACCAAAAAAATAGTTCATGAATCAATTTCAACCAGAGTAATAGTTCAAGAGGTCAAATGACAGTTTACCCCTTTCAAAATGCCCCATAATTATATCTTAAATATCATGTTAGCCCTGCTTTTGAAACAGAACCGCATTACTATGCTCTTGAAACATAACCACTTTACTCCCTTTTTAATTAGAGGTTATTTGATGTGTCGTCAGTATGTTATCTTCAGTATTGTTAGTTTACGATACCATGGATTAGAAGTTAAAAAGTTGTTATGAAGTCAACAAAATAAAGTAATGTGAGAGACTAAATGTTTGCTAATGTGAAAAATAACTGCTAATTTGAATAGCTTATGACGTATTTAATATAATTTCACACACCAAATAATGGGAAACAAATTAAAAAAATTAATACTTAGTTTATGCTTCACCACTAGTCAATCACTTTAGTGACCTATTTCATTACAAACACATACAATTAAATAGTACTTTCGTAATTTTGTGTTACCTTTGTGTTACTTTTTGAAAAACCTAAAACGCACAAAATGTAGTTATCACTATCCCAAGAGGTGAACAAGCAAGAGCAAAAACAGTTTTATGTTATAAATAGGTCAAAGTTAGAGAGATAACTTTTACTTGTGACAGAAGCGAAGTAGGTGTAAAATATTACACTGTAACTATAACACAAGAGGATGATAAATAAAGGAGGTAGGAATAAATAATGATGTTATTGATCTTTCCTTTTTTTCTCTGTGTTTTGATTGCAGTCGAGTGCTCTATTTATAGAGCAACTCGCATTATTACATTTTGAAATTTACATCACATAACTTTGAAAATACAATCTTTTTGTTTCCAAAATCTTCATCACATTTGTGAGCATTAAAAAATATGTATGTGGGCATTCATAACAATGCCAATATTTTCAACACTTTAGGCCCTATTGTGTAAAATTACACTTGATTTTGCCCTCATTTTCTCACATTTTTCTGATCCATTTTCCCAATTCATCATCATCATCATCATCCTCATCCTCATCATCATCATCACCTCTTCCAACCCAACTGTATGTCCAAACTGTCACTTTCCTTTTCTTCAAAGTCTGCAGCCCTCTCCATCCCATTGACTGCCAAAACATTTCCCCACCATTTCACTCCACTCCTCTCAAATAAAAAACTCAATTGAATCAACAAACCCTAAACCCCAAATTTACCCTCCAATGCTTCTCCAAACTCAATCTCTCACAACCCATTTGTCCCTTCCACTCCCTCCCTCAAAACCCACGCCCAAAATCCTATCTTTCACTCCCATAAAACAGAACCCATTTCGCAGAACTAGGTTCAGAGCCCTAAGATGCTCGCTTTCGGCGGTTTCGGAGCCGACCCAGTTGGAAACGAAGACTCACAAGCCGGTTCCAGCTGAGGTTTCCAGGACAATTATGGAGTTGGTGTCTGTGGGCACGCTTTCTACTCTGACTCAAGAGGGTTGGCCTTTGGGGATTGGCGTTCGGTTCGCGGTCGACCCGGAAGGGACTCCGGTGTTGTGCTTGAATGCCTCTAATCGGCAGTTTTCTATTGACAGGAGGTCTAGCTTCCATGTCCAGGTGCTTTAAAAGGGTCTACTTTTTTTAATTTGGATGATTGATTATGAAGTTTAAGGTGATTCTTGAGGTTTTCAAGGTGGTGGTGTTGTTTTATTTGGTACACAGTTGGAGCAAAGCGGGCTGCGGACACCTCAGTGCACGATTTTAGGCAGCATTGACAAACCAGAAAATAGGGCAATGTTGAAGGTAAATCGTTTTTGCTCATCTGGAACAAGCTTCACTATGAAGTGGTTTGTTACCTATGGCTTTACCATATGTGTGTTAGAATGCGGCGTGTTGCTTGAGTTGTAAGGAAGCATCTTGAAAACATAATTGTTGCTGATTTATGCGGACTAAAGATAGAATTCACTAAGAAGAATGCAGAATTAGAAAAGTAACACAGTTAATGTTTCGTGTATGTCAGACTTGCATAGTCTTCAACTAACTGTAACTAGTCCATTTCTGATTCCATTGTTTGCAGTAGGATAAAATACTGGATCGTTATGGCAGACTGCCACAGCTTTTGTCAAGTAGATGTTGGAGCTATCACTTCAATGTTTGGCTTGCGTAACATTTGTGATTGAATAATTGTTTACAATGTTATATGCTTGACATTTGGATTGGGTTGGGTTTGGGCTGTGATCTTAGAACATCTCCAATGGAGACCCTAAATGGAGTCCCTACAATTGTATAGTCCCTAAATATAGGGACAAATGACTTCCAATGGGCCGGAATTGAAGTCCTCAAAGTATCTCAATACATAGGGACTCGCCGGATACCTGAAAAGAATTCTCAAATATGGGGACTACATATAGGGACTCAAATAGTGGATTCCATATTAATTTTGAGTTGGAATGGTGCTTCTCTTTATGTTTTTTTTCCTTGTTTTTTGAACCCACCCAAGTGGGGCAACCTTCTCATTTGCCTTTTTTTTTTTTTTTTTTTTTTTTGAATTCTTGAAAAATCAATGGTAGAGATAGTTTTTTTATTTTTATCAATGGTTACAATGTTTCAGTGAAATGAATAATAATTTTTTAATATTTTAGTCCCTATATTTAGGGATTATTGTATAAGGAATTTCCTTTGTAGATAATATTCTTTTAGGGACTCGAATATTCCTCTAAAGCTCATAAATGAGTCCTCAAAGGTTGTGGTGGATTTCCCTAAGTAGGGATTCCCATTGGAGATGCTCTTAGAACTTGGATTTGAATCCAGTTTTTGTACAGACATGAGTTCCAGCATATGTGGCTGGATTTATTTACTGGACTCAGTTCTCCGACAGAAGCATACACAGACCCATGTAGGTGTTACGTGTAGTGGCCTTTTGATTTGATTCATTCTTAAAAGAAAAAAGGAGAACCTTGTGATCCATTTGAAGCTCATAAAAAGCATTAGTTTTTTATCTGTTTTAGTTTCTGCTAGTATCTATTTATGAGGTGGGATGTTATATCGTTTTAGTCAGTATTTCATCTGGATTTCAATGCCATTTCTTTCAGTACCTTCATTCAGTATGGAAAAAGAGGTTTGGAGAAGAAGTTGATGAAGATCTTATATATGTTGTTTCTGTGGAACGGGTACTTCAGTTGGAGGACTTTAAAGAGGTATTATGGTATTTTACTTGCCCCTGTGCTGGGCTTAGCAGTCGTAAGCAATAGGTATTTTCTATACTGGTAGTCTGGTAAGACTGGCGTGGGCTAATGCTTCCAAGTTTTGCCCATAGCTCTTAAGTTGGCACATATTTGAGATGGAGTAGTTATTCAAAAGCAGATCTGTTTTCTAACTTTTCTGATACTCTCACAGGTTGGTATGTGGGTTACATCTTCAGATTATAAAAATGCACAACCTGATCCTCTTAGGGATTTTGCGGTAAAGCTAGTGAATGAGATAAACACCAACAACGTTGAAGATATTAATCGTTTTTGCAACATCTATGCTGATTTGAACTTCCAGGTTTGTGCCAACTCACTTTTTGTGATTGATAGTTGTGTTGTCTATTGCATATTGACAGCTTGTTAAGTTGGTACCAGAAACACTGAATTACATACAAAATTCTTAACTTAAGCTAGAGAGCAGCAATGATAGTTGCAAGGGAAAAACTACATTTGACCAATAAATGTCTTTGTTCACCAAAAATGAAATTGAGAAACTAAGGAACCAATGACTGAGATTTCAAGTTGGGGGTTCGTGCTATTTGATGAAATAAATCATCCTAGACTAAATGGCATTCCCAACTAAACCGCCATGTTACTTTTCAATCACGCGAACCATAATTTGGATGCTTTCAACTGTATGGACCCGTCTGCAAAGTTATAGCACCTTTCATTTTTATTTACAGGGTTACGATAAACCAAATAATCATTCTACTAGAATCTTAAATGCATTTTACCCTGAATTATTGAATCCTTATTGACATTCCTTGAGGACTTTATACATCACTTTATCAGTGAATCTGCTTTATATTGTGTTTTTCTGTTGCAATATGGTCATGGTAGCTTCCTTGTGCAGGTTTCTGAAGCAAAACTGGTTTGGGTTGATCGGTTAGGCTTTGACCTGCATCTTTGGTCTCCTCAGGAAGGTATATTTGAGGTTCGCATTCCCTTCTCCCGGGAGGTGACGGATGAGAAGGGTGCAAAGTCAATGTTTAACTGCATGTCTCAATTAGCTTGGGAGGTGGAAAAGAATTTCCACGCCCCAGATTTCGAAAGGGTGAAACAAGTTAAGAAGATAGCCTAAGAGTAAACTTGGTACATGCCGTTTTTATAAAATGTACGGATATGCTACTTTAGATGCAAAAAGGGCAACTTGGTTGTGCTGTGTTATCTTCGTAGGTTACGACGGCCAACCCCTTGATTGAGTTTGTTGATTATGTACGTGGGTTCCGTATGCCCTTTTTACCAACTCCCACAGATGTCAAGATTCAAAATTTTGAGATCGTATTTGAGTTCGATATAATTCGTGAATGAATATTTTTCTTTCCTTGTTATTGCATAGGTGATCCTGTTATGCTCTAAATGTCTTGAAAGTTTGAAAGAGCCCCAAATTTTATTTCTGATATTTTGTTCGAGGATTGTAATTCTCAAAATTTGGAGTCGACGTTGCACAAAACCATCCTTTTTCCTTTGTAATGTGGTTGCCCGTCGCCTAGCTAAATACGCACTTACAGTTAATAGTGCGATAATGTGGAACGAGGGCCCTCCTGTTGTAATTCAAAACGCCTCTTCCACAACATCAGTTGTATTTGAGTTTGTTCAGTTCAACAGAATCGTTTGTAACAAAAGAAAGTATAGTAAAGGATCAAAATGCAAGAAAAAAACCACGGAGACGAAAGTGAAAGTACAAGTGAACTGCAGGGACTGGTATTGCAATTTAGCTAAAAGAAAATGTAGCGGCCAAAGATAAAGAAAAACGAAGCGAAAAGAAAAGGAACCTTCTTTCAGTGTTCATCTCGTCCTAAAATATCATAAACCCTGGACCCTCTCTCTAGGTAAAGCTTAAATTAGGGGTTTTTTTAATACGGTATTCTCATATCTCTCTATCTTCTTCTCTGAATTCGCAGCCCTAGCAAGAAAACCCAGATTTTTGAAATGGGTTACGCGCAGCTGGTTATTGGCCCTGCCGGCAGCGGCAAGGTGAATTTCACTACCCAAAATTTACTGTAACACTCACTCACTTGCAGCACAATCATATGGGAAATCAGTAAAAGTTAATATTTTTTTTGATGTTTTTGTGTACCCATTACAAGTTTTGATTAGTTTGTTTGCTTGACTTTCCATTTTTTGCTGTAATTTGCACCAACCGTTTGAATGTGGGATTCATAAGCTCATGGGTATTATTATGTTTGTATTTTTTATGTTATTATGTGCCCTTTTGTAGTTTTGATGAGTTTGCTTTGCTTTTCGGAACTTATCGGCTTGTTGATGTAATTTGCGGCAACATTGTTTGTACGTGGGATGCTTCATAATCACATGGGCAATTACTATGATTAACATTTCTTGATGTTTTGGTGTGCCCAGTACTAGTTTTGATGAATTTGTTGACTTCTTGTAACCTGTCAACTTAATGCTCTAATTTGCCCCAACAGTGTTTTGAATGAGGAATACATTATGATCACGTCAGGATCGCTTGACTGCATTGTTGTGATGTTTTTTATATACCCATTGCAAGTTTTGATAAGTTTGTTTGCTTATTGGAAACAGTCGACTTATTGCTCTAGTTTGCACGAACACTGTACGGCTATTGGGAGGAGTATCAATATTGTTAATTTGGATCCTGCTGCAGAAAATTTTGACTACCCTGTGGCCATGGGTAAGTAGTTAATTCATTTAGTTGCTCGCTTGTTTGGTTTCATGAACCGCACTTAACTTGTTCTCTGTTCTTTTCGCTCCTGCAGATATTAGGGAACTTGTTTCCTTGGAGGATGTTATGGAGGAACTTGGTTTGGGTCCCAATGGTGGACTTTTATACTGCATGGAGTATTCTTTTTCCAAATTGTTCTCGAATTTTCTTATGTTCTTTTCGTTCTTTTACTTGGAATGATTGCTATTCTTTTGAAGGGCACCGCATGGAATCTTTGCATGTGATAACAGCAGTGAATCATTTTGTACCACTTCTAGCTGTACTCCTCTCTCTAAATCTTGTAATTTCTTTGGTGAATGTCCTTAATCTTGATTCCTAGACACCTGGAAGACAATCTGGATGAATGGCTCACGGAGGAACTGGACAATTACACGGATGATGACTACTTAGTCTTTGACTGCCCAGGTATCCATACTAATCCGCATGTTTTGTTGTCATTATATTTTGTCATGCATTGTGGTTGAGATCTATTGATGGAAAAGTGGACTAAATTAAGGTTAACTTTTTCATGAATGATATTATTGTTACTTTACAAGGAAACAGCTGTAGTCATAGCTCGGTGACATGTTTCTGGAGTTGACAGTAAGTCTCGTACTAGTAAAAGCAAAATTATGTCTAGGCTCCTAGTTCTCTGTGCGTGGGTGTTTGGAGGAATTTCTGTGAAACATAATAATCTTAGGCTTCCACTTGTGTTATAGGCCAGATAGAACTTTTCTCGCATGTGCCTGTGCTACGGAACTTCGTGGAGCATCTGCAGCGTAAAAATTTCAAAGTCTGTGTCGTCTACTTGCTTGATTCTCAGGTCTGTGATAAGTTTCTGTAGTTCTATCATGTAATCTTTTCTCAACAAATATTTTCGTCCTTCCTTGGAATTACTGTTTATAACCCCAAATAAATATATTTATTCTTCTATTGAAACAGTTCATTACGGATGTGACTAAGTTTATTAGTGGGTGCATGGCGTCTCTTTCTGCCATGATTCAACTTGAATTACCACATGTTAATATCCTCTCCAAAATGGACCTTGCACCGAGAAAAAAGGATATTGAAGAGTGAGTTACTCTATCCTCTACTACTTCTATTAACCCATCCTTATTGATCTGTTTAGCTTATTAAAAAGCTCAATTTTGTTTTGTATCTTTAATGTTCCAGCTTCTTGTATCCGGAGCCTCAAGTTTTATTATCCGAGTTGAATCAACGCATGGCTCCTCAGTTTGCAAAGCTAAATAAATCTTTGATTGAACTGGTGAGTTATAGTGCGCACGTTTCTTATATAATTGTATCCATTTGAGTTTGTGAATTGGAGATAGCTGTTTGGCGAAGCATACTTTCTTCTGGATGAGATTTTCCTTTATGGTTGTTCTGTATGGTTTGATTTGGTCCCTTGGTTGTATTATCTGTATCAGTTATCCTGTCAGTTGGGAAGCCATGTAACCTTCACTTGACTTCGGCTGTGGATTATATAGTCGAGGTTATATATAGTTTAGGGTTGTACCATGTCCTGTACCCGACTAACATCAAGTTTTGTGTTGATGGTTACGACTTGTGGTACTTAGAGGCGTTTGTTTTGTTAAACAAAGTAGTCATAATCTTACTGGCCACGATAAATTAGTGCATTAAGGAGTGACTATCTTGTTGGTTGGTTTGTCAGGTCGATGATTATAGCATGGTGAGTTTTCTGCCGCTAGACTTGAGGAAGTCAAGCAGGTGCACACTCTCTCTATGCACATTTTTCTGTATCTGATATCCATCCATGCACGTTTTCCTCTACGGTCTTTTCATGCATGTATTGACTGTTCGATTGATATCATCTACGATAATGTTGGGGTTTCTTTTGCGCACACATCTTTTTGGCAGCATGAGCTATGTCCTGGCACATATCGATACCTGCATTCAGTTCGGAGAAGATGCCGATGTGAAGGTTAAGGAATTTGATCAGGAAGAAGATGACTGAGCTTATTAAACTTTTTTCCTCTTGATCGTGAAACTACCGTTGCAGCCCCTGCTGCAGCTGTTTTGAATTGTGAGGAGTGAAAAAGGTGACTCAGGGTAGTATTGTCAATCTACAAAACCAAATTATTAACGTGAATTATTGATCGGTATTTCAAAGAATTTTATCTTATATGTGTCTACTGTTAACGTGATTTTGAGTGTCTACTGTTGGATTGACGACATACTGAAAAACTAATCATTTTAACAATTGAGTTTAAAATGCGAACATTTTGGTCAGATTGTCCGTGTTAGAATTTTATTTCCTTTTGGTTGGCAATGAGGCATTTCATCAATTCATCCAATTTCGTATCCGACGATCCACCTTTCTCCACGGCATGACGGACCATGGTCCCCTGTACTCCTGCCCTTTCCCTAGCCCTCCTCCCTTTCTCACCTTCCATCAACTCCTCCATTCCATCACAAATCACATAGCGATCTACGGTCGTGATCTTCTCTGGTTTAACCATCAGCCGGCCCTGCCTTCAGTCCCGTTGCAACATACATGGCATTCAGTGGTTGCTCTGCTCCCATTGGCCAAGCCAGTAGTGGGACCCCCGCTGACAAACTCTCCATCACTGAGTTCCACCCACAATGGCTCAGGAAACCCCCACCGTCGGATGCGCTAGGATGCTCCGCTGGTCCGCCCAATCACGTACAACCAACCCTCTCCCTTCTACCCTTCTCTCCCACCCTTCATCCGGTCTCCACGTCTTTGATCGAACGCCCGATATAAACCGACACCCTGCCATCTCCACCCCGTAAGCGATCTCGTCCATCTGATCATCCAACAATGGCATTTGTGTACCAAATGATTCGTAGGTCACCACACTAGATCCGTCCTGCTTAAGGCCAAATGTCAGACACGTGGTCAACCCATTAGATGGCACACGACACGTGGAATGTCAATTGGAAGACACGTGAGCAGCCCATCCATGCCACACGACAGGTGGAATGTCAAATGATAGACACGTGTCCAACGACCTAACTGTGGAAAAAGTCTGAGATTACACAAAGTTGGCGGGACCCACCGTCAACCATCTCATGCAGAAGGGCTTCAAATCGTGGTTTCATTTTCTCTTTGGCTTCAAACCATGATCTCACTACAACTATCAGAATTAGAATGAGCGGGAAAAGATTTTGAGTTAGGTTTTTTTTATAGAGTTTAAATGGGTTGATTTGTTCATAGGATTTTGTAGAGAGTTTAATACATAGATTTTGTGAGGCGCTACCTTTGTATTTCAATGTATTTACAATTAATCTAGGATTATATAGGTTTCAATTCTCTGTACGTACTTTGCCCTATTTTTGCTGAGTGAGTAGATTCTCTATGCCGATGTGATTACAATTCACTGCACCTAAAGATGATGAAACAAGAATAAAATGTGATTAATTAGGACACCTTCTCAGTATGTTTCATGGACTTTTCATGGATTCAAATTTGAATTTTTTTGCAACAAAGTATAGGAAAATACTGCAAAGTTGATAGTTAGTTTATATCATGTGGCCCGCTAATCAAACTTAACAAAAACAAACTTAAACATACGAGGATTCTCCATTTCTTATTGAGCAATTTTTTTATGTATACATCCGCCTGACGTTTTTAATTCACACAAATTATAACTTGTGATTAAGGGAGACATATTAACTATGTCAACCACTCTTATTATAATGCATTGATAGCACACCATGAGTTGTGTTATCTTTATACAAATAAAAATTGCTCCTACTTTGTTAGGTTTTTTTTTTTTTTTTTTTTTTTTGCATTACTTCAATTCTTCTGAACTTTGGTATCAGGACCTTTTTGCATTACTTCAATTCTTCGTAACAATTGGCATCTTTATAAAGAGATCATCTACTTGAGCCATATTTTGTAAACTATATATATGTGATATGATAGTTTGGTGGTTCGGTTCATTCTTTAAATCATCAATGAGAAAGAATTCAACCATCAACTGCCGGTTTGCAAAATATTATCTAAAAACATGATCTTCAAGGCATTTTCCTACTATATAATATTTGGGGCAGTTGCACACCAGATGCCTGAATAAAACTATGTCAAAATCGACTATGGTGAATACTAAATTATTTTTCCAAGTTCAAATTGGAACTCGTAAAGTAGGAACAATCGTGATGGAGCTGCGTAAGGACAAAAGCTCCTACATCATTCAATGATTTGAAGATATAAAGTGGGGTTTAGTTATTTGTTGTGTTATTATAGCTTGACGTGTTTTGAGATGTTGAATTTGTTTGTACAGCGGAATATTTCAAGTGAAAAACTTGCTTTTAGAGTGTTTTCGCCCCTCTAAATTGCACCACGTGGGTGGTTATATTTTTCAGACTCCAGGTGGTCGTAGGACCACATGGGTCTTTATTTTCATCCACGCCTGAGTCCTGACTACTCCAACAATTGAAATATTGTAAAGATATGTTCCTATTTACTTTTCTTTCTTCAAACGGGAACCTCACTCACACTTGTATCAATTATACGTGATTAATTACGTATGTTGTACACCTCTCCCCAAAACGTAACCTCTAGTCACGATGGACTCTAAAAACAACTCCCTTACAAGCATAATGTATCTCAATATGGCTAACACTCTTCCTCACTTCATGAACAAGTAAATTCTTTTTTTTTGGTAAATACAACTAATTTCTCTGTAATTTATGGTGGTCATGCATTGTTACATATATATATATATATATGCATGCATAAAACATCTCTTAGACGACCTACATTTTGTGGCATTGACACCATATTGATGTAAAGGGGATGCTCCACACTTTCCATAAATGAACTCAAAAATAGGATATTGTCATGAACACTTCACAGAACATCACATGGGAGTCTCCTTCAGTTACGTCACTACCCTGTTAGTAACTATATGTTCAAATAATGCAGGAGAGAGAGAGAGAGAGAGAGAGAGAGAGATGAAAAACTTTGAACAGAAGTAGTACTCTTGGGGAGGTCAGAAAACAAATCTAGATAAAAGGGCAATTCAAAAATCCAAGAAGCAAAAACATGAGGGTCCTCTCATTTTTTTTTTCTCTTCATAAAGACCATGACCTTCCTCTCCTTTTTCTTGTCTTTACATGAAAATAAAGCTCTTGAGTGCAACTTCTAGCATAAATGGATCCCGTTCAAAAACCTCCATTCATAAAAATAGGCCACTCTCCAAATACCCTTGTAACACAATCGCACACACACACCTTCCCTTTTTCCCATACATGAAGAGATGGACGGTTAATGGAGCAAGAAAGCAACACACATCAATGAGAACAACCAATAAAAAAAAAAAAAACAAAAAAAAAAGCACAAAGAACAAAGAAGCTATGTAGACCATTGGATTCCCATCCGTTTTTTTTTTCAAAAAAGAAAAAAGAGAGGAAAGCCTTCACGTGGGTGAGGCTTTTGTCCCACACAAAATCAATTTCAGCCCCCATTTAAGAGTCCCTATCTGTGGCGATTTTTGTGTGTACTCCAGCGAGACACTATACTATTGGGACAATTACTCCGCCCCATTAGAAGTTCTACAGTCCTTATATATAGGAACATATGGTGGTAAAGATGGCTTTGAGAACTCTTATTGGAGATACTCTAAAACTTAAAAGAGAATCTTGTGTCCCAAAAAGAATATTGCCTCTAATAAAAAAAATCTCTATAATGCATATCTTAAATTCGAGATTTATATTATTACAAATTTCATATCAAATTTGGACCGTTGATTTGTAATAAAAAAAGAAAAAAAGAAGAAAAAAAAAGCAGCATGTGATCGCGGGACTCATGCTACAGCTGCGTCAACCGTTGTGCGAGACCGTTGATTTGTGTAGAAGAATATCATCTTGGGTGTTGAATTGGTTTTGATGTATCAAGCTTAGAAAGAAACAGTCAAAGTTATTACCTGTTTGATATAATTTTGGTGTTTTTTTTTTTAATTTTTAATTTCAATGCTTGTCACAATCAGCTTTAGAGCCCTCCGGCTGTATACATTTTGACAATTTTGGGGATGAATGAATTTTGGAATCGCAAGTGGAAATTCAGCAATTTGTTTTCAAAGTTTGAATCTTTACCCAAGTTGGAATCGCAAGTTGAATAATTTTGCTACTGATCGAGAAATATCGATCATCTATTTAGAATGTAAAATTTGCTAAATGTTGTACTGTTGTCACCAACTATTGCACTCAAACACCACAAGTTGAATGATTAATTATTATTTATATGTTTGCTAGAATAAGAAAAAATGTCAATTTATTCATATGTTTATCGAATTACAACCCTTGCGCTTTAGTAGCACAATTATTCGAAGAACATCAGTGAACTCTCAGTTAAGGGTTTCCTTCTCAGAAATTCACTTCGTCTTAAATTTTGCTGAACAGTGACAAGTCTCCTCGATGCATTTGCAGTGATAACCCACCTTGTTGCAATCCTTAGCGACTTTGCATGAAGCGTCGAACTGAAATTTTGCTTCGACCTCAAATTGTACACCTGCGTCGAACTAACAAATATATATATGCATGTGGAAAAGATAAGAAAAAGATGGAGAAAAATTGTAAATAATGTATGCTTGGTTAACTACTATTTTATATTAGCAGAGAATTGATATTCTATTGTTCAATTGGATTCACCAAAGCGAATATATTTTTTAGAAACAAAGCCGTGAGAACAGTAACTACAAACTAAAGAAAGTTGGTGAGAGAACCCATCAGCAACAAAGCCATCGAAGGCAACAAGGCCATCGAAGCAAATCTATGAGAGGTGGTGGTGTGAACACCCGCACCAAAGCTCTACATACTTCCCGCGTCAAAACGCGTTCATGGAAAGTGGCAACATATCCGAAATCATAAGGTTTTGAGGAAATCCATGGAGGTGGAGGTGGGGAAAATGGGGAAGGGAGAATGGAATTGATGGCTGACGATTTTGGAAGTTAAAGCACAGATCGGAGACGATGAACGAAAAAAAATGCAGGGGAAACTAAACTCGGAAAAAAAAAAAAAAAAAAAAACTCTCACAGGAGAAAGACTCTCACGAGAGAGAGAGAGAGAGAGAGAACTCTTGATTTTTTATGTTGTCATGGTTCTCCTCTAATGAGAGATTGATGACGTAAGAATAATGGTTATAATTCCCAGAATTTTGTCTAGAAAATTATTTTCACTTTGGTGTTGGATAATCCATGGGTACAAGAACAACAATTATTGTCTGCAGCTTGAAGCATGAGAACGAAATACTATGATTTGGTCTCAAAATAATTTAGAGAGAATTGGATCCTCTCCTGAGCAGGATATCAGGATCTTCCTGATCTACTAACACGATCCGTAAGATTTTGATCAACGGTTATAAACAGGGGATTCTTTTAAAAGTTATAATAATTGTAACCATTTGATCAAAATTCAATGACCCATGTTAGTGGGTCAGGAGGATCCTGATCTCTTGCTCAGGAGAGGATCCAATTCTGAGAGAGAGGGAGAGGGAAGGAGAGAAAGAAGTGTCGTGGAGAAAAGCGATTTTGGATGGCAGCTTTTGCTTTTCTCAGTTCGGCTTTTGAACAAGTCTCTGGGAATAACTGTCTGGTGAAGGTGAGAAGAGGAGAGCATGTGTGAGATTGTTAACAGATAGTGCTTTGTGGAATCTTAAAAAGCTCCCAACATTTCCAACCCAAAAGCTACCAACATTATGATTAAAATAATTATTATTAGTATTTCAAAAAATATAATTGTGCATTTTAAAATTTTTATATAAAACAAATACTTATATAAAGATTGCACAATTAAATTTTTGAAGTGTCGATAATAGTTTTTTTTGAAAAATATCCTATATATATACACATATTGATCGTATTGCCAAATGATTTTATGGTAGAATATCAACTTTCTTCATAATATCATAGCAGACTGTCATGCGTGAGGCTCAACAGCTACACGTGCCATATAACATCTTTGTGTTGTCCACATGTTCGGTACACTTAAGAGGGCATGTTGAGAGTATCAGTCTCACATCGGAAAACAAATAACCTTGCATGTGCTTACAAATAAATAGATTACTTTCTATATTGTCAATTAATTTTACGAAAAATCTGAATTTTTTTGCATATATAAAAATACATATAATATAAATATTCTGCATGATGTAAACAAAAAATTCAAAACAAAATTGTAACAAAGATCCTCTCATGGTGGTCATGGTGGTTGGTGACCAAATCCACCATTACTTTCATGTCCTCCTCGAGATTCTCACATTCTCATATTTCTTGAAAAAAGAAGACGATGTTTTTGTAATTTTACTGAATGGCCAAGCGCAGGGAATGTTGGATTCCTTATGGTCTCAAGCAAGGCATTTCTCTGTTCCACATACATAATGACCGTTTTGTGTTCAATATTTGAGAAAAATTCAATAAATATCACCGGATAAAATTAAAAAAATATATGAAATAACACCCGTCTCTAGGTAAATGATATGTATGACTCATAAAAATTTGGTTCTATTTGTAGGAAAGTTTATAATATTATTCAGCATTTTATTTTTTGTTTTCTTGATTACCCAATTAACACTCTTAATCGCAAAAGATACAAATTCATTACTTTATTTTTAATTTTTTAATAATATTCGTCATTCAATGGGGATTATGAGATTATCTTTACAATAAAGAGATTATGTCATGTATCAATTTCAATCTCATTATTTGTCTATCTTTTTTATCACGCAATTAAAAAAGTAAAATAATTACGATAAAGATTTACCCTTACAGTGCTAGAAACAACCAATTTTCCTGCAAGGATCCGAGTACCAAATGGTCCAGGAATGGACGGCCATAGTTAATCCTTGAGATCTAATGGCTGATGGAAATAGAGAATTTTTTTACTAATTTAAATCCATTGTAAAAACGAAAAAGTAGTCTGCATAGTTTCCAAAAAAAAAAAAAAGTAGTCTGCATTGTGATGAATGAGTGGAAGAGCCCTCCATAAACTTGTAAAGGCTGTAAAAGCAATAGGCCATGCATGTGGTATCGTGATGAATGACTCAGCATGGGGTCTTTTTGGGACTGTTTTTGGATTGGTGTTTGTCAAGCTGACTGTAGGGGAAATGATCCAATAAACTTGTATTTGGAAACCAAGTCCAAATACATACATGCGCTTGCCCTGGCCCTTGGGCTTAGTGTTGGTGTTCTGTTCTAGCATTTTTCTTTCGGATGTAAAAGTGCAAAAACTTAGTCATGTGTTATTACAGTATAATGATATTCATCTTCGTTTTTAAGTAAGAAGTCTTTCATTTTGTTATCGTCAAAAACGAATTTGAATCAAATTATTATGACTTGTCCATTATGAGATTTAGCTCACTTTCACACTCGTTAGTATATGTAATGTTAAATGTAGCAAAGAATGTGAACACTCAAATTCGACTCACGTAAATAACAAAAATGATCGACTTAGTTTGATACCTAACTGTCCCATTAGATAGCGTAGCCTAAATATACCACTCACCATGTTTTCTTTATTTTGTGCAAGAACAAATAGAGAAAGAAAGCATATTTGGGCTCAAACAACTTTATCTAATTCAAGCAAGGAAGGAAGAGGACATTTATGAAAAACGGAGCCGAGGTTTGTGAGTATCTGCTCACCTCGGGCTTTCAGTTAGGTCCATGTGCAGAAAGAAACTCGTACAAGGAAGTGGAATCTTTTGCCATATATTTATTTTAAAATTTCGCGGGGTTTTTGTAGTAAGACTTGCTAATGCCTTGAAAGTCTTTACATGCCACCAAAAATAGTAGCTCCACCGATTTCTATCTGACTCGCTTCAACCTCTCTCTCTCTCTCTGAAAGAAGCAGAAGCATACAGTCACTGCCTCTCTCTATAAATTGGAGCAGAAGCTCCCCATTAATCACCACTAACCTTCTTAATCACCCTCCCCTCTCTCTCTCTCTCTCTCTCTCTCTCTGTCTCTCTCTCTGTGTAAAGAAAGCAGAAGCACAGTCACCTCTCTCTAAATTGGAAGCCGAAGCCCACTCACCTTCAGGCAATCACCCTTCCCTCTCCCTCTCCCTCCGACCCCTCCAGATTATACCTCATGGCTTCACTTTTGGTGTTCATAACCTTCTTGTTTCTCCGGCTCTGCACTGTCCAAGCAATGGTTCTAACGCTGCGGCCTGCAGTCTCCCCCATTTATCCGGTCGACTTACACCAAGTTCGCCTACAACATGTTTGAATATTTTCACGTGTCTTACGTGATCCCGTAGACGAACCTGGTGTAAGTCGACCGGATAAATGAGGGAGACTGCAGGCCGCAGCGTTAGAACCACTGCTTGGACAGTGCAGAGCCGGAGCAACAAGAAGGTTATGAACACCAAAAGTGAAGCCATGTGGTATCATCTGGAGGGGTCGGAGGGAGAGGGAGAGGGAAGGGTGATTGCCTGAAGGTGAGTGGGCTTCGGCTTCCAATTTAGAGAGAGGTGACTGTGCTTCTGCTTTCTTTACACAGAGAGAGAGAGGGGGGGAGGGAGAGAGAGAGAGAGGGGGGGGGGGGTGATTGAGAAGGTTAGTGGTGATTAATGGGGAGCTTCTGGTCCAATTTATTAATGGGGAGCTTCTGCTCCATTCCATCACAAATCACATAGCGATCTACGGTCGTGATCTTCTCTGGTTTAACCATCAGCCGGCCCTGCCTTCAGTCCCGTTGCAACTTTGTATCGTTTCAGAATGGTGTTACTACTTGGGAGATTGCATTTCAGAAATCTCAGGGACCGGTCACAATCTTTGGAGGTTAGATCCGAATTACTACCTGGTTGTTAAGTTTTAAGGGAAAACACACTTGCTGTTTGTGACATAATAGTATGATGTTTTTTCTTCTTCCATTGCAGATATTATTCTCAAAGATAAGATAATCGAATACGATTTAGCACGACAGCGCTTGGGATGGCCAACCCGAGATTGTACGTTTATGAATCTACATGAACTGTTTTTTGTTTTTCTGATTTTTACGCTGATCATGTTTTAAAATTAATCTTTCTCAGGTTCCTTGCCTATGGATGGATGTGAACGTAAGTTTTGGCAAAAATGAAGGCAGTAACTTGTTAAGGAACGGATGTACGAACTTGCTAGTTGGATTACTGGAGGTGCAATTGTATTGGATTTTATGTAAATAAACCTCAAAAGTTATAAAATTTCCACTTTCTGTTGTTGAATCTGTCTGTCTGCCTCTGGCCACTTCTACTAATAATAATACTCATATACTGTCGATCTTATTAACCAAAATAAACTTAATTAGTTGGAATCAGGTGGGACTTATCTTCAAAACAGTTAGAGGTAGTTGGAGTTAAGGGTAAAGGGTAAAAATGTAAAACTGTGCAACATAGTCTCTATATAAGTATAGTCTTAGAGCCTTAGAGACTGAAGATGTAATATTTCCTTTTACTCAGAATATATGATTGAAAGCTCTCTCTCCTCTTCTTCGATTCCTTTAGTTTCTTCTTCTTTAAGATTTCTGTAATTCAATAGCGTTAATAGATCTTGCCATCGATGTACACTTCACAGTCGCGGACCGAATCTTCAATTTCATCAAGAAAGTAATTTGAGGAGGAAAAGAAAAGATGATGAATATATCGATTGAAAAATCGGATTGGAGTGTTGATTGCAGTAAACACTCCAATGCGAATGTTATGGGATCAATAATCGTAAAGGAAGAAAAGAGGGAGAAGTAGAGAGAAAAGGGGAAAGGAGATGAACTAAAACATTTATATTTTCATTCATAATCCTCCAAATGAGTAAAAGAGACTAAATACATAGAGCCTGAGCAATCTACAACCCGAAATATGTGAATGGGATAACTATACTAAATGGAATAGGCCCAATAGAATGAGGAACCTAACAACTCCATCCCGCCCCGAAAATAGGCTTGTATTCAAGCCTTAAGGGTAAGTACCTGAGCAGGACTGAAGCACCTGCCCCTGATGATTCCAGTCTGTTTTTTCTGCTGCCCAGTTTGTGTAGAAAGCCAGAATGATACCGGACTTAATTGAATCGTTCAATTCACCAAAGCTCTAGTGGCAAGGTAGCCAATGATTCCATAGCCCAAGCCAGAAGAATAATACCAATCCATTCATTAATGGTACCATGGAGTGCAGCTATCCACTCAATTTCCTCACCCGCAAGCACTGGGAGTAAAGGAGGAGACTTGGGCTTGGTACCACTACCAAGCTTCTTTTGTAAAAGATAGAATGGACAGAAGGAGCAAGTAAATTCACCTTGGTGAGCAAGGTCAATTGACTAGGCTGTTTGTGGTTGCTCTTTTCAATGGTTTGTGTAATCTTCCTTATCCTCCTGCTGAACATTTTCTCAACATTGTCAATATTTCTCACAACCATGTATGTTAGATGCAAACTCATTCCGCCAAAACCAACATTCTTTGAAAGTGTGTTATCAAGTGCTTCCATGGGTATAGCAACAGACTCTTTCCAAATTGATGCAATGAGCAACCATTGAAACATTATGTGTTAATCTACTTGTGTGAGTGAGGTTAACCTGTTGACCTGAACGTATTGCCTCTACGTTTCATATTGTGCTACTGATCGAGAAATATCGATCATCTATTTAGAATAAAATTTGCTAAATGTTGTACTGTTGTCACCAACTTTTGCACTCAAATACCACAAGTTGAATGATTAATTATTATTTATATGTTTGCTAGGATAAGGAAAAGATTTCAATTTATTCATATGTTTATCGAATTACAACCCTTGTGCTTTAGTAGCACAATTATTCCAAGAACATCAGTGAACTCTCAGTTAAGGGTTTCCTTCTTCAGAAATTGACTTGGTCTTAAATTCTGCTGAATAGTGGCAAGTCTCCTTGATGCACTTGCAGTGATAACCCAACTTGTTGCAATCCTTAGCGACTTTGCATGAAGGGTCGAACTGGAATTTTGCTTCGACCACAAATTGTACACCTGCATAATATTTATTTGGTTATTAACTAGAAAATATATATGCATGTGGAAAAGATAAGAAAAAGATGGAGCAAAATTGTAAATAAATGTATGCATGGTTAACTACTATTTTATATTAGCAAAGAATTGATATTCTATTGTTCAATTGGATTCACCAAAGCGAATATATTTTTTAGAAACAAAGCGGTGAGAACAGTAACTACAAACTAAAGAAAGTTGGTAAGAGAACCCATGAGCAACAAAGCCATCGAAGGCAACAAAGCCGTCGAAGCAAATCCATGAGAGCTGGTGGTGTGAACACCCGCACCAAAGCTCTACATACTTCCCACGTCAAAACGCGTTCATGGAAAGTGGCAAAATATCCGAAATCATAAGGTTTTGAGGAAATCCATGGAGGTGGAGGGTGGCAAAAATGGGGAAGGGAGAATGGAATTGATGGCTGAAGATTTTGGAAGTTAAAGCACAGATCGAAGACGATGAACGAGAAAATGACAGACACGTGTCATTTTCCCACTCTTCATTCGGTGTCCACGTCTTTGATCGAACGCCCCATATAAACCGACACTCTGCCATCTCCAACCCGTAAGCGATCTCGTCCATCTGATCATCCAACAATGGCATTTGTGTACCAAATAACATGTAGGTCACCACACCAGATCCGTCCTGCTTATGGCCAAATGTCAGACACGCGGTCAACCCATTTGATGCAGACAACACGTGGAATATCAATTGGAAGACACGTGAGCAACCCATGCATGCCACACGACAGGTGGAATGTAAAATGATAGACATGTGTCCAACGTCCAACTGTGGAAAAAGTCTGAGTTTACACAAAGTTGGCGGGACCCACCGTCAACAATCTCATGCAGAAGGGCTTCTAATCGTGGTTTCATTTTCTCTTTGGCGGTGACGAAGGGAACCCACGAGTCCATTGAAGGAAGGTCGGCGGTGTTCTCACAGCCCTCCGGAAGGTCCGGGACGTGTGGAAACGGAATGACGGAGACGGCGATGGACGCCTGGTTTGAGAGTTTGGAGTGGACACACGGTGCGTTTAGTTGATGGTGACAATGGTGACTTTTACGCCACCGTTTGATAGTTCCTTGGATATGTCTAGTAGTGGAATGGTGTGGCCTTGAGCCATGAAGGGAAATATCACTACGTGGGACGGCGTTGGAGGCGGCGGCGGTGAGGGTGAGGAAGTAGCCATGATCTCACTACAACCATCAGAATTCGAATGAGTGGGAAAAAATTGAGTTAGGTTTTTTATAGAGTTTAAATGTGTTGATTTGTTCATAGGATTTTGTAGAGAGTTTAAGACATAGATTTTGTGAGGCGCCACCTTTGTGTTTCAATGTATTTACAATTAATCTAGGATTATATAGGTTTCGATTCTCTGTACGTACTTTGCCCTATTTTTGCTGAGTGAGTAGATTCTCTTTGCCGATGTGATTACAATTCACTGCACCTAAAGATGATGAAACAAGAATAAAATGTGATTTATTAGGACACATTTCAGTATGTTTCAGGGACTTTTCCTGGATTCAAATTTGATTTTTTTTGCAACAAAGTATAGGAAAATACAGCAAAGTTGATAGTATATATCATGTGTGGCACGCTAATAAAACCTAACAAAAACAAACGTAAACATACGAGGATTCTCCATTTCTTATTCAGCAATTTTTTGATGTACGCCTAACGTTTATAATTTTTGTTAATATATATGTTAAAGTGAGACATATTAACTATGCCAACAACTCTTATTATAATGCGTTGATGGCACACTATGAGTCGTGTTATCTTTATACAAATAAAAATTGCTCCTACTTTGTTTGGTTTTTTTTCTGCATTACTTCAATTCTTCTGAACTCTGGTATCAGGGCCTTTTTGCATAACACTTGGCATCTTGAATAATACTTTATAAAGAGATCATCTACTTGAACTATATTTTGTAAACTATATATGTGATATGATAGTTTGGTGGCTCGGTTCAATCTTTAAATCATCAATGTTTAAGAATTCAACCATCAACTGCCAGTTTCTAAAATATTATCTAAAAACATGATCTTCAAGGCATTTTCCTACCATATAATATTTGGGGCAGTTGCACACCAGATGCCTGAATAAAACTATGTCAAAGTCGACTATGGTGAATACTAAATTATTTTTCCAAGTTCAAATTGGAACTCGTAAAGTAGGAACGATCGTGATGGAGCTGCGTAAGGACAAAAGCTCCTACATCATTCAATGATTTGAAGATATAAAGTGAGGGTTTAGGGATTTGTTGTGTTATTATAGCTTGACGTGTTTTGCGATGTTGGATTTGTTTGTACAGCGGAATATTTCAAGTGAAAAACTTGCTTTTAGAGTGTTTTCGCCCCTCCAAATTGCACCACGTGGGTGATTATATTTTTCAGACTGCAGGTGGTCGTAGGACCACATGGGTTCTTATTTCCATCTACGCCTGAGTCCTGATTACTCCAACAGGTGAAATATTGTAAAGATATGTTCTTATTTACTTTTCTTTCTTCAAACGGGAACCTCACTCACACTTGTATCAATTATACGTGATTAATTATGTATGTTGTACACCTCTCCCCAAAACGTAACCTCTAGTCACGATGGACTCTAAAAACAACTCCTTTACAAGCATAATGTATCTCAATATGGCTAACACTCTTCCTCACATCATGAACAAGTAAATTCTTTTTTTTGGTAAATACAACTAATTTCTCTGTAATTTATGGTGGTCATGCATTGTTACATGTGTATATATATATATATATATATATATATATATATATATATATATATATATATATGCATGCATAAAACATCTCTTAGACAACCTACATTTTATGGTATTGGCACCATATTGATGTAAAATGATAGCACAGGGAATCAAAGGGGGTGCTCCATACTTTCCATAAATGAACTCAAAAATAGAACACTGTCATGAACACTTCACAGAACATCATATGGGAGTCTCCTTCAGTTACGTCACTACCCTGCTAGTAACTATATGTTCAAATAATGCAGGAGAGAGAGAGAGAGAGAGAGAGAGAGAGAGAGAGAGAGAGAGAGAGATGAAAAACTTTGAACAGAAGTAGTAATCTTGGGGAGGTCAGAAAACAAATCTAGATAAAAGGGCAATTCAAAAATCCAAGAAGCAAAAACATGAGGGGTCCTCTCATTTTGTTTTTTCTCCTCATAAAGACCATGACCTCCCTCTCCTTTTTCTTTTCTTTACATGAAAATAAAGCTTTTGAGTGCAACTTCTAGCATAATTGGGTCCCATTCATAAAAATAGGTCACTCTCCAAATACCATTTTAACACCATCACACACACACACACACACCTTCCCTTTTTCCCATACATGAAGAGATGGACGGTTAATGGAGCAAGAAAGCAACACACATCAAACCCTCTTCTGTTTTGTCCATCCCTCTTTATATTTCTACTACTTCCTCTCCTCCATTACTATATAATCCAACCAAGCTAGGCAGATAGATACACATATATAGTAAGCATATTTCCACACTATCATCCTTACAAAGCAAATAATGGAGGATTTGTTGGGCGATGGTTGAGACGTCCATTTTTGCTGTCCTTAGATACCAATCTCTTTAACCAAAAAAGTTACCCACTTCCCACTTCTGCAATTCTTCCTTCCTGTTGCCAACTGTAACCCCAAAAGAAAAACTCAAAGTCGAGAACTAATTGTATTCTTTTTGTGTATATATCCCTAATCTTCCATTCCTACTTTGCTTTGTTTTCTTTTAAAATTCTTTTAAAAGTTGGTTTACTGGTCTTAAACAAAAATAAAGCTCACACGTAACTCAATAGGTTAATCTATGTCTATTGCTTTATTGCAAGTATGGTTGTCAACTGATCTTGATCATGCTTTTAGCTAGAGAGTGGTTTTTTCTTGGCTAGCTAGCTGACAGAAAGAACCACAATTCATCTATTTGGAGGGGTTTTTGCCATTTTTCATCAGTGCAACAATGGAGTACACAGTAAGAGGATATTCAGATCCTTAAAAGAATATTGTCTCCAATAAAAATCTTTATAATATATCTTTAAATGTAAGGACTAAAAATTAAATAAATCGTTATTATTTTTGTTGGAGTATGGTTGTCATTGATCTAAAAACAATAAGAACAAAAAAAAAAAAAAAAGAAAAAAAAAAAAAGAAGAACAAAGAACAAAGAAGCTATCTAGACCATTGGATTCCCATCCCCTTTTTTTCAAAAAAAAAAAAAGAGTAAAGCCTTCACGTGGGTGAGGCTTTTGTCCCACACAAAATCAATCTCAGCCCCCATTTAAGAGTCCCTATATGTGGCGATTTTTGTGTGTACTCCAGCGAGACACTATACTATTGGGACAACTACTCCACCCCATTAGAAGTTCTATAGTCCTTATATATATAGGATCATATGGTGGTTGTAAAGACGGTTTTGAGAACTCTTATTGAAGATACTCTAAAACTTAAAAGAGAATCTTGTGTCCCAAAAAGAATATTATCTCTAACAAAAAAAAAAATCTATAGTGCATAACCTAAATTCGAGATTTATATTATTACAAATTTCAAATCAAATTTGGACCGTTGATTTGTAATAAAAAAAAAAAAAAGCATGTGATCGCGGGACTCATGTTGCAGTTGTGCAAGACCATTGATTTGTGTAGAAGAATATCATCATCTACTCCAAATGAAATTTGCTAAATTTTAAAGAACATGGCACGAATTGGATGAAGTTGAATGATTAATTATTATTTATTTGTTTGGTAGGACAAGGGAAAGACATCTATTTATTCAAATGTTTCTCGCATCTGCGACTCTTGCACTTAGCACAATTATTTGAAGAGTAGTGGACTCTTTGTTAGGGATTTCCTTCTGCGCTTGCGAGCGCGTAAACACGTGTTCAGAAATGAACTTCATCTCTAATTTCTCAGAACAATGATAAGTTCTTTGAATTTGTTTGGTGAATGTCCTTAATCTTGAGTTCTAGACACCTTGAAGACAATAACCTAGATGAATGGCTCACAGAGGAATTGGACAATTGCCCAGGTATCCGCACTAGTCCACCTGTTTTGTTGCCATCATATTTTGTCATGCATTGTGATTGAGATCTATTGATGGAAATGTGGACCACCGACCACAATAAGGTTAAAGTTTTTCATGAATGATATTATTGTTTCATTACGAGGGAAAAAAACTATATAGTACTGTCTAAGTGACATGTTTTCTGAGTTGACAGTTGCAAGTCTCATACAAGTAAAAGCACAAATTATGTCGAGGCTCCTAGTTTAACGTCCCATTTGAAACAAGCCTCATGCTTCGGAACTTCGTGGAGCATCTGCGGCGTTAAAAAGTCATCTGAGAGATGCTCTAAAACAGAATAATCAAGCAACTTAGAACCAAAAATGATAACACAATATGAACATCTACGATGCACAAGTAAAAGCTCTTGAAAAAACTCTACATAATTAAGGAAGCTCTTGTTCATAATCTGCTCGAAGAAAGTTAAAAAACACCCACATAATTGTGAATTGGGTAAACATGTGATACTGATATGTTTTAGTAGTCTAAAGTTATATACAATTATACATAATTTCGTGCAAACTCGTTCAACTTGGGTGTTGAATTGGTTTTGATGTATCAAGCTTAGCAAGAAACAGTCAAAGTTATTACCTGTTTGATATAATTTTGGTTTTTTTTTTGTTTTAATTTCAATGCTTGTCACAATCAGCTTTAGAGCCCTCCTGCTGTATACAATTTGACAATTTTGGGGATGAATGAATTTTGGAATCGCAAGTGGAAATTCAGGAATTTGTTTTCAAAGTTTGAATCTTTACCCAAGTTGGAATCGCAAGTTTCATATTGTGCTACTAATCGAGAAATATCGATCATCTATTTAGAATGAAATTTGCTAAATGTTGTACTGTTGTCACCAACTATTGCACTCAAAATGCTACAAGTTGAATGATTAATTATTATTTATATATTTGCTAGGATAAGGAAAAGATGTCAATTTATTCATATGTTTATCCAATTACAACCCTTGCGCTTTAGTAGCACAATTATTCCAAGAACATCAGTGAACTCTCAGTTAAGGGTTTCCTTCTTTAGAAATTGACTTGGTCTTAAATTCTGCCGAACAGTGGCAAGTCTCCTTGATGCACTTGCAGTGATAACCCAACTTGTCGCAATCCTTAGCGACTTTGCATGAAGGGTCGAACTGGAATTTTGCTTCGACCACATATTGTACACCTGCATAATATTTACTTGATTATTAACTAGAAAATATATATGCATGTGGAAAAGATATGAAAAAGATGGAGAAAAATTGTAAATAAATGTATGCATGGTTAACTACTATTTTATATTAGCAGAAAATTGATATTCTATTGTTCAATTGGATTCACCAAAGCGAATATATTTTTTAGAAACAAAGCCGTGAGAATAGTAACTACAAACTAAAGAAAGTTGGTGCGAGAACCCATCTGCAACAAAGCCATCGAAGGCAACAAAGCCGTCGAAGCAAATCCATGAGAGGTGGTGGTGTGAACACCCGCACCAAAGCTCTACATACTTCCCGCGTCAAAACGCGTTCATGGAAAGTGGCAACATATCAAAAATCATAAGGTTTTGAGGAAATCCATGGAGGTGGAGGGTGGGAAAAATGGGGAAGGGAGAATGGAATTGATGGCTGAGGATTTTGGAAGTTAAAGCACAGATCGGAGACGATGAACAAAAAAAAATGCAGGGGAAACTAAACTCAAAACCGCTACTAGGATTAGGCTTGCTCAAGCTTCGATTCCATTTTGCAGTAAGTGAAGGAAAAAAATAAGTGTTCGGATTGTATATTTTACCGCTAGATCCAGCAAGGAAGATGAGCGCGATGATGAAAGCTACTTTGAGAGTTTTCTCCATCTCTTCGGTTGTTGGCAGCAAAAGCAAAGGAATCTGATAGTTCTGCTTTGAGTATAATTTTCTGCAAATGTAAGTAAGATATATAGAGCTGTAAATGTAGAGGAAATGGAGGAATGGTCCCTTAACTATCTTAGAATTGCAGCTTAGTCCCTACACTAAAAAATCATTATATTTGATCCTTGAACTTGATAAGATGTGGAGCGTTAGCCCTTCATTATCAATTCCGTTAGTTTTAGTTAAAAGTGTTTACATGTTAGTTTCACCTATATATATATATATTTATTTATTTATATAATAGAAAAGATGAAAATTACAACAAAAATTGCAGGCCTACCTCATCCACCAACAACCGCAGCCGACCCCAACCTGTAGCCCGCGGAGCACAGCCTTCACCCAAACCCCGAACCTGCATCCCACAAAATTCTTGAATCTTACCTCTGGAGACAGCGTGGATGGATGTCATTGTGAATTCGTTTACCATGGGAGACGTGTTCGAAATTTGGATTAGAAACTTTCTTTTGTATTGGTTGTTTGGAGAGTGCTAAAATGCTGTGGCTGGGGTTTGGAGGCGAGGCAGAAGGGAAGACGGGAGAGAGAGAGAGAGAGTTAGCTTTTATATTTTTATTTTTTTACTTTCTCTATCTTTGTATTTATTTTAATTTTAAATTTTTAAGCCACATGGCATTTAGTTAACAAAAATATGGAGCCCATAAAGATCACGTCATCAAACTAACGGAAAATCTCACGGTGTTACCGTGTTAGTATAGAGGGACCAATGCTCTACAATTTGTTAAGTTCAAGGACCAAATCTAATGAATTTTAAGTTTAAGGACCAAACTACATTTCGATCATAATTTAGGGACCATTCCTCCAATTTCCTCTTAAGTTTTACTCCATGCGTAAACAAAAGAAGTAAAGGTAAAAAAATTTAGCTGAATTAGATTGCAAATATGCCTAAAATAATCAGGTGTTTAAATCTAGTAAGATATGAACTAAAGATAATTTTTATTTAATTATTGAAGTACTCATGCTTTCCATTTTCCAAACCTACAATCAAAATATAGCTGAAAATGTAAATTATTTTCTATAAATAAATTGTTTACCGAAGGCTAGATTCAACGAATGAAATGCATCATGAACTTTCTATACTATATATTAATACTTTCTATAGCCATTATTTCTTACTGCATCTATTATTTACAGTAGTACTATCAGCACACCCATTTTTATTTTGCACACCATTCTCTCAATTTTCAACCGTTGAATTATCGAATGAATTAAAAAAATTCAATAAGATAAAAATAACAAAGACGTGTGAAGGGTCCAGATTCATTTTGTTTTCAAATTTTTTTTACAAGTTCAACTTGAAAGCTACGGTTACTGCTGCTCTCTCTCTTGTTTCAAATGGCTAGATAGATGTTTTTTCAATTTGGCCGTTGCTCTCTTTTTTTAATTAAAAATAATTTATTAATCAATTAAAAATAATTTATTAATTAATTGTTTTTCCAAGTTCAAATTCGAAGGAACAATCGTGATGGAGCTGCGTAAGGACAAAAGCTCCTACATCATTCAATGATTTGAAGATATAAAGTGAGGGTTTAGTGATTTGTTGTGTTATTATAGCTTGACGTGTTTTGAGATGTTGGATTTGTTTGTACGGCGGAATATTTCAAGTGAAAAACTTGCTTTTAGAGTGTTTTCGCCCCTCCAAATTGCACCATGTGGGTGATTATGTTTTTCAGACTCCAGGTGATCGTAGGACCACATGGGTCCTTATTTCCATCCACGCCTTTGTCCTGACTACTCCAACAGGTGAAATATTGTAAAGATATGTTCCTATTTAATTTTCTTTCTTCAAACAGGAATCTCACTCACACTTGTATCAATTATACGTGATTAATTACGTATATTGTACACCTTTCCCCAAAACGTAACCTCTAGTCACGATGGACTCTAAAAACAACTCCCTTACAAGCATAATGTATCTCAATATGGCTAACACTCTTCCTCACATCATGAACAAGTAAATAATTTTTTTTGGTAAATACAACTAATTTCTCTGTAATTTATGGTGGTCATGCATTGTTACATGTATATATATATGCATGCATAAAACATCTCTTAGACGCCCTACATTTTGTGGCATTGGCACCATATTGATGTAAAATGGTAGCACAGAACATAAAAAATAGGACATTGTCGTGAACACTTCACAGAACATCACATGGAAGTCTCCTTCAGTTACGTCACTACCCTGTTAGTAACTATATGTTCAAATAATGCAGGAGAGAGAGAGAGAGAGAGAGATGAAAAACTTTGAACAGAAGTAGTACTCTTGGGGAGGTCAGAAAACAAATCTAGATAAAGGGGCAATTCAAAAATCCAAGAAGCAAAAACATGAGGGGTCCTCTCATTTTGTTTTTTCTCTTCATAAAGACCATGACCTTCCTCTCCTTTTTCTTTTCTTTACATGAAAATAAAGCTCTTGAGTGCAACTTCTAGCATAAATGGATCCCGTTCAAAAACCTCCATTCATAAAAAGAGGCCACTCTCCAAATACCCTTATAACACAATCGCACACACACACCTTCCCTTTTTCCCATACATGAAGAGATGGACGGTTAATGGAGCAAGAAAGCAACACACATCAAACCCTCTTCTGTTTTCTCCATCCCTCTTTATATTTCTACTACTTCCTCTCCTCCATTACTATATAATCCAACCAAGCTAGGTTGGTAGATACACTTATATAGTAAGTATATTTCTAGACTATCATCCTTACAAAGCAAATAATGGAGGATGCATGTGTTGGGTGATGGTTGAGACGTCCATTTTTGCTGTCCTTAAATACCAATCTCTTTAACCAAAAAAGTTACCCACTTCCCACTTCTGCAATTCTTCCTTCCTGTTGCCAACTGCAACCCCAAAAGAAAAACTCAAAGTCGAGAAATAATTGTATTCTTTTTGTGTATATATCCCTAATCTTCCATTCCTACTTTGCTTTGTTTTCTTTTAAAAGTTGGTTTACTGGTCTTAAACAAAAATAAAGCTCACACGTAACTCAATAGGTTAATCTATGTCTATTGCTTTATTGCAAATATGGTTGTCAACTGATCTTGATCATGCTTTTAGCTAGAGAGTGGTTTTTTGGTTTTTTCTTGGCTATCTAGCTGACAGAAAGAACCACAATTCATCTATTTGGAGGGGTTTTTGCCATTTTTCATCAGTGCAACAATGGAGTACACAATAAGAGGATATTCAGATCCTTAAAAGAATATTGTCTCCAATAAAAAGTCCTCATAGTATATCTTTAAATGTAAGGACTAAAAAATTAAACAAATCGTTATTATTTTGGTTGGAGTATGGTTGTCATTGATCTAAAAACAATAAGAAGAAAAAAAAAATACAAAAAGAACAAAGAAGGTACCATATATTGGATTCACGTGGGTGAGGCTTTTGTCCCACACAAAATCAATCTCAGCCCCCACTTAAGAGTCCCTATATGTGGCGATTTTTGTGTGTACTCCAGCGAGACATTATATTATTGGGACAACTATTCCACCCCATTAGAAGTTCTACAGTCCTTATATATAGGAACATATGGTGGTAAAGACGGCTTTGAGAACTCTTATTGGAGATACTCTAAAACTTAAAAGAGAATCTTGTGTCCCAAAAAGAATATTATCTCTAGCTAACAAAAAAATATCTATAGTGCATAACCTAAATTCGAGATTTATATTATTACAAATTTCAAATCAAATTTGGACCGTTGATTTGTACTAAATAAAAAAAAAATAAAAAAAATAGCAGCATGTGATCGCTGGACTCATGCTGCAGCTGCGTCAACAGCTGTGCGAGACCGTTGATTTGTGTAGAAGAATATCATCATCTACTCCAAATGAAATTTGCTAAATTTTAAAGAACATGGCACGAATTGGATGAAGTTGAATGATTAATTATTTTTTGTTTGTTTGGTAGGACAAGGAAAAGACATCTATTTATTCATATGTTTCTCGCATCTGCGACTCTTGCGCTTAGCACAATTATTTGAAGAGTAGTGGACTCTTGGTTAGGGATTTCCTTCTGCGCTTGCGAGCGCGTAGACACGTCTTCAGAAATGAACTTCATCTCTAAATTCTCAGAACAATGATAAGTTCTTTGAATTTGTTTGGTGAATGTCCTTAATCTTGAGTTCTAGACACCTTGAAGACAATAATCTGGATGAATGGCTCGCAGAGGAATTGGAGAATTGCCCAGGTATCCGCACTAGTCCACCTGCATGTTTTGTTGAAATCATATTTTGTCATGCATTGTGGTTGAGATCTATTGATGGAAATGTGGACCACCGACCACAATAAGGTTAAAGTTTTTCATGAATGATATTATTGTTTCATTACGAGGGAAAAAAACTATATAGTACTGGCTAGGTGACATGTTTTCTAAGTTGACAGTAGCAAGTATGAAGTAAAGCACAAATTATGTCGAGGCTCCTAGTTTAACGTCCCATTCGAAACAAGCCTCATGCTTCGGAACTTCGTGGAGCATCTACAGCGTTAAAAAGGCATCTGAGAGATGCTCTAAAACAGAATAATCAAGTAACTTAGAACCAAAAATGATAACACGACACAAGTAAAAGCTCTTGAAAAAAATCTACATAATTAAGAAAGCTCTTGTTCAGAATCTGCTCGAAGAAAGTTAAAAACACCCACATGATTGTGAATTGGGTAAACATGTGATACTGATATGTTTTAGTAGTCTACAGTTATATACGATTATACATAATTTCGTGCAAACTCGTTCAACTTGGGTGTTGAATTGGTTTTGATGTATCAAGCTTAGAAAGAAACAATCAAAGTTATTTACCTGTTTGATATAATTTTGGTTTTTTTTTAAATTCAATGCTTGTCACAATCAGCTTTAGAGCCCTCCTGCTGTATACAATTTGACAATTTTGGGGATGAATGAATTTTGGAATCACAAGTGGAAATTCAGGAATTTGTTTTCAAAGTTTCAATCTTTACCGAAGTTGGAATCGCAAGTTGAATAATTGTGCTACTGATCGAGAAATATCGATCATCTATTTAGAATGAAAATTTTTAAATATTGTATTGTTGTCACCAACTATTGCACTCAAACGCCACAAGTTGAACGATTAATTATTATTTATATGCTTGCTAGGATAAGGAAAAGATGTCAATTTATTCATATGTTTATCAAATTACAACCCTTGTGCTTTAGTAGCACAATTATTCGAAGAACATCAGTGAACTCTCAGTTAAGGATTTCCTTCTTCAGAAATTAACTTGGTCTTAAAGTCTGCTGAACAGTGGCAAGTCTCCTTGATGCATTTGCAGTGATGACCCAACTTGTTGCAATCCTTAGCGGCTTTGCATGAAGGGTCGAACTAGAATTTTGCTTCGACCCCAAATTGTACACATGCATAATTTTGCTTCGACCCCAATTTGTGGAATCTTAAAAAGCTCCCAACATTTCCAGCACAAAAGCCACCAAAATTATGATTAAAAGAAAATTATTATTAGTACTTCAAAAAATATAATTGTGCATTTAAAAAAAAATTTATAAAAAAAAACTTATATAAGGATTGCACAATTAAATATCCTACATATAGTAATATATTTAAATATATACATATTGATCGTATTGCTAAATGATTTTATGGTGGAATATCAATTTTCTTCATAATATTAGAGGAGACTGTCATGCGTGAAGCTCAACGACTACACCTGCTCTATAACATCTTTATGTTGTCCACATGTTCGGTACACTTAGGAGGACATGTTGAGAGTATCAGTCTCACATCGGAAAACAAATGACCATGCACGTGCTTACAAATAAATAGATTACTTTCCATATTGTTCATTAATTTTACGGAAAAACTGATTTTTTTTGCATATATAAAAATACATATAGTATAAATATTCTGCATGATGTAAACAAAAAATTCAAAACAAAATTGTAACAAAGATCCTCTCATGGTGGTCATGGTGGTTGGTGACCAAATCCACCATTACTTTCATGTCCTCCTCGAGATTCTCACATTCTCATATTTCTTGAAAAAAGAAGACGATGTTTTTGTAATTTTACTGAATGGACAAGCGCAGGGAATGTTGGATTCCTTATGGTCTCAAGCAAGGGGTTTCCCTGTTCCACATACATACTGACCGTTTTGTGTCCAATATTTGAGAAAAATTCAATAAATATCACCGGATAAAATTAAAAAAAATGAAATAACACCGGTCTCTAGGTAAATGATATGTATGACTCATAGAAATTTGGTTCTATTTGTAGGAAAGTTTATAATATTATTCAGCATTTTATTTTTTGTTTTCTTGATTACCCAATTAACGCTCATAATCGCAGAAGATACAAATTTATTGCTTTATTTTTAATTTTTTAATAATATTTATCATGCAATGGGGATTATGAGATTATCTTTACAATAGAGAGATTATGTCATGTATCAATTTTAATCTCATTCTTTGTCTATCTTTTTTATCACGCAATTAAAAAAGTAAAATAATTGCGATAAAGATTTACCCTTACAGTTCTAGAAACAACCAATTTTCTTGCAAGGATCCGAGTACCAAATGGTCCAGGAATGGACGGCCATAGTTAATCCTTGAGATCTAATGGCTTATGGAAATAGAGAATTTTTTTACTAATTTAAATCCAATGTAAAAACGAAAAAGTAGTGTGCATAGTTTCCCAAAAAAAAGAAAAAGAAAAAAAAAGAGTACTCTGCATTGTGACGAATGAGTGGAAGAGCCCTCCATAAACTTGTAAAGGCTGTAAAAGCAATAGGCCATGCATGTGGTATCGTGATGAATGGCTCAGCATGGGGTCCTCTACGAATTTACATATTTTTTAGTGGTCTTTTTGGGACTGTTTTTGGATTGGTGTTTGTCAAGCTGACTGTAGGGGAAATGATCCAATAAACTTGTATTTGGAAACCAAGTCCAAATACATACATGCGCTTGCCTTGGCCCTTGGGCTTAATGTTGGTGTTCTGTTCTAGCATTTTTCTTTCGGATGTAAAAGTGCAAAAACTTAGTCATGTGTTATTATAGTATAGTGATATTCATATTCACTTTTAAGTGAGAGGTCTTTCATTTTGTTATCGTCAAAAACGAATTTGAACCAAATTATTATGACTTGTCCATTATGAAATTTAGCTCACTCTCACACTCGTTAGTATAGGTAATGCTAAATGTAACAAAGAACTTGAACACTCAAATTCGACTCACGTAAATAAAAAAAATGATCGACTTAGTTTGATACCTAACTGTCCCATTAGATAGCGTAGCCTAAATATACCACTCACCATGTTTTCTTTATTTTGTGCAAGAACAAATAGAGAAAGAAAGCATATTTGGGCTCAAACAACTTTATCTAATTCAAGCAAGGAAGGAAGAGGACATTTATGAAAAACGGAGCCGAGGTTTGTGAGTATCTGCTCACCTCGGGCTTTCAGTTAGGTCCATGTGCAGAAAGAAACTCGTACAAGGAAAAAGTCAGTGGAATCTTCGCCATATATTTATTTTAAAATTTCGCGGGGTTTTTGTAGTAAGACTTGCTAATGCCTTGAAAGTCTTTACATGCCATCAAAAATAGTAGCTCCACCGATTTCTATCTGACTCGCTTCAACCTCTCTCTCTCTCTCTCTCTGAAAGAAGCAGAAGCATACAGTCACTCCCTCTCTCTATAAATTGGAGCAGAAGCATACAGTCACTGCCTCTCTCTATAAATTGGAGCAGAAGCTCCCCATTAATCACCACTAATCTTCTCAATCACCCTCCCCTCTCTCTCTCTTTCTCTCCCCCCCCTCTCTCTGTGTGTAAAGACAGCAGAAGCACAGTCACCTCTCTCTAAATTGGAAGCCGAAGCCCACTCACCTTCAGGCAATCACCCTTCCCTCTCCCTCTCCCTCCGACCCCTCCAGATGATACCACATGGCTTCACTTTTGGTGCTCATAACCTTCTTGTTGCTCCGGCTCTGCACTGTCCAAGCAGTGGTTCTAACGCTGCGGCCTGCAGTTTCCCCCATTTATCCGATCGACTTACACCAGGTTCGCATACGGGATCACGTAAGACACGTGAAAATATTCAAACATGTTGCCGGCAGCGGGGTCAACATATCGATGTCCTATGATGTTGTGTTTTATCTCCCAGCTCCTGCTGTAAAAATTCTTTTTCAAAGTAATTGCAATATACATAATTATATTAAATGAAATTGAAGGTTGTTTGAAGTTAATGTGATGAACTTTGTATCGTTTCAGAATGGTGTTACTACTTGGGAGATTGCATTTCAGAAATCTAAGGGACCGGTCACAATCTTTGGAGGTTAGATCCGAATTATTACCTGGTTGTCGAGTTTTAAGGGAAAACACACTTGCTGTTTGTGACATTATATAGTATGATGTTTTTTCTTCTTCCATTGCAGATATTATTCTCAAAGATAAGATAATCGAATACGATTTAGCACGACAGCGCTTGGGATGGCCAACCCGAGATTGTACGTTTATGAATCTACATGAACTGTTTTTTGTTTTTCTGATTTCCGCTAGACTTTACGCTGATCATGTTTTAAAATTAATCTTTCTCAGGTTCCTTGCCTATGGATGGATGTGAACGTAAGTTTTGGCAAAAATGAAGGCAGTAACTTGTTAAGGAACGGATGTACGAACTTGCTAGTTGGATTACTGGAGGTGCAATTGTATTGGATTTTATGTAAATAAACCTCAAAAGTTATAAAATTTCCACTTTCTGTTGTTGAATCTGTCTGTTTGCCTCTGCCCACTTCTGCTAATAATACTCATATACTGTTGATCTTAACCAAAATAAATTGAATTAGTTGGAATCAGGTGGGACTTATCTTCAAAACAGTTAGAGGTAGTTGGAGTTAAAAGGGTAAAAATGTAAAACTGTGCAACACAGTCTCTATATAAGTATAGTCTTAGAGACTTAGAGACTCATGATGTAATATTTCCTTTTACTCAGAATATATGATTGAAAGCTCTCTCTCCACTTCTTCGATTCCTTTAGTTTCTTCTTCTTTAAGATTTCTGTAATTCAATAGCGTTAATAGATCTTGCCATCGATGTACACTTCACAGTCGCGGACCGAATCTTCAATTTCATTAAGAAAGTAATTTGAGGAGGAAAAGAAAAGATGATGAATATATCGATTGAAAAATCGGATTGGAGTGTTGATTGCAGTAAACACTCCAATGTGAATGTTATGGGATCAATAATCGTAAAGGAAGAAAAGAGGGAGAAGTAGAGAGAAAAGGGGAAAGGAGATGAACTAAAACATTTATATTTTCATTCATAATCCTTCAAAAGAGTAAAAGAGACTAAATACATAGAGCCTGAGCAATCTACAACCCGAAATATGTGAATGGGATAACTATACTAAATGGAATAGGCCCAATAGAATGAGGAACCTAACAACTCCATCCCGCCCCGAAAATAGGCTTGTATTCAAGCCTTAAGGGTAAGTAACTGAGCAGGACTGAAGCACCTGCCCCTGATGATTCCAATCTGTTTTTTCTGCTGCCCAGTTTGTATAGAAAACCAGAATGATACCGGACTTAATTGAATCGCTCAATTCACCAAAGCTCAAGTGGCAAGGTAGCCAATGATTCCATAGCCCAAGCCAGAAGAATAATACCAATCCATTCATTAATGGTACCATGGAGTGTAGCTATCTACTCAATTTCCTCACCCCACAAGCACTGGGAGTAAAGGAGGAGACTTGGGCTTGGTACCACTACCAAGCTTCTTTTGTAAAAGATAGAATGGACAGAAGGAGCAAGTAAATTCACCTTGGTGAGCAAGGTCAATTGACTAGGGTGTTTGTGGTTGCTCTTTTCAATGGTTTGTGTAATCTTCCTTATCCTCTTGCTCAACATTTTCTCACAACCATGTATATTAGATGCAAACCCATTCCGCCAAAACCAACATTCTTTGAAAGTGTTTATCAAGTGCTTCCATGGGTATAGCAACAGACTCTTTCCAAATTGATGCAATGAGCAACCATTGAAACATTATGTGTTAATCTACTTGTGTGAGTGAGGTTAACCTGTTGACCTGAACGTATTGCCTTTAGGTTTCATATTATGCTAGTGATCGAGAAATATCGATCATCTATTTAGAATGAAATTTGCTAAATGTTGTACTGTTGTCACCAACTTTTGCACTCAAACGCCACAAGTTGAATGATTAATTATTATTTATATGTTTGCTAGGATAAGGAAAAGATGTCAATTTATTCATATGTTTATCGAATTACAACCCTTGTGCTTTAGTAGCACAATTATTCCAAGAACATCAGTGAACTCTCAGTTAAGGGTTTCCTTCTTCAGAAATTGACTTGGTCTGAAATTCTGTTGAACAGTGGCAAGTCTCCTTGATGCACTTGCAGTGATAACACAACTTGTTGCAATCCTTAGCGACTTTGCATGAAGGGTCGTACTGGAATTTTGCTTCGACCACAAATTGTACATCTACATAATATTTACTTGGTTATTAACTAGAAAATATATATGCATGTGGAAAAGATAAGAAAAAGATGGAGAAAAATTGTAAATAAATGTATGCATGGTTAACTACTATTTTATATTAGCAAAGAATTGATATTCTATTATTCAATTGGATTCACCAAAGCGAATATATTTTTTAGAAACAAAGCCGTGAGAACAGTAACTACAAACTAAAGAAAGTTGGTGAGAGAACCCATCCGCAACAAAGCCATCGAAGGCAACAAAGCCGTCGAAGCAAATCCATGAGAGCTGGTGGTGTGAACACCCGCACCAAAGCTCTACATGCTTCCTGCGTCAAAACGCGTTCATGGAAAGTGGCAACATATCCGAAATCATAAGGTTTTGAGGAAATCCATGGAGGTGGAGGGTGGGAAAAATGGGGAAGGGAGAATGGAATTGATGGCTGAGGATTTTGGAAGTTAAAGCATAGATCGAAGACGATGAACGAGAAAATGACAGACACGTGTCATTTTCCCACTCTTCATCCGGTGTCCACGTCTTTGATCGAACGCCCCATATAAACCGACACCCTGCCATCTCCAACCCGTAAGCGAACTTGTCCATCTGATCATCCAACAATGGCATTTGTGTTCGACATTTGGATTAGAAACTTTCTTTTGTTTTGGTTGTTTGGAGAGTGCTACAATGCTGTGGCTGGGGTTTGGAGGAGGCGAGGCAGAAGGGAAGACGGGAGAGAGAGAGAGTTAGCTTTTATATTTTTATTTTTTTACTTTCTCTATGTTTGTATTTATTTTAATTTTGAATTTTTAAGCCACATGACATTTAGTTAACAAAAATATGGAGCCCACAAAGACCACATCATCAAACTAACGGAAAATCTCACGGTGTTACCGTGTTAGTATGGAGGGACCAATGCTCTACAATTTGTTAAGTTCAAGAACCAAATCTAATGAATTTTAAGTTTAAGGACCAAAACTACATTTCGATCATAGTTCAGGACCATTCCTTCAATTTCCTCTTAAGTTTAACTCCATGCGTAAACAAAAGAAGTAAAGGTAAAAAAATTTAGCTGAATTAGATTGCAAATATGCCTAAAATAATCAGGTGTTTAAATCTAGTAAGATATGAACTAAAGATAATTTTTATTTAATTATTGAAGTACTCTTGCTTTCCATTTTCCAAACCTACAATCAAACTATAGCTGAAAATGTAAATTATTTTCTATAAATAAATTGTTTACCGAAGGCTAGATTCAACGAATGAAATGCATCATGAATTTTCTATACTATATATTAATACTTTCTATAGCCATTATTTCTTACTGCATCTATTATTTACGGTAGTACTATCCGTGCATCCATTTTTATTTTGCACACCATTCTCTTAATTTTCAATCGTCGGATTATCGAATAAAATTCAATAAGATAAGAATAATAAAGACGTGTGAGATATAAAAATAGTTGCATGAACATCATTATCCCTTAGAGAAAGACCAAATGATACATCGATTTCTTGTTGCAGCTAATACTTCCGGGATAAGAATCAACAGTTTCCAAAGGAAGGGTCCCGATTCATTTTGTTTTTAAATTTCTTTTACAAGTTCAACTTGGAAGCTACGGTTACTGCTGCTCTCTCTCTTGTTTCAAATGGCTAGATTGATGTTTTTTCAATTTGGCCGTTGCTCTCTTTTTTTTTTTTTTGCTTTTTCATTATTCTTATAAATACTAAATTCATCTAACCAAGTTTACCACAACTTCATTTTATATACTTATTATATATAATTTATTTTGCTTAGTTTGCTGATTTAGTTTATCATCAATGGCAGGTTCAAATGAGGCTTCAAACAAAGGTGAAAATTACTCAATTTATGAAGATGCTGCTTGATGTCGTGCTTATACAACGATTAGTGAAGATCCTATCATTGGGAATGACCAAGCTTCGATTTGATGACATTATGAAAACACGTTGTAGAGGTATTAAATGGGATAAGCCAATATTGTAGCCATTTCCTGAGGCCTCACTTAAGGCTATTTGACGTTAGGACTTCACCCACGTTTTTTTTTTTTTTTTTGGCACCAGGCAGCAGACCCGTACTGTAGCAAACTGTGAATCTGGATCGTCGGATTTGCCAAATCCAACGGTCCCTTTATAACTTGTCTATTAAAAATTCAAAAAAAAAAAATATATATATATATATATGTGTGTAAAAGACTTCTTCTCTAAGCGGCACAACCTGGACTCTTGGATTGGATAAAAAAAAAAGCCATCCGACGGTCCATATGAATTCTATTATTAAAAAATGTTTAAAAATTATAAACAAATACAAAAAAAGTGCAAAAAAAATAATATTAAAACTAAGAGAATATGAACCGTGGCATGACTGGGACAAGATTGTAATTTTAGATAATAACATCTGGCTAGACATGATTGGTTAAAAGTCTTACTCGAAATTAAACGTAATATTAATTTTTTTTCTTCTATGCAAAGTAATTTTTTAATGTCAAATGCCCCGGCAATTCAATTAGGGGTAGAAATACACTGTTTACTGTTGACTTGATCAATGTGCTATTCTAAATTATCTGGTGTGTCACCATTTGTTCTTCGTATCAAGTCGGAATTCACATGACCAAATAATTTTGATCCTGATGCACAAATCAAATTTCATGAAAAAGTAAGTGGTATTTTTTTCCATTGGTATTTCCATTCTTGGCTGACAGGCCGTATTTGAACACCTCACATAATATCTTCTACCTGTATGTGAATGCTGCTCCACCGGTGAAATGTAAAGTTACGATGCTCTATACTTTTCTCTCTTTAAATGGCAAAACAAAAAATGAAAATATATGGACATGCAGAAGTAAAAGCTCTTGAAAAAACCATACATAATTAAAAAAGTTCTTGTTCCGAATCTGCTCGAACAAAACTGAAAAACACCCACATGATTGTGGATTGAGAGAGCATGTGAAACTTATATGTCTTCTAGTAGTTTAAAGTTATATACAAAATTTTGAGAGTGAAAAAAACTTCACTATTAATTTTGTGAATCGATCACTCTCACTAGCCACAAACTATTGCCTTGTATTGCATAGAGAAATATAAATTGAAGACAGAGCCAAAATCTAAGTGCCAAAATATCTTTTAGATTGTCAACCCTCACTTTGACCTTTGAGATTTAAACCAATAGAAGTGACCTCTTAAATTATCCACCATCAATTGTTTCGATCTTTCAGTGAAAAACTCTGTTAAATTGAAGAAACCACCCGTTCAAGTGGAAGGGTTGATTTGATAAAATATCCTTAATTTAATGGAGATCGTTTACGGAATGACTAAAATGATTGACGGTGAACAATCTCAATGACCACTTTTATCGATTTTAAATGTTAGGGACCAAAATGATGAGTTAGTCCACATGATAATATATAATTAAATTTTTAGAACTCAGTTATATGTCACATCATCGCATAACATAATTTTTAACATGATATGATGGAGGACCACCTTGACTGACGACCCTCATTTTCAAGATATAGATCAATTTTTAAGTTCAAGTGTCATATTGATGAAGTGGGTCACTTTAAGTGAGCATTTGTGGCAACAATCCTATTTTCATTCATGGCCAAAACAATGAATTATATCAATGGGAGAGTATTATTAAAAGCAACCAATTTTTTACAAGGATCCGAGTACCAAAACCAAGCGCTCCAGCAACAGTGGTCATAGTTAATCCTTGAGATCTAATGGCTGATGGAATTAAAGAATTTAACTAATTTAAATCCGTTGCACTTATACCACTTTGTACTACGGTTTAGTGATATTTTTCTTTATGTGAAAGTCTTTAAATTCGGTTTTCATCAAAGATAATTTAAACCATATTATTACTAATTCATTACAAGATTAAATTAAAAAATTAAAAAAATCCATTGCACTCATAATTGTAAAAGCAATCTGCATGCATGTGATGAATGATTCACATCACGTGGTGAGGCCCCCCATACAGTAACTTTTTTTTTTTTTTTTTACTGTTTTGGGTTTGGTATTTTCAGGGGGAATGGATTAAGGATCCACTAAACTTGTATTCCAAATACATACATCCGTTCGCCTTGGCCCTTGGGCTTAACGTTGTGTTCCTTTAGTGCAGAGAAAATGAAATTTGAGAAATTGGAAGCTAAATACAATGTACATATAGGTAAACAAACCATCAATACTACAATCTAGTATTACTTTGTTGAAAAGTGTGAATACTAATAACTTAATATTACGATCTGGTGGTATTCTGTTTATTTTTTAAGTGAGAGACCTAAAGTTCGATTGAATCAATTCTCACCAAACGCAAATTCAAACCAAATTATTATGATAGTCCATTGTAAATCATATTGAATGTAGAATATGATTGTAGTAAAAACTAAAGATATGCAAACCCTCAGTTTTGACTAATCACATGAATGATGAAGACAATCAACTTATATTTGTATTATGTTCAATATCTAATCATACATTTCAACTAGACAGCGTAGCCTAAATCTATTGCGTTATCTTCTATTTTTGTGTAAGAAAAAAAAGGGAAAAAAAGCATCTTTAGCAAGGGAATGAAGAGGACATTTGTGAAAAATGGGGCCGAGGTTTGTAAGTATCATCTGCTCACCTTCGGCTTTCAATTAGGTCCATGTACAGTCATTTACTATTTCCCTTGTAAACTTGCTGAAACTCAAACCCGTTAAAGAAAAAGAAGAAACTGATAGGAGCATATTCATGCGACTTAAATGGCTTGTTCTCGTGCATTTACGTTATGTTTCTTTAGTTATTTTAGTACTTTAAGCTATTTTCGTGTGTTTGTAGGTCCAAAGGGCTAAAGGAGCAAAAAGATGCATTTTGGAGACTTTTGGAGCACTTTTGGGCTAAGGACGGATAGCTTATGCTTGAAGCCAAAGTGTTGGACGAAATTGAAGACCTAATTGGAGCCAAAGTGTTGGAACCTTGTTCTCTTTAGTTTTAGGACATTTAAACCTTTCCTAATCCCAATCATGCCATGCATAACACACATCCATTCTAACACATTGTCATTGCACATGCATTTCCTTCATTAGTTAACCCACATGCACTTATCACTTATCATCACCACATATCATATCACTTAATCACTTATCACTTATCATCACCACTTAACCACTTATCATATCATAACCACATATCATATCACTTATCACTTATCACTTAACATATCATCCACCTACTTCACCTACAACATCCACCTACTTCACCTACAACATCCACCTACTTCACTTACAACATCCACCTACTTCACCTACAACATCCACCTACTTCACCTACAACATCCACCTACTTCACCTACAAATGACATAGCCATATGTTCCCTCCACTACTCCTATAAATACCCTTGCATTCATTCATTCAAAAACATCTCATTTTCATACACAACACACCACAAACACTTCCATTCCTTCTATTTGCCGTGAGTTCCCTTGTAATCCAAAAACCATCTTTCCATTTCCATCACTCCTCACTCCATTCCACACTTCCATTCCCCCAAACCAACTATCCTTAGAACCATATGCTACAACAACGAGGAAGAGAAGAAGACCTAAACGTTCATACAATTCAAGTTTGAGTTGTTGGAATGTTTAGGCGATTCTTTGATTTCAATGTTTCATTTTAATTCTCTTTGTTTTGTACGTATAAGGAATGGAAGAGAAGAGTGCCTAAACGGCGCCAAAATTTGATGCGTAATTTTACTTGACACTCAAATTAAACCCTCGTTTGACAATTGTAGTAGAATGGATAAGTGAGGGATCGTTCTAGACCGGGGATTAGGAGGGCTTGCTAAAACCTTCTAAATTGACTTAAAAACATAAAAACTAAATTAAAATACTCTTAACAAGATTACTATGACTCAGAAAGGCTTTGAAAAACTCAAATTGTCTAAAACAATCAAATTGACTCAAATAGAAGCTAGAACTTGATTTAGACGAATTTGCAATTGTTTATGACTCCAAAAGCTTAAAGATACAAAAATAAAACAAATACGAATGATTAAGACTTAACAAAATAGGGGGGGAATTGTGGTTGGACGATATTAAATTAAAAAGACAGAATATAATTAAAGGCAAAATGTAAATATGAATGTGATAAAAATATGGATGATGGAATAGCTAAGGGGTTTAGTTCCTCATAACTTTGAAATCAAAGAAACACCTAAACATTCCAACAACTCAAACGTGAATTGTATGAACGTTTAGGCACTCTTCTCTTCCCTTCTCATACGTACAAAACAAAGAGAATTAAATTTAAACTTTGAAATCAAAGAAACACCTAAACATTCCAACAACTCAAACTTGAATTGTATGAACGTTTAAGCACTCTTTTCTTCCTCGTTGTTGTAGCACAAGATCTAAGGTGAGCTTAAGGGCTTTAGGTGTATGTGGAATGGAGTAGGGAGTGGTTGGAGATGGAAGAATGAAGGAGAAAGGGAAACTCACGGTTAGGGAAAGAATGGAAGTGTTTGAGGGGTGTTGTGTGTGAATGAGATATGAGATGTGTATGGAAGAGTAAGTGAATTTTGAGGAGTGTTGGATGCTTATTTATAGGTGAAATGGGGGAACAAAAGAGGGAATATTGCAGCTAGGAGGGGATGAATGATTATGGGTGCATGTGTTTGGAATAATGAAGGGGGAATGTATGTAATAAAACAACTAGGAAAAGTTATGAAAAGCTGGAAATGGGAGTGGGAACTCACGGCAAAGTGTTTTGGGGATGGTTCTTTGTGGTTGTGATGCATGTGATTACATGTGTTGATTGCTAAGGTGTGTGATGATGAGTGTAAGTGGAATAAAGAATGAATGAAGGCATGTGAATTAGGTGGGAAAGAGGTGGAAATGGAATGTTATGCAATGATAATGTCTTGTAAAGATACTAATAAATAATGCATGTAGGGTTAGGAAATAAAATCATAACTTAAAGGGGGAAGATTAAAGGGTGTTGAAAGGTTTTGCATGGCTTTGAAGTGATTGTGGATTGGGCTAGAGTTTAAGTACATGAAATGGACCCAAATTGCTCCCCCTTGCATGGCAAGGAATGGTGTTTGTGTTAAGCCCAAGGCAAGGTGAATGTAATTGGGTTAGGGCCATTGTTTTGTGTCTTCAAGTGCATACAAGGCCTTCAAATTCGTCCATCCTCTTGGCTCCATGGATAAGCTATCCAATCCATGCCCAAAAATGCTCCATCCATGCCCAAAAATGCTCCAAATGGCCTCAAAATGCACTTTCTTGCTCCCTAGGCCCTTAGAACCTAAAAACACACAAAAGAAGCATAAAGGACTAAAATAACGAGAGAAACATAACGTAAATGCACGAGAACAAGCCATTTAAGTCGCATGAATATGCTCCTATCAAATACCCCCACACTTAGCTTTTGCTAGTCCTCGAGCAAAACAGAATAAAAACAAATAAACAAAACGACACTAAACACGTAAAACACAACCTAAACCTTCCAACAACCGTCTTAGGGATTTCCAATGCACATGACAAGTTAAAAATCATCATTCTCACATATTTTAGTCATCTTCACACTTAAGTACATTCTTAATCATAGTCACCATATACTAGTTCACAATTAAGCATTTAAAACCATGTTTTGAATGTAGTAACATGCCTTAGAGAATTTGCTCAATTCCTTACAAGATATGAACTCGATTCTCACTCAGATTTTCTGACTACACACCCTAAACTAGATATATGTGAGAAGATTGATGTAAACATAAAAACGAACACTCACATATATGTATTTCAAAGGAAGCAATTTCTGGAGTTAATAAGCATGTTTAGATATGATCTCATGAATGGAATGCTACTACTTAGATGCGAGAACCAGTGACACCATAAGCTCATACCAAGTTCAAACTCCACAAATTGAAATACACAACACTCAAGATAGAAGTCAAGGGTTGTAACGGGGCTTGGGGTATGTGGATAACAAAGAAGGGATATGGAAAACAAAGGTTCTTAAAGAAATAGTGAGCAAAGCATTTGAATCAACTTAGAATTCACTTTTGAATGAAAACTCAACTTTTGAACAAAAAAGGGAGAATTTAGACAATTTACGCCCAGAATTGGTGTTTTGGAACCTTTCTTCAATCACTTATTCTTTTTTTTTTTTTTTTTTTTTTTTTTTTTTTTTTTTTTCTTTTTTTTTTTTTTGAATCTCAAAACATAAACACTTAAACATTCTCTCCCCCACACTTATTTTCTTTCATAATGTAACTCAAAAGGAATTCAATTAAGTCATGCTCACTATCTTTTAAGAACAAGGATGGGGATTGTCCTAAACTAGGCTAGGTGAGGAAAAAGTGGGTTAACAAAGAACATGGGCTAACACGGCTCAACGGGGGTACAACTTACAACATATACGAAATATGGGAAGTGAGGCTATTTGGCTATGGTGGCAACTACACAACTTCATCTTGAATATGTGTTATGCAAATCAATAACATGCTTTGAATGAAATGGGCATGAGTTCTAGCATTTGGAACTATATGATGAAACGCCTTCTAAGTAGTAACCAAGCAAAGAATAATGAGATCATGCAACGACTTTAGAAAACAAGAAATCACAGATTATACTCTCCAAAGAACGTTATAGGCTCAAGTCTCTCAGGGTTGTAGCATTTGTTTGAGTTCTTTCCTTCAGGCATGTTACAAAAACTAAATTTTCTTTTATGATTGCATGTGAAGTCATACATTATAACCATAACCAAGCATATACCAAGAGTAAATCAAACTTTTCTATATGTTAATAACTCTTTTTAACAGTCATGCAATTACAAACCAAATCCTTATTATTGTGTTGGAAGGTATCCTAAGACACAAACACACACACAAAAACAACTTTAAAACAACTCTTTTTGGGTTTTTCAAAACAATTTTTTCAAATTTTTATGGGATTTTCGAATTTTTAAGACAAAACACACTAAAACAGTTTTAAAACAGTGAGAAACAACATGTGAAGTGATAGGTGAATAAATCCCACGAATTTGCATCAAATATACTTAGTTACCCCCCCACACTTAAATCAAACATTGTCTTCAATGTTTTAAGCATAGATTCACACAAAGCATAAGTAAATACACAAAAAGCACTTAAACATACTAAACATGGCATAATGTAATTAACAAAGAGAAGAGTTTAGAGACGCAAATCTGGTTATAGAGTGTAAATTCCATCTTCTCCTTGGTAATTGCATTGAGGCTTTTGATCTTTGTGATTCCACAGGCTTACTCTTGAACTGGTTTCTGCCCATCGTTGATTTTCCTTTGTGCTACTTCTTGAACTGGGCAGCAGGATGGTTCTTTTGGTCTCCCCCGAAGGTCTGAGCTTATCCCTTTTATCTGTTTCTTTGTTCAATCTTTCCAATTCGTATTGAAAAGGGTTGGAGGATAACTCAGCCTATGTTTGTCTCCACATGCTTCAATGTATCATTTGCACTTGCCTTACTCGCTCCCCTTTGCAGAAGTGGTCCCTTCTCCGGAAGTGTATCAACCGTTGAAGATGACTACTCGAGAGCAACGCTAGGTAAGCAATCAGGAATAGATTCCAGGCAGTTGGCTCCAGAACGGAAGACTGACTCCAAGTGCCGGCTGATTGCTTGTTTTACTTTGCCATGCGAGTAAGAACAAGGACAAAGAAAAAGACAGGGAAAGAGCATGATATGAGATACTTTTGCTTTTGACCTTGATGATATGAGATACCTTTGCTTTTGAAGAAGCGGTGAATGAATCAGCACATGTATTTGTTGTGCTGTTTCCTCCTGGGTCATATGTACTCCAGGCATCTGGTATCATCTTTGGGGAAGAAGAAAGAATTGAGTCTTTCGAAAGGCTTTGCTGGGAGTACGCCCTCAGAGGTGAGAGAGAGTTGGGCATTTTTCTTCAGGTTTGCCCTGCCATAAAAGACGAAGGTCGACATATATAGAGATAATATCAAGTGGTGGTATTTTTTACCTTTGTCGACAAACGTTTTGATCCCGCAAATCTGGCTTTTTGAAATAGTGGCGCCTCTTCGATCTCTGAACACGCCTCTTCGATTTCTGAGCAGGCGCCCCTTCGATTTCTGAACGACGCCCCTTCGCTTTCTGAACGACACGTGGTAGTGCAGATGCGGCTCCTTTTGACAAAGCTGCACGCGTCTTCTGAAAAGCAGAGAAAGCGTCGCCGAACTTTGCGCTTGTCGGCTAAAGACGTGTAATTGAGATGATGGCCTCCACGTGTTATCAGCTTTGTCAGATATCTTTTGACAAAGCTGAACGCGTTTTCTGAAAAGCCGCGAATGCGTCGTCGAAATTTGCGGAGGAAAATCCGGATCTCTGAATCGGTGGACGCGTCGCCATGGCTTTTTATGGAGCTATCGATCACCCCAACAAATACACTCTGAAGAAATCCCATTCTTGAAAAATCGACTCCGGCCCTTTGAGAATTAACTCCATCCACCCCTTGAACACTTTTGAAAAATGGCAAACTCATCGAACCTTAGCTTGGAATTGAGCCTTAGCAGTGATGCGGGCGCGCCGCGTCAAGGTAACGTATGGCGCCCTTCTTTCTTTTCTTCTAACGGTCCTCTCACAGGTGAAGACTCCGTGATGCAGGACGCCACAACAGCTACAATAGTAGCTAGGAACCTCCTCACTCCGAAAGATAGTAGGCTGCTGTCAGGACGGTCCGATGAGTTGGCCGTTCAAGAGTCCCTCGCACTTAGTGTTCAGTGTGCGAGTTCTGTGTCCAACATGGGCCAACGCCTGCTTGCCCGGTCCCGCCAAGTGGAATCGTTGATGGCAGAGGTGGAAAGTCTTAAGCAGGAAATCAAACAGCTTAAGTACGAGAATAGAAGTTTGCATGTGCTTGCAAATAACTATTCGGCGGGCATGAAGAGGAAGCTTGATGAGCTGCAAGAATCTGAGGGTCGAATTCACAGTGACCGTCAAAGGCTTGCGTCTTATCTCCAGAGGCACCTTTTTCCTGGGTCATCCAGCGCTTGGCCAAGTATTGAGGCCTGGAATGCTCTAGCTCCGATGCCTCCCGCTCCGATGCCTTCCGCTTCGATGCCTCCCGCTTCTATGCCTCCCGCTTCTGCGCCTTCCGCTTCTGCGCCTCGTAGTGGGACTTCAAGCAAACACCCTTTGTGAAGCACCATCTTTCTTTGTTTAGCAGTGCCTATCAATAAATCAAACATTTTCTCAATGTTACAATCATAGACTCACACAATTAATAAACAAACAAACAATAACAACTAAACAACCTAACAAGGCAGAAACGAAATAGCAACAAAGAAAAGAATTTTTTTTTTTTTTTTTTTTTTTTTTATCAAATTTTCGAAGTTTTATACCAAGACACTATAAAACACACTAAAACACTCTAAAAACGCTTAAAACATCAAGAAACAACATTCTAAGTGAAAGGTGAATAAATCCCACGAAATTCATGCAAATACAAATTGTTTACCCCCCCCACACTTAAATCAAACTTTGTCCTCAATGTTTTAAGCAGAAAGTCACAACAGAGCAAGCAAATAAACAAATTCGAGAAAGAAAGCAAAGTAAAGGCAGTAAAGAGAAAGAAAGGAATAAAAATAAGTCTCTTAAAGGGGTTTCCAAGTTCTTCTCTATTCGGATGCATGGGTTGCCTCCCACGAAGCGCTTTCTTTTACGTCTTGCAGCCGGACGGTACCTCCGTTTAAGCTTGACTAGGTTCCACGGCATGGAGGGGTACCTCCTCCACGACATGCTCCTCAAACATCTCGTAATAGGGCTTCAATCGATGCCCATTCACTTTGAATTCTTGCTGCGTCCTTGAACTTTTGATTTGCACTGCACCATGAGGGAAAACATTAGTAACAACAAACGGGCCAATCCATTTAGAACGCAACTTACCAGGAAACAAACGTAGGCGAGAGTTAAAAAGTAACACTTTCTGCCCAACTGTGAAGGTCTTGGTTCGAATCATTTTATCATGGAATGCTTTGGTCTTGGCTTTGTACATCCGGGCATTCTCATAGGCTTCATTCCGAATCTCCTCAAGTTCATTCAATTGGAGCTTCCTATGAACTCCCGCTGCATCTATGTCCATGTTGAAAATCTTCACGGCCCAATGTGCCTTGTGCTCTAACTCTACGGGCAAATGACATGGCTTACCATAGACGAGCCGAAAAGGTGACATCCCAATGGGTGTTTTGTATGCCGTACGATATGCCCACAGTGCATCATCTAAACGTAAGCTCCAATCCCTCCTTGTTGGTCCAACGGTCTTCTCCAAAATTTGTTTGATTTCTCGGTTAGACACCTCGGCTTGGCCATTTGTTTGAGGATGGTAAGGTGTGGAGACCTTATGGTTGACATGGTACTTTCTTAGCAACGCCTCAATGGTCCGATTGCAAAAGTGAGACCCTCCATCACTTATGATTACTCTCGGCATTCCAAACCTAGCAAAAATGTTAGTTTTCACGAAATCTGCAACCACCTTAGAATCGTTAGTACGGGTGGCTTTTGCTTCCACCCATTTAGAAACATAATCAACGGCTAGCAAGATATAAGTGAAACCATAAGATGGAGGGAAAGGGCCCATGAAATCAATGCCCCAAACATCAAAAATTTCAACATTAAAGACAGGGGTTTGCGGCATTTGGTCCTTGGTACCTATGTTACCCATTCGTTGGCAACGATCACAAGACATACAAAAGGTTCTAGCATCCCTAAATATAGTCGGCCAATAAAAACCACACTCTAGAACCTTGAGGGCAGTGCGTTGTGTGCCAAAATGACCACCACATGCATATGTGTGACAAAAGCTTAGAATTGAGTGAAATTCAGAATCATGCACACATCTACGTACAATTTGATCTGAGCAATACTTCCACAAATAAGGGTCATCCCAAACATAGAAACGTGCATCATTTTTAAGCTTATCACGTTGGTGCTTGTTTAGTTCATTTGGAATTTGTTTAGCCACCAAGTAATTCACTAAATCTGCATACCATGGTTCACTTACCTCAATGGATAGCAGCTGCTCATCGGGAAAAGTTTCAGGGATAGGTACGGCATGTTCATGCTCCTCGCGGATCATTCGGCTTAAATGGTCAGCCACTACATTCTCGCTTCCTTTCTTATCCCGGATTTCAATATCAAATTCTTGAAGAAGAAGAATCCAACGGATAAGCCTCGGCTTTGCTTCCTTTTTCGTGAGCAAGTACCTCAAAGCTGCATGATCAGAATAAACGATTACTTTAGTACCAATTAAATATGAACGGAATTTATCTAAAGCAAAAACCACAGCTAGAAGTTCTTTTTCCGTCGTGGAGTAGTTCAATTGGGCATCATTGAGAGTCCGAGAGGCATAGTATATGACATGCGGCCGCTTGTCTCTTCTTTGTCCTAGAACAGCTCCTAATGCATAGTCGGATGCATCGCACATGAGCTCGAACGGAAGGCTCCAATCTGGAGGTACAATAATGGGGGCCGAGACTAGCTTCTCCTTGAGTTGGTTAAATGCCGAATTACACTCTTCATCAAACTTGAATGGCACATCTTTTTGAAGCAATCGGCAAAGAGGGTTGGACATCTTGGAGAAGTCCTTGATAAAACGCCTATAGAACCCTGCATGGCCAAGAAACGAACGTACCTCTCTAACCGAAGTAGGAGAGGGTAAGTGACGTACAAGGTCTATTTTCGATTTATCTACTGCAATTCCTTTTTCTGAAACAATATGTCCTAAAACTATACCTTGTTTCACCATAAAGTGACATTTCTCCCAATTCAAGACAAGGTTAGTTTCAACACATCGTTTCAAAATTAAGGTCAGATTATCCAAGCAATTATCAAATGAACTCCCAAATACACTGAAATCATCCATGAAAACCTCAATGATCTTTTCAACAAAATCGGAAAATATACTTACCATACACCTTTGGAAAGTGGCCGGTGCGTTGCATAAGCCAAATGGCATGCGACGATAAGCAAATGTTCCAAAGGGACATGTGAATGTGGTCTTCTCTTGATCATCCGGGGCTATCACAATTTGGTTATATCCAGAGTATCCATCAAGAAAACAGTAAAAAGCATGACCGGCTAACCTTTCGAGCATCTGGTCGATGAATGGCAAAGGAAAGTGATCTTTCCTAGTCATGGCATTTAGCTTCCGGTAATCGATACATACTCGCCATCCAGTCTGAATGCGTGTAGGCACGAGCTCATTCTCATCATTCTTGATAACAGTTACTCCGGACTTCTTGGGAACGACTTGAACTGGAGAGACCCAACGGCTATCGGAGATAGGGTAGATCACTCCGCAATCCAAAAGCTTGATTATTTCTTTCTTCACCACTTCCATCATCGGAGGGTTGAGACGGCGTTGAGCCTCTCGAGTTGGTTTAGCCCCCTCCTCAAGAAGTATACGGTGCATGCATGTGGTAGGGCTTATTCCTTTAATGTCGGCCAAAGTCCACCCTATGGCCGTTTTGTGCTCTCGCAGCACCCTCACAAGCTTCTCCTCCTCCATTGCCGTGAGACTTGATGAAATGATGACGGGCAATGTTTCGCTTTCTCCCAAAAACACATACTTCAAATGGTCCGGCAACGGCTTAAGTTCAAGCGATGGTGCCTGAACAACAGAAGGTAGCATCTTAGTGGAAACTGAATTGGAAAGTGAGAGTGGAACCTTACCATATTGTTGTGGCAATGACTCAAGGGCTGCCACAACCTCAATTATTTCTTCACTAGAACCCATTGCAAAGAATTCCTCCTCCTTGCCGTGGCCTTGCATTGGCCCAAATCCTTCATTTTTGCGCTCTATGGCCTTAGTGATGGTTGTTTCCAGGGCGTCCTCGTTCAATTCTTCAAGGTATACCTGCGCCAAAGAATCGATAACATCAATGGAAAAACAAGAATGGTCATCAACGGGATATCTCATAGTTTCAGAAATATTAAAATCAATCACTTCCCCATCGAATTCCATTGTCAAGGTGCCTTTGTATACATCAATCTTTGTTCGGGCCGTCTTCATGAATGGCCTACCAAGGAGAATCGGCAAAGATGTAGAATGGGCTGAATCCTCCATGTCTAGGACGTAGAAATCAGCTGGAAAAATTAAATGGTTCACCTGCACAAGCACATCTTCCAAAACTCCTTTTGGATACGCGTTAGAACGATCGGCCAATTGTATAATTACACCATCTTGTTTTAATTCACCCAAATTCATAGATGCATAAATAGAATAAGGCATGACATTTATGGATGCACCTAAATCAAGCATGGCATGTTCAAAACGATTATGTCCAATCATACAAGGAATCGTGAAACTACCGGGGTCTTTGCACTTGGTAGGCAGTTTACGTTGCAAAACAGCGGACACATTCTCGCTTACCTTCACTACCTCTTTGTTTGTCCTCCTTCTCTTTGTATTGCATAGGTCCTTGAGGAATTTAGCATACTTTGGAACCTGTTTGATTGCATCGAGAAGCGGTATGTTCACTTGCACCTTCCGGAACGTTTCAAGAATGTCCTTCTCGCTTTCTTCCTTTTTTTCTTGCATGAACCTGCGAGGAAAAGGTACATTGGGCAGATTAGGACGTGAAGTACATGAATTTGAACTTAAATTACCTGATTTGGCCGAGTTAGGGTGATCTGCCTCAGGTTGTGTCTTCTCTTCATCTACTTTCTGGGCAGATTTGGGATTGTTTGGCTCGGTCCCAACTTCTTTTCCACCCCTTAGGGTGATGGCCTTGGCGGATTCGAATCCTCCCTTTGGATTGACTGTGGTTGAGCTAGGAAGCTTTCCTTGCTCTCTAATCTGTCCAAGGAACTCAGAAATCTGCCCTATTTGTTTCTTCATATCCATCATCTCCTTCTCGTTATTTTCTATCCGGTTGTTTTGATTTTGCAACCCCTGCGAAATAGAGGTTAGTAATTGCATAGCTTGATTACTTTCCAAAGACGTACCTGAATGAGATGATGCCGAAGGTTGTTGGGATTGTTGGGGTGCATACGGCTTGGAATAAAAACCAGGGGGGTTTGGCCTAAATCCTCCTTGTTGGGCAGCTTGTTGTGGCTTCCTCCATTTGAAGTTTGGATGGTCCCTCCATCCGGCATTGTAAGTGTTCGAGTATGGGTTGTTTTGATTTTGTCCTTGGAAACCAATTGCATTGGCAGATTCCCAACCACCATTCTCGATTAGTTGAGGGCACTTGTTGGATGGATGCCCTTGAATTGAGCACACGCCACAAACTTGGTGATCTTGTGCTTTTGGACCAATCACAACCTGAGAAACAAGAGAATTAAGATTAGCAAGTTGTGATTGAATTTCAGAAATAGCACTCACCTCATTTATACTTTGTTGCCGTGGGGCTTCCCTTTGGCCTACTCCTTCATATTGTTGAGCGTTGAGCGCTCGGTTGGCTATGAGAATCTTGGCATCCCTTGGTGTTTTGTCCACCAATGCTCCTCCCGCTGATGCATCAAGCATTTGACGTTCGATAGGAAGGAGGCCCTCATAGAAATATTGAAGGAGAAGTTCCTCCTTCATTTGATGTTGAGGACATGAAGCTACAAGGCCCTTGAAGCGCTCATAATAAGCCGGGAATGTCTCACCATGATTCTGTTGAATACCACTAATTTTCTTCCGTAGGAGAATCACTCTCGAAGTAGGGAAGAATTTCTCCAAGAAAGCACGCTTCATACTCTCCCACGAAGTCACAGTTCCCGGGGCTAGTTCGTAGAGCCAATCTTTGGCCTTGTCCATAAGTGAAAATGGAAAGGCCTTCATCTTCAATATACTCCCATCCACATTGACGGGGGTCATGCTCGAACAAACCACCTCGAACTCCTTCAAGTGTTTGTTGGGGTCTTCCATAGACAAGCCATGGAACTTCGGAATATGGTGTAACAAACTGGATTTGAGTTCAAATTCCTCAGTCTTCCCCTCTGCAGCCGTGGGGTATTGGATACAAAGAGGCAATGCATTATCCAAACCCGAGGCCGAAAGCTCCTTGATGGTTCTATTATCTGCTGCCATGGCTTGTTCTTCTTCAAAAATCTGATCCGTGGGCTTTTCTTCTACACCTACTTCGTCTTCTTCAAGCCCAGGTTGTGGTGGAGGTTGTGGTGGAGGTTGTGGTGGCTCTTGTTGACTCCTCGTTCTCCTCAAAGTGCGTTCAAAATCACCGTCAAAGTCGGAGATGTTCTCTATAATAGGCCGAGAGCTACGAGTCATACACAGTACCTAAAAAAACAAGGAAACAAACAAACTAAGAATCTAAAATAAGAATGCACGAAAAACAAAATATAAAAATAAAGACAAAGGATTAGCAAAGTTGCTAATCCCCGGCAACGGCGCCAAAATCTCGCATCAAATTTTGGCGCCGTTGCCGGGGATTAGAAAATTTGCTAATCCCTTGGATTGTTTGTTTCTGTATTGTCTTTTAGATTTAGTTTTTTTTATTTGTGTTTTGTTTGTTAAGAACAAGATGGCACTTGATAATGCTTCTCTTTTGTCACAACTCATGGAAAGGTCCCAAATGCAAAGAGTTGATATATTTAATCTTCAATCAAGGAATAACGTGTTTTCCAATACTTACAATTCGGATTGGAGTGATCATTCAAACTCTATGTGGTGGGAACCTCAAAATGCTCAACAAGGAGGATATTGGCAGCCACCACAACCTCATATTCAATATGCCCAACCAAATTTATGTTCGTCAATAAATTATAATCAAAAGCTTGATGAATTAATTTGTTTGGTGCAGGGCTTACAAAATCAAGACAATGAGGCTCAACAAGAAGGATATTGGCAGCCGTATGAGGAGCTCTATTCAACGCCTATGCAGCCACCACAACCTGCCCAAAGTAATGTAGGTAATTCAAATGATAATGATACGATTTTTCAAATACTTACTACTCTGGAAAAGCAAATTGGGCAGATAGCGGAGTTCGAAGGACAATTTTGCGACCAAGGCGAACTCCCTAGTTCAACCATTGCAAATCAGAAGGGAGAATTTGAAACTGCCAAGGAAATCATGTTGAGCAGTGACAAGGAGGTTGGAACGGACCCTCAACCATCAAAATCAAATCACAAGGAAGAGGAATACACCCAACCCACGGAAAGGGTGGAAACACCTTTACCGGAGGCTCCTATTGCTCCTATGCCATCTAATACAGGTATGGTTGTTCCAAATTTCATTATTTTTAACCCTATTCCTTGCAGATTCATGACTTCCAAGGAAGAAGAAGGTGAAAAAGACATCTTGGAAGCCCTTCCAAAGGTGACAAGTAGGGAATGTCATGAATCCATCAAAGAGGACGTTCTTGAAACCACAAAATCCAAAAAAGTTAAATTTGATGACATTGGACAAGTAATAACCATCACTTGCAATCTGGCCAAGTCCAATATCCCTGAAACTTTCAAAGGAGTGGTATTTGTCATTGAGTTCTTGTCAGACAAAACAAGTAAGTATTTTTTTCCAAATTCCATTAGATTTTATACTAACTTGCTATTTTTTTTGAATCAGGCACCTACACTAGAATTCAAACCAATGCCGGTTCACTTCAAGTATCACCTTCCATTCAAGGACCAATTCCATGCCGTTTGATTTTATTTATGTTAATAAAAAATAAAAATAAAAAATAAAAAAATAAAAAAAAAAAATAAAAAAAAAAAGAGAGAAAAAAAAAAAGAAAGATACTAAACATGGAGAAAGGTGGAGCTTCACAAAGGTTGTTTGCGTGAAGTCCCACTACGAGGCGCAGAAGCGGAAGGCGCAGAAGCGGGAGGCATAGAAGCGGGAGGCATCGAAGCGGAAGGCATCGGAGCGGGAGGCATCGGAGCTAGAGCATTCCAGGCCTCAATACTTGGCCAAGCGCTGGATGACCCAGGAAAAAGGTGCCTCTGGAGATAAGACGCAAGCCTTTGACGGTCACTGTGAATTCGACCCTCAGATTCTTGCAGCTCATCAAGCTTCCTCTTCATGCCCGCCGAATAGTTATTTGCAAGCACATGCAAACTTCTATTCTCGTACTTAAGCTGTTTGATTTCCTGCTTAAGACTTTCCACCTCTGCCATCAACGATTCCACTTGGCGGGACCGAGCAAGCAGGCGTAGGCCCATGTTGGACACAGAGCTCGCACACTGAACACTAAGTGCGAGGGACTCTTGAACGGCCAACTCATCGGACCGTCCTGACAGCAGCCTACTATCTTTTGGAGTGAGGAGGTTTTTAGCTACTATTGTAGCTGTTGTGGCGTCCTGCATCACAGAGTCTTCACCTGAAAGAGGACCGTTAGAAGATAAAAAAGAAGGGCGCCATACATTACCTTGACGGGGCGCAACCGGATCGCTGCTGAGACTCAAATCTAAGCTAAGGTTCGATGAGTTTGCCATTTTTTTCAAAAGTGTTCAAAGAGAAGGGGTGGATGGAGTTAAAAATTTCACAAAGGGCCGGAGTCGAGTTTCAGGAATGGGAAATCTTCAGAGTGTGTATGTTGGCGGTGATCGATAGCTCTATAAAATGCCAAGGCGACGCGTCCACCGATTCAAAGAGCCGGATTTTCCGGCGTAAGTTAGGCGACGCTCCCTCGGCTTTTCAGAAAACGCGTTCAACTTTGTCAAAAGATTTCTGACAAAGCTGAAAACACGTGGAGGCCATCATCGCAACTACACGTCTTTAGCCGACAAGCGCAAAGTTCGGCGACGCTTTCTCTGCTTTTCAGAAAACGCGTGCAGCTTTGTCAAAAGGAGCCGCATCTGCACTACCATGTGTCGTTCAGAAAGAGAAGGGGCGTCGTTCAGAAATCGAAGGGGCGCCTGCTCAGAAATCGAAGAGGCGTATTCAAAGATCGAAGAGGCGCCACTATTTCAAAAAGCCGGAATTGCGGGATCAAAACGTTTGTCGACAAGGGTAAAAAGTACCACCACTTGATATTATCTCTATATATGTCGACCTTCGTCTTTTATGGCAGGGCAAACCTGAAGAAAATGCCCAACTCTCCCTCACCTCTGAGGGCGCACTCCCAGCAAAGCCTTTCAAAATACTCAATTCTTTCTTCTTCCCCAAAGATGATACCAGATGCCTGGAGTACATATGACCCAGGAGGAAACGGCGGATTGAAGCATGTGCTGATTCATTCACCGCTTCTTCAAAGCAAAGGTATCTCATATCATCAAGGTCAAAAGCAAAAGTATCTCATATCATGCTCTTTCCCTGTCTTTTTCTTTGTCCTTGTTCTTACTCGCATGGCAAAGTAAAAGAAGCAATCAGCCGGCACTTGGAGTCAATCTTCCGATCTGGAGCCAACTGCCTGGAATCTATTCCTGATTGCTTACCTAGCGTTGCTCTCGAGTAGTCATCTTCAACGGTTGATACACTTCCGGAGAAGGGACCACTTCTGCAAAGGAGAGCGAGTAAGGCAAGTGAAAATGATACATTGAAGCATGTGGAGACAAACATAGGCTGAGTTATCCTCCAACCCTTTTCAATACGAATTGGAAAGATTGAACAAAGAAACAGACCAAAAGGGTAAGCTCAGACCTTCGGGGGAGACCAAAAGAACCATCCTGCTGCCCAGTTCAAGAAGTAGCACAAAGGAAAATCAATGATGGGCGGAAACCAGTTCGAGAGTAAGCCTGTGGAATCATCAAGATCAAGCCTCAATGCAATCAACAAAGAGAAGAGGGAATTTACACTCCATAACCAGATTTGCGTCCCTAAACTCTTCTCTTTGTTAATTACATTCTGCCATGTTTAGTATGT